>NW_020664613.1:3746846-3793364 GCF_002925995.2 Terrapene triunguis | reverse complement strand
GTCCTAGGGGGCCAGTTAGGATGGGGGGAGGGTTTCAGGAGGGGGCAGTCAGGGGACAAGAGGCAGGGAGGCTTAGGTAGGGGGTGGAGTCCTGGGGGGCAGTTAGGGGCAGGGGTCCCAGGAGGGGGCAGTCAGGGGACAAGGAGCGGGGGGGAGGGTTGGGGGTTCTGAGGGGGGTGGGAAGTGGGAGGGGCAGGGGCGGAGCTAGGGCAGGACGGGGGCGGGGCTAGGGCGGGGCTCCTCCCATCCTCTTTTTTGCTTGCTGAAATATGGTAACCCTATCTTACAGCTGCCATAAAATGTGCAGTCAGGTGATACTTGGTCTGAGCTTTATCTCTGATTCTTTATGCTGATTCTTCCCACAGTCATTGTTGAGAGATTACTTGATGGCCATGTCATTACATACACTGCTGAAGGGTCTGGCAGCCCGATATACTGCTCCCTGACTATCAACTAGGGAAGGGGTGGCCAACCTGAGCCTGAGAAGGAGCCAGAATTTACGAATGTACATTGCCAAAGAGCTACAGTAATACATCAGCAGCCCCCATCAGCTCCCCGCCCCCGCAACCCCCAACACCTCCTGCCCGCCAGCAGCCCTGCCGATCATCACCTCCCCCTCCCTCCCCGTGCCTCCTGACCGCTGCGATCAGCTGTTTCGCAGTGTACAGGAGGCTCTGGGATGGAGGGGGGAGGAGCAAGGGTGCAGCAGGCTCAGGGGAGGGGGTGGGGGCCTAGGGTTGAGCAGTGGAAAGTTGGCACCTGTAGCTCCAGACCCAGAGTCAGCACCTATGCATATTAACTTCTGAAGAGCCGAATGTGGCTCTGGAGCCACAGGTTGGCCACTCCTGAACTAGGGCATGATATATATCTGGCTTCTTCTCCTCCAGAAGTCTGGCTTCTGCTACATTGACACAACCCATCTAGCATAATTCACATGACCACACTGGAAGTCAAATAGAATCATCTCTGCCTATGTCTCAAGCTCCATGGACTTGTTATTGTCTCTCTCTTCGCTGCTATGTTATCTGTCAGTACAGTAGTTGGGAGAAATACGTTACATAGTTTTTCTAGAACGGAAATGTATCTGAACAGTTTTTCCTTGGGTAATGTAACTATCCATGAGCTGGTGGAGTGATTGGATACTGTTCATGAAGTCTGCCAGAGCATTTTAAACTTCAAAAACATTTTATAATTAGCGGTCTTATTATCTGCATAACATCATGAGAACGTTTCTCAAATAGGTCCAATATACAAATAATGACAAATGTTGTGAAGTGTTACATGGTACAAAGCAGCTCAAACTGTCATGTGACTACAGATATTTTCTTTAATTGAATGCAAAAAAAAGTAGGGGAAGTGCATAAAATAGATCACTTAGGGTTAAATATTTCCCAAAAAATACTATTTTGAGCATTATCAATTGTATTTAGAAGCTTTCTGCTAATTTTGGTCAAAATTAAACTGTGTCTTTGACCTATGGCCCTTTTTGTGATTTTATTTATTTTTTGATTGGATGCCCAATGCCATTTAAAAATTATGTGATATAGAAAAACTGCACCACTTTCAGTGTCTACATCTATCCTGGTGATGACCACCAGATATGGGCCTAACTTGTGGTAGCAATGACATTTTTCTAGCTGATGGGTTACCCTAACTTGTTAATAAGACCCCCTTTCTAAATGTGGGCAGTAGACTATTAGGAAAATAACTAAAAAGTACAAATGTAAAAAAGATTATAAAATTGATTATTTAAAACTAGGTTTCCTGCTGCCTGTTTTAAATCATGATTAAAATCAGTGATTTAAATAGCTGTGATTTAAATCTATCCACCCTGCCTAGAGGGTATCTCTTGAGCAAATGCTGCCAGTTGTCCTGCCAGATTCTTTGGTAGCTTTGTGGCATGCACCAATATCCACTTTCTTTGCACGTACATATAACTTTTCATCTTCAAACACATTAACTAATTAATTAGATTGTAGTTCAAAAATGTAAACTAATTCATTAGATGATAAAATCCCGAAGATTCTGTATCCTGTACAATGCCAAGCACATTGTTGGGCCTTACAAATAATTGCCATTAACTTATTTCACTTGTGACCTAAGGAAGAATTTGAGTCTGGGTCTCCAGAAGTGAAAGGTTGGTGTATTCACTCACTGCACTAATTAGTCCACTGTGATCGAAACTACTTTTAATGGATTAATTCAAGGCAAGGTTGAGTAGGAGTGACATTACAAATAATTTTATAACGGTGAGCTTTGAAAGCACTGCAACGTATGGGTGGATTTTTGGTCTTGAAATATTTCTATGAAAATTACTACTAGTCTTTAATGTCTTTTCTGTAGATGGATCCTGACTTGTTTCATGCTTTTGCATTGTCCTAATTTAAGTAGACTTCCCAGTCTTGTACTTTATCTAAAGAGGGATCTTAACAGTAAAGTAAGTAGAAAGAAGGAAAAGGTGCAGTTTCATTAAGCTTTAACATATCATTGGCTGTCAGGTAGACCTTGTTATGCTGTCCATCCTCATTTAACTATCCCACAAGATCTCTTAATGAAGTTAAGCCCCAAGTTCACTCCAATAATTCTGTGGCAAGAGTTTGTGCAATGTAACAATTCATCACTTGTCAGGAAGGCACTTTTAGTTTATACATTTAATAAGGGCATCCTCTAGCTTGGTTAATTAGAAGTGAACAGTTTGCATATTTACTAAATGCGGAGTGTCATTGCCACCACGGCCTATTGCCTACATGAATTATTTCTCTATCTGCAATAAACAGCTGGGTAATTATTACTGCCATAATCAGATAAATTCCCTCTGTAAGGCTTTTCTTACATGGCAATTCTTTGAACTCATCCAAAGCTGAACAAAATTTATGAACTCCAGCAGCTAGACCACTTTTTCATAGTATAGTGTCCCTGTTCCCTATTTCAAGGACATGTAGAGCATCATAAATATTGTGTAAATTAGGAGGATAAATATGATTACCTAAAGATTACATATTAATAAACTCGATTTTCAAAATATAATTTTCAGGTTGTAACTGATTAAATGATAGCAGTTCAGTTTTTATCTAATTGTAGATAGATGACAGGCCATCAATAGTACAGGTTATACCAGGTTACCCAAGGAAGTCTCTACACTTCAGATATTTCTATAACTTCAAAACTAGAGACTTGTGTGAGAGAAAAATATATAAATATTTATCAGCTGGATATTTTTGAAGCAATCATTTTAACAATTTAGGTTATTACAATTATGCAGAATTTTACATGCCCCTTAGTTTGGTCACTTAATTAAAAAAAAGTGCTATTTGCCATTAAAAAAATACTATGAAAATTCTTTTCAACTTGCAGTTCACTATTTAATAATTCAGTAAGCAATTTAAAGTTATGAGTTTACAGAAACATTACACAAGCATAAGAAAATGTTTCATTTCTGTGTAAAAAAAAATTGTTTGCAACCAGTGGGCCAAGGAATTGAATTTGGTCCTCTGTTGGCTAGATTGTTCAACTCTGATTCGTGTCAGCGAGCACTTATTCACATGTGCAGTTACTGAAATCTGTTGAAACATAGTGTGTCAAAAAGGGCAACCAGCTACATTCCAAGGAAATAAAAGAAAAGGAAAATTGTGGACCAGCGTTTACTACTTAAGGCATAACAGCCCACATGATACAAAATCATGTTTTTATCACAATGTATGATACTTTGCCTGAATATTGATAGAAAATATACTTTTAGCTGATCAGATACTTCTTCATATAGGTCATGGATACAAGGCACCAAATAAGGGGTTAAAATACAGGTTGGGTGATCACTTGAGGAGCAAGCTCAGAGTTAGCTTGGGACAGTGCCTTGAGCAAAGTATTATGTGGTGCCTCAAGTCATTGTTCAACAGGGGGCTACTAGAAGGATGGTATACTCCGCCAGCTCTTTAATGCACAAGGGCTCTGCAGACTGCCCTATTCTTTAGGATGATGAAGCTTTTGCCTCTTGGTGCTTCTGGTCTGCTTTGCGGCCTGGAGCAGAGGTAGGTATAGAGTCATGGTCTCAGCTCATTCTGCTGACTTGGGATGATAGGTGCATGCATTGTTTCCACTCCTCCAGATGCAGGGACTGTATTTTGACTAATTCTTGTGCAAGATCAGAAAGTGTGAGTGGAACGGTCATTCTGCCCTTTTTACCCTGACATGCACTTTTGCAACAAAAAAATCACAGTCTGGCTCTTTGTGTTGACTTATAACCTGTAGCACTCCATAGCTCACAACAGCAATTCTTTGAAAAGACTTTTTATGAAAAAAGTTATAGAAAAAATGAATAATTCTGGTTTATCACTGTCAGTTGTTTTAGATCATTAAAAATACAGCCTCCCATTATCTAAAGAGAAGAGTTACTTCTCATTAATATTCACCAGCAGAACTAAGAGAGGCCAATGTATCATTTTTACTGGATATAACTAGCACGGAACAGAAAAAATATTATTTTTTACTAGGGATAGTCAAAAAGTGCCATAATTCCAATTCAGGATGAGATTCACGGATTCACTGATTTTAAGGCCAGGAGGGACTATTGTGCTCATCTAGTCTGACGTCCTATATAACACAGGCTATAGTTTTCCACCCAGTTACACCTGCATTGAGCCAAATAACTTGTATTTGACTAAAACATTTCTTCCAAAAAAGCATCCAGCCTTGATTTGAAGACATCAAGAGATGGAGACTCCATCAAGAAATGGAAAATCCATCACTTCTATTGGAACATTGTCCCTATAGTTAATCTGTTGAAAATTTGTGCCTCATTTCTAATTTGAATTAGTCTGGCTGTAACTTCCATCAATTGCTTCCTGTTATGCCTTTCTCTGCTAGACTGAAGACACATTTAGTACCTGATGTTTTTTTTTCCCTGGGAAGATACAGTAAAAGCTGTTTTATCCAGCATGTTGGGGGAATAGGGGGTGCCGATAAGTGAAAAATGCCAGCTAACTAAGAGGGAGGGAGTTTGGGTATGGGAGACAGTGCGGGGTTGGGGGTTGTGGCATGGGAGGGAGTGTGGGGTGCAGGCTCTGGGAGGGAGTTTGGGTGCAGGAGGGGGCTCAGGACAGGGGGTTTGGATGCAGGAGAGGGCTCGGAGTGTCGGATCCAGGGGGCATTCACCTTGGGCAGCTCCGCACAAGCAGCGACTTGTCCTGGCTGCTCCTAGGTGTAGGCGCAGCAGGCGGCTCCATGTGCTGCCCCCGCTCCGAGCGCTGGCTCCGCAGTTCCCGTTGGCTAGGAACCACAGCCAATGGGAGCAGTGGGGGCGGTGTCTGCAAGCGAAGGCAGCACGCAGAGCCGCCTGCTGCACCTTTGCCTAGGAGCAGCTGGGACAGGTCGCCGCTTCCGGGGAGCCACATGGAGCCAGCTAGGGAACCTGCTGGCCCCGTGCCAACCAGACTATAAACCGGACTTTCTATGAAGATTAGAAATGCTGGTTTATAGAGCTTTCCAGTTGGTACAGGGCTGGATAACACAGCTTTTATAGTACGTATATACTGTGATCAAGTCACCTCTCAGCCTTCTTTTTGGTAAACTAAACAGGTTGAGCTCTTTAAATCTCTCACTGTAAGACATTTTCTCCAGCTCTTGAATCATTTTTGTGGTTCTTTTCTTCACCCCTTCCCATTATAAACTTTCCCGTTAGATGAACTTTCCCGTTTTTTCCCTCAAACACATGCAGACACTGATATCAAAGTAAGTGAGTCAGGCAGTAAACTTTTCAGCCGATTTTTTTCAAAATACCCTGAAGAAGGAAAATCTGTTTTTGCCAATGACCTTTATCTGTTATAATATCATGTTTTCTTTATAAATCATGCAAAGTTAAATACTTTAAATCATGACAAATACTATATGGTAAAAGGTATAAGGAGGTAATAGAACCACCCCATTCCTCAAGCACAATTGTTCATGACATTTGATTAATAACACTAGCATGACTTCTAAGAACTCCTACTTCCCCATTTAACAAAGCAGAATGAGAAAAGAGAAAGAAGGAGAAATTACATTTGTTGAGCTGATCCATTCCGCTATGTTAAAAGAGGAAACTGATAAAAAAGAAATTATATAGGAAGGAATATTAAGCCAATATTGAAAGCTTTCAAAAATCTTACCCTTAATACTTGCAAAACAGTAGACTTTTCAAAAGGCTTTATCTAGCCCAGATTCACCTCTCTGGCTACAAAGTTGCTGATCCCTATTCTGAGTGTGTATTTCCCCTGTAGAAGTGGTACTTGCTGCCAGTTTTAGTCATATAAGAAGTCACAAACCTCCCCCACTCCTGGGCATAGAATCCTGGTTATGTAGTTCCAGACTCAGCTTCGCCCAATTACTGTGGGAATGGCATTGGGTACTCAGTGAATTCCATGCTTTATAATGTATCTGCCATGGTGTGGGAGACTTCTTTCCAAGATGAATAAAAATGAATCAGACCATGTCTAAACTACAAACTTCGGCAGATACCAGTTATGCTGGCAACCACTGAAGTTACTATATCGCTTGTGTTCCTTGGGTCGGCGTTCCACATACTCACCAGGAGTGTGTGTGTCGAAGCAGAGTGTGATGCATCATGGGTAGGTATCCCAGTGTGCAACCTGCCACTGTCTAGTGCACTCTTTTTGGGGAAGTGTGGGCAGTGCATAGGGGTGACCTGGAGCAAAGGATCCACTTCCCAGCATGCAACTGTTTTCACCCCATAATGTGATTGCTATCCCATAATTTTCATGCCCTTTTTAAAAAGCCCATGAACCCACACGGCCCTCCTTGCTGTCCAACATCTCTGAAATAACCATGGAGCTTGCACAGCTCTGCACTATTATCATAAGCATTGCAAGCACAGGATGCATGATCCTCAGGTATTTGTGGAGCCATAAGAAGAACTGAATCAGCAGAGAACATGATTTCTTGGTGGACAGATTGCTGTGGAACATAATGAGAACTAGTTGAAGGTTGTTGATGGCATTCATGGAGCAGCTGCACATGGTAGAATGTTGCTTCTGGGCCTGAGAAATGAGCACTGACTAGTAGGATCGCATCATAATGCAGGCTTGGGCTGTTGAGAAGTGGCTACAGAACTTTTGGAAGCACAAGGAGATATTCCTGGATCTGTGTGCTGAGCTCGCCCCAGACCTGCAATTAAGGGACACCAAAAGGAGAGCTGCACTGACAATGGAGAAGCAAGTGGCGATCGCACTGTGGAAACTTGCAATGTCAGATTGCTACCAGTTAATGGGAAATCATTTTGGAGTTGGAAAATCCACTGTGAGGGCCGCTGTCCTGCAAGTGTGTAGGACCATTAATCATCTCCTGCTATGCAGGACTGTGACTCTTGGCAATGTGCAGGACATAATGAACGGATTTACAGCAGTGGGGTTCCCGAACTGTGGTGGAGCAATAGACGGCATGCATATCCCTATTTTGGCACCAGACCACCTTGCCACAGACTACTTCAACAGGAAGGGCTACTTTTCTATGGTTATGCAAGTGTTGGTGAATCACCAGGGCGGGGAGGTTCACCAACATCAGTGTTGGCTAGTCAGGGAAGGGGCATGATGTTCACCTCTTTAAGAACACAGGACTGTTCAGAAAGCTACAAGCAGGGACTTTCTTTCCTGACTGACGGATTAGCATTGGCAATGTTGAAATGCCAATAGTGATCTTGGGGGACCCAGTCTATCCCTTGCTCTCCTGGCTCATGAAGCCATACACTGTCCACCTCAACAGCACCAAGGAAAGATTCAGCTACTGGCTCAGCAGGTGTAGAATGACAGGGACACTGCTTGTTTATTCAAAAGATTGGATCTCAGTGAAAAAAACATCCAAATGGTTATAGTTGTCTACTGTGTCCTGCATAATATCTGTGAAGCAAAAGGGGAAAAGTTGCCCCCAGGGTAGAGTTTGAACTGCTGAGCCTGAACACCCAGACACAAGAGCTATTAGAAGAGCTCAGTGCAGAGTTATAAGAGCACTTTAGTTGGACTGTGTCCTGCTCTTTTGGAGCCTGTTAGGACTTGTGTGGCAGTTGTGATTGTAGCTGATATCTCACTCCTGACGGTATAAGGGCACAGAAAGCACAGCTGCTGGTGTCCTGAAGCTGCTTGGGCTGCTAGCCTGTGTATGGCAATGGTACCTTCCAAAGTTATTACTGACTGACGTGGGAAAGTGTCCTACCAGGGAGTGAGAAATAAGGCTGCCATGTCTAGAAACCTTTGGGAGAGGAGTGCAGAGTACCTGCATGAAAGTTTCATCGAGTTCTCGCAGGATGATTCAAGGGACATCCCTGCATACATAAAAAAACTGCTCTGCATTGCACCCCCTCTTGCCTAACTCTACAGGGGAATGAAAACCAGATAACAACGCTCTCTCTCTTTGTTGTAACGTTACCTCTTGTAATACGAGTAGATTAAGGAAAAGAAGATAGCTGTGTCCTGTTAAGCTGCAGGTCCCAGGAGTACATCATTGTAATGGAAAATACTTACCTGAGGTTCCTTCCCCAGCATTAGGCTCAGCCAGCTCAATTGCTGGCACTTACTGGGTGTGGTGGAGTCTCACACAGGTCCTGGCTTGCAGCATAGCTGGACTCCCCAGTCACATGTTCCCCATCTTCCTCCTCTTCTTCCTCCACCTCCACCTCCTCCTCACTGTTCATGGCAGGAGTTGTGACTCAGGCTCCTCAGAGGTATCCATGATGGAGTGTGGGGTGACCAAGTATGGCATGCAGCTCTTTGTAAAAGCGGCAGGTCTGTGGATCAGCATCAGATTGACTGGTGGCCTCCCTGGCCTTCTGATATGTCTAATGCAGTTCCTTCACTTTCATGTGACATTGCAGTTGGTCCTTGTCATACCCCTTCTCCTGCATGCCCCATACTAGTGCCCATCTATATAGTGCCCATCTATAAAAAGGGAAATAAAATCAACCCAGGAAACTACAGACCAGTTGGTTTAACTTCTGTGCCAGGGAAGATAATGGAGCAAGTAATTAAGGAAATCATCTGCAAACACTTGGAAGGTGGTAAGGTGATAGGGAATAGCCAGCATGGATTTGTAAAGAACAAATCATGTCAAACCAATCTGATAGCTTTCTTTGATAGGATAATGAGTCTTGTGGATAAGGGAGAAGCGGTGGATGTGGTATACCTAGACTTTAGTAAGGCATTTGATACGATCTTGCATGATATTCTTATCAATAAACTAGGCAAATACAACTTAGATGGGGCTACTTAAGGTGGGTGCATAACTGGCTGGATAACCGTACTCAGAGAGTAGTTATTAATGGTTCCCAATTCTGCTGGAAAGGTATAACAAGTGGGGTTCCTCAGGGGTCTGTTTTGGGACCGGCTCTGTTCAATATCTTCGTCAACGACTTAGATATTGGCATAGAAAGTACGCTAATTAAGTTTGCAGATGATACCAAACTGGGAGGGATTGCAACTGCTTTGGAGGATAGGGTCATTATTCAAAATGATCTGGACAAATTGGAGAAATGGTCTGAGGTAAACAGGATAAAGTTTAATAAAGACAAATGCAAAGTGCTCCACTTAGAAAGGAGCAATCAGTTTCACACATACAGAATGGGAAAAGACTGTCTAGGAAGGAGTACGGCAGAAAGTGATGTAGGGGTTATAGTGGACCACAAGATAAATATGAGTCAACAGTGTGATGCTGTTACAAAAAAAGCAAACATGATTCGGGGATGCATTAACAGGTGTGTTGCGAGCAAGACACGAGAAGTCATTCTTCTGCTGTACTCTGCGCTGGTTAGGCCTCAACTGGAGTATTGTGTCCAGTTCTGGGCACCACATTTCAAGAAAGATGTAGAGAAATTGGAGAGGGTCCAGAGAAGAGCAACAAGAATGATTAAAGGTCTAGAGAACATGACCTATGAAGGAAGACTGAAAGAATTGGGTTTGTTTAGTTTGGAAAAGAGAAGACTGAGAGGGGACATGATAGCAGTTTTCAGGTATCTAAAAGGGTGTCATAAGGAGGAGGGAGAAAACTTGTTCATCTTAGCCTCTAAGGATAGAACAAGAAGCAATGGGCTTAAACTGCAGCAAGGGAGGTTTAGGTTGGACATTAGGAAAAAGTTCCTAACTGTCAGGGTGGTTAAACACTGGAATAAATTGCTTAGGGAGGTTGTAGAATCTCCATCTCTGGAGATATTTAAGAGTAGGTTAGATAAATGTCTATCCGGGATGGTCTAGACAGTATTTGGTCCTGCCATGAGGGCAGGGGACTGGACTCGATGACCTATTGTGGTCCCTTTCAGTCCTAGAATCTATGAATCTGCTCATAGATTCTATGGCTGCTCTGCAGCTGCTTGCACAGCCTCTTCTCCCTACAAGCCCAAAAGATCCAATGTCTCTTGTCTACTCCAGGCTGGACATTTGGACTGTGTAGCCAGCATGGTCAGCTGGGAGGTAGCACACAACAGTGGAGCGCTGCTAGATGTGCTTTCCAAGCTGGACAAGCAGGAAAAGGCATTTCAAAAATTCACAGTGCTTTAAAAGGGAGGAGGGGAGGCCTTCTGGTCTTTGTGACCCCGGGTATTGGAGTTCACAGTTCTGACCACAGCCATCAGCATGGGGCATTGTGGGACAGCTGCTGGAGGACTGTTAGGGTTGATATAATAATGCAGTAACTCAGGCTATACTGACCTCAGTACATTGGCCATGGCTCAACACGGCTCGGGGAGGTAGTATTACTGCTTCGCTGTATCAGGACACATACATCGGTGGCAGACAAATTCAAACGTAGACACATGCACAGCGAGGTCAGTGCAAGTTGGCTTAGGTTGACCTAACAGTAGTGTAGACCAGGCCTCAGTCAGGCAAGAAAGATTTTTTGAAAAGGAGCAATGCAGTAGTAACTAATGCAACCCAAACTCCACTCTCTGGCCAAGAGCTCTGAAACAGTGCTTAAATTGGGAGAAAAGAGAAGATCTCTGCAAATTGTTTTTAAAGGTATTTTTAATTTATAAGGGGTGGGGGGTTGCACTCAGAGGCTTGCTGTGTGAAAGAGGTCACCAGTACAAAAGTTTGAGAACCCCTGATCTAGCTATACATTTCTTATGAACTTACATACTAGGGCCCAAATTCAGAGGCCTGGGCTTATGTGCACGTGGCCAAGGATAGGAGGAATTTACTCTTTCAAGTAATGGAATGGCTCTGCGGTCACTAGCCTATACATTACAGTGGTTCTCAAAGTTTTGTACTGGTGACCCCTTTCACATAGCAAGCCTCTGAGTGCGACCCCCCCTTATAAATTAAAAACACTTTAAAACGATATAAATGCTGGAGGCAAAGCAGGGTTTGTAGTGGAGATTGATAGCTCGCAACCCCCCATGTAATAACCTCGCAACCCCCTGAGGGGTCCCGACCCCCAGTTTGAGAACCCCTGCTATACAAGATCTTGAATGAGCCCACTGTGAAGGGAGAATGGGTCAGCTCACCCTATATTTATCCCCTGCATACTGTCACTGATTGGGCTCTTATACTCTGTGCTCTGTGCCATGCAGAATGTGTCCACCCTCTGCTTCTCTCCTCCCTCCCACACCTTGCACCCACGTGTACTTTGTCTCTCACATTACACAGCAGATTCACACCAATTCTTCTGGTAAAGGGCACTCTGTGGTCCTGGAAGATGGGGCAGGATATGCCCCTTCATGCACAAATAGAGCGTGACTTTCATGTGTTAAACATTAATTTATTTGCAAATGATAGAATTTATAAAGCACATGTTCATGTCTATACATTAGCTTTGTTTTTGTTCAATTATTTTCATCCTCTGGCTACTTATTAAGTAGAAACTTAAGTCATCTGATTCCTGCACTGCTGTTGCAGAGCTATATGAATCCTACAGACTCAGAAGGTAGAGCTGCCATCTGTTTTTGAAACAGATTGATATAAATGATAAGATGTAAAATTAGTGAGAGTTTTGAAAACTCATTTGTGGCAGGTCTCCTGGGCAAGGCCCTTTAAATGCTCAATTGTTTCTGTCCACCAAGCAGTAAAATAGGTAAATGGGCAGTAGTTTGGAAAGGAACAGGAGAGCTGCAGCCCATTGACCCTTATATTGAGCTAATAGCTTTGAGGCCCAATGACCCAGGTTCTTAAGATGGAAATAGGCACAAAGGCATGCTGAAAAACAGAATGAAAAGGTTAGTTTGTAAATTATTTTAGTCTGCAGTCTTCATTTAGTAGCTGAACAAATGTGAGTTAATCTAGTATTTAAAACCCAATAAACAGTTATCTAGGCTCTTTTTATATCATAAAAAGGCCAAAGCTATCTTAAAACTCATACATTGTTTCCTGTAATACTTTAGACTATTAAATATGGAGGAATTTTAAAAAGTCAACATTTTAATTATTTATACTTCTAGTTTACTTAAGACCAGGTTGTGACCTCCTTTTCACATTGGTGAGCAGTTAATTACTCAGCCCTAGTCTACCTTGCAAACGTATATTGGTATAACTACATTGCGCAGGGCTATGGCAGATCCACACCGCTGAGTGACATAGTGATCCACACCAACATGACCTCCGATACAGACAGCGCTATATCAATGGGAGGGCTTCTCCTGTCAACATAGCTACTGCCTCCCAGGGGAGTGGAGTATCTACGCCAATGGGAGAAGTCCTCCCATCAACGTAGGTAGAGTCTTCACTAAGTGCTACAGCAGTGCAGTTGCACCAGTGTTAAGTGCAGACAAGTCGTCTTCACACAAGTAGTTTCACTGACATCAACAAGATTCACTTGTGCAACCTTTCAGTGAGAGCAAGGGGCAGGGGAATGGGTCACACTGTGGCCCTATCTGTGTATTCCTTTCAGTAAAAAGCAATGGAGTCAGGTTTGCTTCATTTATAATAATAATAATAATATATGGAGATATACCCACCTCCTAGAACTGGAAGGGACCCTGAAAGGTCATTGAGTCCAGCCCCCTGCCTTCACTAGCCGGACCAAGTACTGATTTTGCCCCAGATCCCTAAGTGGCCCCCTCAAGGATTGAACTCACAACCCTGGGTTTAGGAGGCCAATGCTCAAACCACTGAGCTATCCCTCCCCTATCCAAAATTTTATGGCCAGTTTCAGTATCATATTCCCACTATGGCTGTCAATTAATCGCAGTTAACACACAATTAACTAAAAAAAAATTAATCACACTTAAAAAAATTAATCACAATTAATCACAGTTTTAATTGCACTGTTAAATAATAGAATACCAATTGAAATTTATTAAATATTTTGGATGTTTTTCTACATTTTCATATATATTGTATTCTGTGTTGTAATTTAAATCAAAGTGTATATTATTTTGATGACAAATATTTGCACTGTAAAAATGATAAAAGAAATTGTATTTTTCAATTCACCTCATACAAGTACTGTAGTGCAATCTCTTTGTCGTAAAAGTGCAACTTACAAATGTAGATTTTTTTTGTTACATAACTGCACTCAAAAACAAAACGATGTAAAACTTTAGAGCCTACAAGTCATTCAGTCCTACTTCTTGTTCAGCCAATCGCTAAGACAAACAAGTTTGTTTACATTTACAGGAGATAATGCTGTGAGAAAGTGATTGGGAAAAGTAAGTAATGGGTAAAAGTAATGGGAAAGTGAGAACAGACATTTGCATGGCACTTTTGTAGTTGGCAGTTCTCACTTTCAGGTTACATTGTAAACAAGAAGCGGGCAGCATTATCTCCTGCAAATGTAAACAAACTTGTTTGTCTGAGCGATTGGCTGAACAAGAAGTAGGACTCAGTGGACTTTCAGGCTCTAAAATTTTACATTTTTATTTTTTAATGCAGTTTTTTTGTACATAATTCTATATTTTTAAGTTCAACTTTCATGATAAAGAGATTGCATTACAATACTTTTATTAGGTGAATTGAAAAATACTATTTCCTTTGTTTTTTTACAGTGCAAATACTTGTAATCAAAAGTAATTATTAAGTGAGCACTGTACAGTTTGTATTCTGTTGTAATTGAAATCAATATATTTGAAAATGTAAAAAACATGCAAAAATATTTAAATAAATGGTATTCTATTATTGTTTAACAGTGCGATTAATCTCACGATTAATTGCAATTAATTTTCTTAATCGGTTGTTCCCACTGATGCAGTGTGGGTTGCTAACAGCGGAAGGGAATTTTTAATTGTTTAAAAGCAACTGTTTCCATTATTTTATTTTTTAAGTCTAGAAAACATTTCGATGGGATTTGGTTTTATATAAGTGTGTGTTTAGGAAATACCCATGAAAAAAATGGTTACTTACCTTCTCATAACTGTTGTTCTTCGAGATGTGTTGCTCATGTCTATTCCAATTAGGTGTGTGCGCACCGCGTTCACAGTCTTCGGAAGGTTTTTCCCCTAGTAGCACCCATCGGGTTGGCTGTGGAGCCCCCAGGAGTGGCGCCTTCGTGGCGGTGGATCTAGGTCCCTGCCGACCCGCCACCTCTTCAGTTCCTTCTTGCCAGCTACTCCGAAAGAAGGGAAGGCAGGTGGGTCTTGGAATGGACATAAGCAACACATCTTGAAGAACAACAGTTATGAGAAGGTGAGTTACCATTTTTTCTTCTTCAAGTGCTTGCTCATGTCCATTCCAATTAGGTGACTCCCAAGCCCTAACTAGGAAGTGGGTTGGAGCTTAGGAATTACAGATTAGAGCACTGCTCTGCTGAAAACCATATCGTCCCAGGCATGCTGGGTAATAGCATAGTAAGAGGTGAACGTGTGAACCGAGGACCACGTTGCCGCTCTGCAGATCTCCTGGATCGGGACCTTGGCCAAGAATGCTGCAGAGAAAGCCTGCGCTGTTGTGGAATGTGCTGTCAGTGCAGGGGCCGGTACTTTCGCAAGATTGTAGCATGCCCGGATACAGAACGTGGTCCATGACAAAGTTCTTTGCGATGACACCAGGAGGCCTTTCATTTTATCTGCAACTGCCACGAACAACTGGTTCGACTTGCGGATCGGTTTTGTGCGTTCAATGTAAAAGGCCAGTGCTTGTCGAACGTCCAAGGAGTGTAACCTTTCCTCCTGCCTATCCGCATAAGGCTTAGGATAAAAGACTGGGAGGAAAATGTCCTGACTGGCATGGAATTGGGAGATAACCTTTGGAAGGAAGGCTGGGTGAGGCCTAAGTTGCACCTTGTCCTTATAAAAAATGGTATAAGGAGGCTTGGAGGATAGAGCTTTAAGATCAGACACTCTTCTTGCTGATGTTATGGCGACCAGGAATGCCAACTTCCATGATAGGCAGAGCAATGAACAAGTTGTTAGGGGCTTAAAGGGGGGCCATTAGCCTGGAAAAGGCCAGACCAAGCCAGGACTGGTTGTCTAACTTGCTGGTATAATCTGTCAAGACCTTTCAGGAAATGACTAACCATCAGGTTGGCAAAGACTTAACGGCCGGCCGCTCCCGGGTGAAACACCGATATGGCTACCAGGTGGACCTTGAGAGATGATACTGAGAGGCTCTGCTGTTTTAAATGTAGTAGGTAGTCTAAGATGAGCGGTATAGGAGCCTGCATCAGGAGAGTGCGACCTTGAGAGCACCAGATTGCAAATCTTTTCCACTCGGCTAAGTAGATAGCCCTGGTGGAGGGTTTCCTGCTGCCAAGTAGGACCTCCCTAACGGCCTCAGAGCACATTAGCTCCATCAGGTTTAACCATGAAGCTTCCAAGCGGTGAGGTGAAGAGACTTGAAGTTGGGATGATGGAGACGGCCGTGGTCTTGGGTGATCAGGTCTGGAAGCAGGGGCAACGAGATTGGGGTGTCCACCGATAGCTCCAGGAGCATAGTATACCAGTGCTAGTGGGGCCAGGCTGGTGCTTTCAGTATGACCGCCGCCCCTTCCCTGCAGATCTTGAGCAGAACCTTGTGGACAAGTGGAAATGGCGGGAATGCGTACAACAGGTGGTTTGTCCAAGGGAGGAGGAACACGTACGCAAGGGAGCCCAGACTGTGATTCCGAAAGGAACAGAACCGTAGGTATTTTCTGTTGCTCTTTGTGGCGAACAGGTTGATTTGGGGAACTCCCCACATTTGGAAAATGTTGTTCACCACGTCTAGGGGAATAGACCACTCATGATTGTGAAAGGATCTGCTGAGATAGTCCGCCAACTCGTTCTGAGAACTTGGGAGGTAGGATGCTTCCAGGTGAATTAAGTGGGCTATGCAGAAGTCCCACAGTTTGAGGGCTTCCTGACATAGGGGAAAGGAACGAGCTCCACCCTGCTTGTTTATATGAAACATTGCAGTTGTGTTGTCCATCATCATCTCCGTGCATTTCCCTTGCAAGTGAGCTTGGAAGGTCTGGCATGCTCGGCAGACTGCTCTCAGCTCCTGGACATTGATGTGGAGCGAGAGCTCATCTTGCAACCAGAGACCTTGGGTCTGAAGGTCTCCCAGGTGAGCACCCCACCCCAACAGTGATGCATCTGTAACCAAGGACAGGGAGAGCTGGAGCTTGGCAAAGGGGACTCCTGCGCATACCTTCTGTGGGTCGAGCCACCGGCGGAATGACTCAAGGACTGGTGCTGGGACAGTGACCATCTTGTCTAGACAGTTGTGCCCTGGCCGATAGGCCGATGCTAGCCGGCCTGGAGAGGTCTGAGCCTCAGCCTTGCGTGCTGTACCACGTATGTACATGCTGCCATGTGCCCAAGGAGCTTCAAGCAATTCCTTGCTGTGGTGGTGGGGTACTGCTTGAGGCTTTGTACAATGTCTGTCATTGTCCAAAACCGAGACTCTGGCATGAATGCCCTGGCCTGGCCTGAGTCCAACACTGCTCCGATAAACTCTATAATCTGTGTAAGGGATAGGGTTGATTTGCGCACATTGAGAAGGAGACCCAATCTTACCAAGTTGACATGGAGCTCCACTTGCTCCCTGGATCGGTCCCTGAACAGCCAGTCATCAAGGTACGGGGATACCTGCATCAGCCACCGTCGCAGGAAGGTGGCTACGACTACCATGCATTTCGTAAAGTCTCGAGGGGCTGCTGACAGACCAAAAGGGAAGACCGTAAATTGGTAATGGATGTGGTTGACCACGAACCTGAGAAAACATATGTGGGCTGGAATTATAGATATGTGGAAGTACGCGTCCCTGAGGTCAAGGGCGCCGTACCAGTCTCCTGGATCCAGAGACGGAATGATTGCTTTTAGAGAGACGATATGGAACCTCAACTTTTTCATGAATTTGTTGAGGCCTTGCAGATTGAGGATGGGTCTGAGACCCCCCCTTTGGCTTTGGGGATTAGGCAATAATGGGAATAAAATCTCTTGCCCCTTAGCTCCTGAGGAACCTCCTCCACAGCTCCCATGGTGAGGAGCGTTTGGACCTCCGGTATTAGGAGATGCTCGTGAGAGGGGTCCCTGAAGAGGGACGGGGAAGGGGTGTGGGAGGGAGAGGAGGAGCAGAATTGGAGCAAATATCCCACTTCTATGGTGCGCAGGACCCAGAGGTCTGAGGTTGTCTGAGACCAAGCATGGTAAAAGTGGGACAGATAATTCAGAAAACGGTGGGAAAGATCCGGTGAGTAGACTGGTGCATCGCCCCCAGGGCACATCTTCAAAAGGCTTGCTTAGAGCCCGATGACTGCCTCGCTGAGCCCTGGCCTTAGCTGGGTGGAGGATGGGGAGGTGTACGCCTGCCATTCCTGCATGTGGCCCATCAGGGTAATCTGATTGCAGACCACAAGACATTTTGCTGACGTTGACCATCCGCAGGCACGGCCCCCCGCAGCTCCCAGTGGCCACGGTTCGCCGTTCCCAGTCAATGGGAGCTGCGGGAGTGGGACATATGTATCTGTATGCTTGGGTATGACCCTTTGCTGGATTCAGGCCTAAATTCTTAGGGTCTTCTGATCTATTTGATTTCTACTCATGTGTCTTGGATTATCCAGTGTATCTCCTTCACATCTCAGAATATGTCTGTTCTGCCTAATATAAAGCCCTAACAGAAATGCACAATAGTGTGATTGAACAATTTGGTAATGATCCCAAAGTATTACAAATATTATATAAAGTTATGGGGATAGGTTTACAGTTTTCCTTATTGAGTCAAAGTACAAATAGTTGGTGTCATATACTGTACAATATTAATTTCTGTAACCTGAAAATAAACAGTGTTTAACAAGAGAAACACAAAGTGGAACCATAGGATAGTCATTGGAATAGCCCCTTTGGTCTATAAAAGTCTGGCTGCTATTGATGAGACTATTACTAAGAATGTATAATTATATGATTCCCACAGGGTTCTTTTAATTGAATTATGAGGTGTCTCATGAGTGCCCTGGGCACAACTTCACAACTTTATGAACTAGGCACCCTATAATTCACTTGTAGATACTCTTAAGAAACCATAATATATTATACTCTTTTTTAAAAAAATAGAGGTTTTTGTTATAAAGAAACATGGAATATTTGGTTTTAGCCCTGCATCTGTGATGTTATTATGAGTCTTTAGCTTCAGCTGAATTGAAGTATTTAGCTTTGGAGATTACATTTGCATCTGGTCTTCCACAATTGTTCCTATAGATTTACTTATGCAAAACTCCAATTTATGCATGCAAATAGTTATCTGTATTTGGGCACAGCTTGGACATAGTGGAAAATCGAGGCCTCGTGTTAGAATTTGGCCAGAATACAGTGATATGCAGTTCTACTCCTGCAGCAAGTGCTTTAGTTTATTTAAAATAATAGTTACCACAGCACTCAGATATTACAGCTATAGATTCTTTAAAAATACAGACAGATTGATAGATTAGAGAGAACAAACTTTGCATTTACATCTACCTGCAGTAGTATATTGCCTCACACCACTATAATGACTGATTTCTTTGAGAGCTTGTCCATATATATTCCACTCTGGGAGTACAGGCATCCCATGCACATGAGATCAAAATCTTTGGCCAGCAGTCTCCTCTGGGCACCATGAGTGTATTCATGTTCTGTACTGAGGACATAAAGGATGGAATGAGCCCAACCACTCCTCAGTCCCTTCTTATTACCAATAGCTGCAAAGACAGCACTCCAGCAGTGTCTGCATCTCAATGCACAATCTAAACCTTTCACTGTAGATATTTGTATATATTAGTGTTAGGATTAGTTTTAGTGTTGTTTGCCCATTGGCATTTAGATATAGTCATTATTTTAGTATTTCAAGGGAAAATATTTTTCCTTGATTGAACCTAAGTCTCCTGAATTCAAAAACTTTCCTTCCTGAGAAGTGTCTATGTTGCTGAATTATGGTCACATTAGGTGTCTTTTTGTCTAGGGAGAGACATATCCCTCACAAATGTTGTATTTGTATGTCCTTCTCTAAGAGGAACTTTTGGAAAAACAGTCTCACCTCAAACTGTTTCTCTAGGACTGATCTATATAGCCTGCATCAGACCCGGGAAAGGAAGACCTCCCCTTGAATTAGCTTGGTCTCAGTCCAGAGGTATCCTGGTAAGCTCAAGATCACCAACTGGTTCCTGAGCCCTATCCTCTAAGATAGCCTGGGTTCGGGCTGAAGCCTGGCCTCTGGGACCCTGTGAAATGGGAGGGTCCCAAAGCTCAGGCTACAGCCCTAGCCCAAATGTCTACCTCACAATTAAACAGCCCCTTAGTCTGAGCCCCGCAAGTCCAAGTTAGTTGGCAAGGGTCAGCTGCAGGTGTCTAATTGCAGTGTAGACATACCCTTAGTGCACCGCACACTAGTGCAGGGTAGATTTACACCCCAGCTTGCTGCCAACTAAGTATTCATGTAGACAAGCCTCTAGACTTTGCTGACAGACTTCTTCAGGAATGCAAGGAGTAGTTCAAGGCTGTAATTTTGGATAGTCAAAATCTCTCTCTAGGCTCTGATTATGTGTTTCGGATACCATGGCAAGATCTGTGGCAACTTCCATTATCATAAGGAGAGCATCTTGGCTTCAGTCTGACTCTTTGGGTACGTCTACACTACCCGCCGGATCGGCGGGTAGCGATCGATCTATCGGGGATCGATTTATCATGTGTAAACGTGATAAATCGATCCCCGATCGCTCTCCTGTCGACTGCTGAACTCCAGCAGTGCGAGAGGCGGAAGCATAGTCGACGGGGGAGCCACGGCCATCGATCCAGCGCCATGAGGATGTGAAGTAAGTAATTTTAATTCGATCTAAGATACGTCGACTTCAGCTACGCTATTCTCATAGCTGAAGTTGTGTATCTTAGATCGATCCCCCCCCCCAGTGTAGACCAGGCCTTAGTCCCAAAGGAGGTGCAGACGACAAGTAAAGACGTCCACTTTGAAGACTGAGCTCTTCAGTACAAAAATAGATGATGCTCTACATTTGTTGAAAGACTCCTGGGTCACTCTTTGTTTGGTAGGAGTATACATATCATCTCCTTAAAGGAAGCATGGAAGGCCTCAGTTTTATTCCAGGCATAGATCCTCACCAGCAGCTTTTTTCCAATCAAGATCATTGAAGCCTCTGAGGAAGGGGCAGCACTTTCCAAAGAGGAGACTTTGGCTCCTACATGATCTGTCTGTCAGCTGCGACAACCTCAGCACAATCCTTCTGACATGATGCTCAAGAGTCACTCTTTAATTAGTCCACAGGATCTTTACCTTTACTTCCCCTTGCAGGAGAGCCACCTTTATTTTGTTTTTTTTTAGGAAGCACATTGCATCAGACTGCTGGGTTCCAAAAATAATCTCTGCAGTTCCATGCTCTCCCTATTGCCCATCTCCTTCCCCCTCCCTATTCATCAACCTGTCTCACGAGAGACTATTACTGAGGAGGTAGAATCACTTCTGTCTCTCGGAGCAAGAGAAGAAGTTCCACTGCAATATAGGCAGAAGGGATTTATTCCTGAAGACAAAAAGGAGGATGGCTTCTGCTTCTGGACTTCAGGAGGGTCAACACTCTCATCTGCCTCATCAAGTTCAGAATGGTAATCCTTGCCTCCATAATTCCATCACTAGATGCTCAGGACTGATCTACAGCTCTCGACCTGCAAGATGCATACTTCCATATATCCATTCTCCCTGCACATAGCTAGTATCTGAGGTTCCAAGTAGGATAGGCCCACTATAAATACAGCATGCTACCCTTCTGAGCTTCAGCAGTTGTAAGAGTCTTTACCAAATGTTTGGTAGTAGTGGTGGCTCACCTGAGAAAAGATGGAATAATAGTTCATCCTTAACTTGATGATTTGCTGGTTTGAGGGAAATCGCTACAACAGGTAGAGGAATCCATTCAACTGCTCCAACTTTTCATTGCACTGGGCCTAACAGTCAACAGAGAGGAACCTTCTTTGGAACCCACACAGAAAATAGAATTCATAGGGGATGTGTTAGACTTCATTACAACCAA
Organism: Terrapene triunguis; assembly: GCF_002925995.2. Classification (NCBI taxonomy): domain Eukaryota; kingdom Metazoa; phylum Chordata; order Testudines; family Emydidae; genus Terrapene; species Terrapene triunguis. Next base: position 3,771,977 of record NW_020664613.1, on the reverse strand, counting down.
GGTTCACCTGCCTCAACACAGATTTGAAGTTGTGAACACCTTGTCAACCAGCTGCAGAAACAACCACGCACTATGGTGAGAACTTGCCTAAGTCTGCTCAGTCACAGTCTGCTTCCTGCATGTTTGTCATAAAGCATGACACACTTCACCTAGAGTGCACGCAGAGCTGGATGAAATCTACATACCTACTGAACATGCACCACCTAGAGATGTCAATGCAAGAAATCAATGGGAGTTTGCCATTGATTTTACTGGGAACAAAATTGGACCCTAATATGCTTCTTAAAAAAAAGCAAGCTGCTTTTCACTTGCAAAACACGATCTACACACAAATTAATGCGTCACACACTAATATTCAAATACTCTCCAATCAGTGTGAATCAGCACACTCATCAAAGCCATTCCAAACCAATCTGGGATTTGGTGCTGGGACTGAATTCTTCCCAACAAACCAGCAGTGGGACACAGAAGCACCAGTGCAGCCCTTGCAGAGCTTCTACTATGGTTCATGGGCTGTAGTAGTGCTTCTGCCCACTGTATCCTCCTACACACAAGGAAAATTGGCCCAACCAAGTACTGCTTTGTGTACTGCTGCAGAGCATTTTTGTGTGGCGTACTGGGGATGTGAATTTCCTCTTAATGATCTGGCCCCCTGTACAGGAGACCCTGGGTGGTTCCAATGCTTTTTGGATCTTGTCCACCCAGGTAAGTGGACTGGATTTGTACCACTTTGTATATTGAACTATGTACAGTGCAAAATCCCCTCAATGATTTTCAGACAAAACAATGATGCTTATCACATTACAAAGGTAATTATGCACAAATACATAGTTGAAATGAACATAGAACAGTATTTGAATTGTTGGTTGATTAGAGATTGTATGCCATATGAGCATATTATATAAGACTGCACATTATTGTTCCATTAGTTAGGAAGGTTCTAGGCAGGAGAGGCCATAGACACAATACAAATAGAGCAGGGGTAGGCAACCTATGGCATGCGTGCCGAAGGCGGCACGCGAGCTGATTTTCAGTGGCACTCACACTGCCTGGGTCCTGGTCACTGGTCCGGGGAGCTCTGCATTTTAATTTAATTTTAAATCATAGAATCATAGAATATCAGGGTTGGAAGGGACCTCAGGAGGTCATCTAGTCCAATCCCCTGCTCAAAGCAGGATCAATGAAGAAATGAAGCTTCTTAAACATTGTAAAAACCTTATTTACTTTACATACAACAATAGTTTAGTTATATATTATAGATTTATAGGAAGAGACCTTCTAAAAACATTAAAATGTGTTACTGGCATGCAAAACCTTAAATTAGAGTGAATAAATGAAGACTCGGCACACCACTTCTGAAAGGTTGCCGACCCCTGAAATAGAGTATCTTTCTAAGTGCCACATACAAGGCAGATAGTTTCAGAATACTATTGGGCCACAATAACTCACCAGCAAGACAGTTTCCAAACTCCTCCACCTGTTGAGGATCTGTCCCTCCTCAAAAAGATGTCCCTATTTCTGCTTACTCAGCTGTGGCAGGCAGGCACCTTTCTTTCCCAAACATACTCAAGAATCCACTGTGCTATTGCATGACATCATCTCTTAGGCATCAGTAGCTGGTCAAAACAGGCTGGGGGACATTTCAGGATTAACAGTACATAGTGGATGCACTGAACAGAAATAAGCAACAGAGAGTCCTGTGGCACCTTTAAGACTAACAGATGTATTGGAGCATAAGCTTTCGTGGGTGAATGCCCACTTGCATCTGACAAAGTGGGCATTCACCCACAAAAGCTTATGCTCCAATACATCTGTTAGTCTTAAAGGTGCCACAGGACTCTCTGTTGCTTTTTACAGATCCAGACTAACATGGCTACCCCTCTGATACTGAACAGAAATAGAGACTCCTATAAGGCCGAGAATGGAATGGTGACTAGATGTCACATATCTAACATATAAGGTAATGTATGTCTTCTGTTATAAATACATCTGTGTACAGAGCACCATAATCTATGCTTTACACATTCTTCCTCCAAGGCTAGACATATAGGTGTGTTTAATCTTTACTGAATATTTTTGGTAAAGTCGAACCATTTTTAATACAGGAGGTCAGCTTCTGCTCTCAGATACACCAGTACAACCCCATTAAATCAATAGATATATACTGGTGTAGCTAAGAAATTGTCCCAGTAATTGCATTTAGAGTTCCATATTCTTTGTTTGAGGGGGAAGGATGATGTATAAAGTTGGGAAGGTAAAATTGATTTAGGCTGGCTTCTCTTATGCTAAGGTTACCTACTGCCTATGTTGCAGGAATTTTATGATTTGAGGGCTAAGCTATTTCAAATCACAATAACTTTGTGCTCCTTCTGGGTACTCTAGGCAAATTATACTGCATATTGATTTTCCCAAATGCCCTTTACTTTAATTAATACTATGATTTTATGGTCATCTGGTCACAAGATCACAAAATTCCTGTTAAAATGCAAACAAAATGCAATATTTTGATAAAGTTCAATAAATGTAGGTCAGTATAAATCTGTGAAATGATGCTGTTCTATGCAGCACCATTAAAATCTGTATATTGCTGAAATCATCATTTAAAGATCTTTCCAAAAGTGCCAGGAACAATATTCTATATGTATTTTTAACCTTTATACAGACAGCAGGAGCACGGTAATCCAAATCTGCATCTCATAGCCAACACCACTGCATGTTTCATAATGAAACATCAGAATAATAGTAAATTACATTGGCATATGAACAGCTTTTATTTTAAAACCTAATGTGAAATAATCAATAATGTACAAGTCACCAGCTACCTCACAGATTTGTTAGGCACAATCTTATCTGAATCACGATGAAAAGTATCTCTGAGCACATCAGCTCGTAAACATGGGCACATTTTGGATGTCATTAAACAGTCCCCACTACAGTGGTACCAAGCAAATGTAGTTCTTTCCCAAACGATCATCAATGTTCCTTTGCTTATTCAGTCTTTTGCAGATCATTTTGCACACAGCATCCACCAAAAGTGCACATATTTTTCTTGACATAGGAATTTCACAAAACAGATGACCAGTTTTTGAAAAATATTCCAAAAATTAATTAATATAAAACAATTTTTGCATCTGCAGAATTCCTATTTTCTGTCACCACAAAGTTTGATGAAAACACAGATGGTTATGCTCTAGCTTGACAGAGGTGCTTAATGACTTCTTTGTTTTGGTTTTCACCAAGAAGGTTGGTGGCAATTGGACATCTAACATAGTGAATGCCAGTGAAAATGAGGTAGGATCAGAGTCTAAAATAGGGAAAGAACAAATCAAAAATTACTTAGACAAGTTAGATGTCTTCAATCACCAGGGCCTGATGAAATGCATCCTAGAATACTCAAGGAGCTGACTGAGGAAATATCTGAGCCATTAGCAATTATCTTTGAAAAGTCATGGAAGACGGGAGACATTCCAGAAGACTGGAAAAGGGCAAATATAATGCCCATCTATAAAAAGGGAAATAAGGACGACACGGGGAATTACAGACCAGTCACCTTAATTTCTCTACTTAGAAAGATAATGGAGCAAATAATTAAGAAATCAATTTGCAAACACCTAGAAGATAACGAGATGATAAGTAACAGTCAGCATGGATTTGTCAAGAACAGATCATGTCAAACCAACCCGATAGCTTTCTTTGACAGGGTAACAAGCTTTGTGGATAGGGGGAAGCAGTAGATGTGGTATATCTTGACTTTAGTAAGGCTTTTAATACTGTCTCGCATGACCTCATAAACAAACGAGGGAAATACAACCTAGATGGAGCTATTGTAAGGTGGGTGCATAACTAGTTGGAAAATTGTTCCCAGAGAGTAGTCATTAGTGGGTCACAGTCATGCTGGAAGGGCATAACGAGTGGGGTCCGGAAGGGATCAATGATTTAGATAATGGCATAGAGAGTACGCTTATAAAGTGTGTGGATGATACCAAGCTGGGAGGGGTTGCAAGTGGTTTGGAGGGTAGGATTAAAATTCAAAATGATCTGGACAAACTGGAGAAGTGGTCTGAAGTAAATAGGATGAAATTCAATAAGAACTAATGCAAAGTACTCCATTTAGGAAGGAACAATCAGTTGTACACATACAAAATGGGAAATGACTGCCTAGGAAGGAGTACTGCAGAAAGGGATCTGGGGTCATTGTGGATCACAAGCTAAATATGAGTCAAAAGTGTAACATGGTTGCAAAAAAAAGCAAACATCATTCTGGGATGTATTAGCAGGAGTGTTGTAAGCAAGACATGAGAAGTAATTCTTCCGCTCTACTCCGCGCTGATTAGGCCTCAACTGGAGTATTGTGTCCAGTTCTGGGCGCCACATTTCAGGAAGGATGTGGACAAATTGGAGAGAGTCCAGAGAAGAGCATCAAAAATGATTAAAGGTCTAGAAAACATGACCTATGAGGGAAGATTGAAAAAATTGGGTTTGTTTAGTCTGGAGAAGAGAAGACTAAGGCCTGGTCTACACTAACACCCCAATTCGATCTAAGGTACGCAACTTCAGCTACGTGAATAACGTAGCTGAAGTCGACATACCTTAGTTCGAATTTACCGCGGTTCAGACGCGGTCCACACGTGGCAGGCAGGCTCCCCCGTCGACTCCACGGTACTCCTCTCGCTGAGGTGGAGTACCGCAGTCGACGGCGAGCACTTCCTGGTTCGACTTATCGCGTCCAGACCAGACGCGATAAATCGAACCCGGAAGTTCGATTGCCAGCCGTCGAACTACCGCGGTAGTGTAGACCTGGCCTGAGAGGGGACATGATAACAGTTTTCAAGTACATAAACGGTTGTTACAAGGAGGAGGGAAAAAAAATTGTTCTTCCTAATCTCTGAGGATAGGCCGAGAAGCAATGGGCTTAAATTGCAACAAGGGTGGTTTAGGTTGGATATTAGGAAAAACTTCCTAACTGTCAGAGTGGTTAAGCACTGGAATAAATTGCCTAGGGAGGTTGTGGAATCTCCATCATTGGGGATTTTTAAGAGCAGGTTAGACAAACACCTGTCAGGGATGGTCTAGATAATACTTAGTCCTGCCATGAGTGCAGGGGACTGGACTAGATGACCTCTCGAGGTCCCTTCCAGTCCTATGAATCTCTGATTCTATTTGGCCATATTCAATTCCCTTTCCACACATGGAGCACCCACAGGAGTCAATGGAAGTTTTGACCTGAAGCGGAGATTATAATACTGATCACTGTGAATGAAGAGGTTGGGGTTGAGGGGGTAACACAGTATATGAAGTGTTTACATCCTTGATTGCGTGAGGCATTCACAGAGAAAGGATTACTTATTAGTACTTGTTGAATGTACTGTTTGTAAAGAAAAATAGAGACAGTTGGGAGGAAGGGCCTGATTCAAAGTCCATCAAAGTCATTGAGAGTCTTTCCATTGACATCAGAGAGTTTTGGATTATTTTATTTTTTTGTATGCAAGCATATATGCATGTGGTTGTAGATCTCAGTGTTATTGGTAGATGTACGATGTCTTAAGGCAATGTCTGTAGTATGTACTTTACATATATGCTGGTCTCATCGCTCTCTTTACATACTGGCCAACTGTCCCATTGCACAGACCATAGTCTCAGAGCCTAAATATTATACTGTGAATTATATAAAGTCATATTTAATTCCTTGGGTCTGATCTCACTACCATTGATATCGATGGGACTAAGATCAAATCTTTAAAGTGTGGTAGAAAGAACATGTGGGGATTTCAGGGTGTAAATCATTTTAGAATAAATCTAAATTGGTATCATTTTGCTAAGCAGTCTATACGTATAGTAATGTTTAGACTAGTATATACTTTACATTTTGTGATGACTTCAAGGACAGAGGCCTCAGAGGTAATTACTTTATTATAATATTGTTGACATATATAAAGTAATGTAAACATTACGCACACAATATTACTGAAACAGAAAATGTTAGCAAAATATGTAGGCTGTTGAAAATATATTAAAATCTATTGAAAATTCTATAGTTATTTAAAAGAATTTACATTCATGAGTGGTTTTGTGTAGAACATTAATGAAAAAATGTGTGGCTATTTGTAAGGAATTGTGATGATCTTGGGATAGTACTTTCTAATAAAATTATATATTGCCTTGAACTCCATTTCAGCAAATGATCTAAACTTTTTTTGATTTGAACAAATTATGGTAATGAATAATTCATTCTAAATCATGTAGAATCTAACTGATGACATGGGACAAATATTTTACCCTTCGTTATCATTAAATCTGTAATAAAATGCATATATAGATATAGATATAGATATCTTTCTTTGGGGATTTTCACCAGTTTTCTCTTGAACAATATAACTTCTTATTCATTGTTGGGTAAAAGTGGATAAGAATAGGAAGAAGTTATGATCATATACTTATAGGCAGTTTACCAGCTATTACAGTGGTACTCAGGCTGAATGGAAGAATCTAATGAAAAAGAATGAGATGCAGTATTAAATATGTAAAATATAGAATATGTGCACAAATATTTAAATATAAAGTTGCCTAAAATAAAAAAGTAAACTTGATAACACATGCACTTTTATTTATTTTTTATTTATGGTTAATATAGAACAAAGAGTTTCCTTGTAAAAATACTTATTTACCCACATATAACTGCTCTGAAGTCTGTACCTTAAGGACAAAGAAAGGTCGCCAATCTCTCCAACTCCTAGTTCTTTGTCAAAAATGGACACAGTTAATGAGGTTTGTTTGGTACAGCACAAATTCTCAGACACAGATAGAGATCCTTTCAATGGAAACAAATTTGTTTGGCTTTACCAGGTTACTTAGCGATTAATAATAGCCTTGAGATGCAGGTCAGAAAGGTCATTGTACCCGCTTGCCAACACAATCTAAAATGTGCAGCTAGTCCAGGTCTGCAGGCTGCGAGGCCCCAAAATGCTATGCATAAAGTAAAAGAGGCTATTTTCCAACTTCTTTTTTCATATTAATAAGCAATTTTCAAGAGAAGGGTGGCAAAATGGGGGCCATGCTACTCTAAGTAATTCATTTATTTTGCAATTTAATCTTATGTTGGAAAAAAATTACACTGCTGCAAAAGCATAGCGTGGTGATTTTTAAACGTCAGTATGTTTCATAAGTAACCTTGTATGAAATATTGTATTAGCAGCCTTTAACAGTAAACTGCAACAAAAAATATTTGCAGAGATTGAAACAGACCTATACATCTTTCCCTACCTTTAATGTATTTCCTTTTCATTCTATTTTTGTCTTGCACATTTGAAGAAAAAACATGCATGATTTACTTAACATTTTACTCATTTTACCAGGTGTTGTGGATTAATATTTTGGTAAAGAAAAGTTGAAAGACTGTAGCATGAATCAAATATAAAAATGATACAGTTTTAATATGTATTTTCTTTAAGAATTTATTTTAACTGCATTCATATATTTATAAGGCATTTATTACCATTTCACATGTTTTTGTGGATTAAATTAACATTATGATAATTATAACAGCTAGTATTACAAAGCTGGAGCCCAATCCTGCAAACACTGACTGAGGTAACTTGACTTGCCTGTAGGATTACTCACATCAGTAAAGTTACATATTTTAAAGTTACATACACATGCTTAAATATTTGCCTGATTTGATCCTTGTTCTCCAGGGGCCAAATCCTGCTCTCATTGAAGTCAATGGGAGTGTTACCATTGACTTCTGTGGGAGAAGTATCAGATCCCAGATATCTTTTTGCTGTGTTATTTACTATCCAGACATATGAACTGTGCATTTGTCTTCACTTTTTATTTTATGTAACATATTCTGAAAAAAGGCCAGAATGTACTCACCTAATCACTGAACAAAGCTGGTGTCTTTCACACACAGGTTAATTTGAACTAGCTGTTTCTCAAGCTAACCTCTTTTAACTGGGTCAAAATAATTCAATACACATGCACTGTGAACTATAACACTGAATTATGCTTAGTATAGGACATTAATTTACTCTACAATTTTGCATAATTTGGGGCCAGACTGGTCCTCTTGCAGAAAATCCATGTGAAGAAGCCATTGATGAGAAAATCTCTGCAAATTTTACCTCAGATTGTTCTACTGGAAATATGGGCTTGCCGCTCCCCTGCAAAGCAGACAGTGGGATCAGCCTCTTGCTACCTGTGGATCTTCCAAGAACTACTGGAGGCACAGGAACATTTGCTCAGCAGACCTTATGTCCCTCCACACTGGCTCCAGGAACCCCTGCCCCACAACCTGTTTTCCCGGCAGTGACTTTGCTGTGGACTCCTCATGACTGTGGCTGCTCTGTACTACCCTTGTCAGAAAGGCTCCACACTGAGAAGGGAGATGTCCAAGAAAGTTAATATTGCATGTGTCTTTCCCAAGGACTTCACGTGTATTTAATGAGGGAAAGGTGTATGCCCCTGGACCCCGCTCACCTGCCTGCATCCCATGCCCCAACCCTTCTCCATGCACAGATCCTCAACCCTGCAGAGGGCTCAGTGATCCAGCAATGAGAGGGATATCAAATAGTCAAGCTTACCCTTCCTCCTTCTAACCCTTCTGCTCACACAAGGGCAGAAGGGGTAGAGGGTCTGTCACAGGGTCATGATCTATCACTCTGTCACAAGGTACTAGCTGAAATATAAACTATCAGTTTACAATGCTGATGTCCATTTGAAAGAAGTTATTACATTAAAATAAATTCTATTTATAGAAACTCAATGTAAAATGATTTTTGATAAAACAGTGCATAAAATATCTATTACTTCTGTTTTATCAAAATATTTAAATAATACCATCAAAATCTTCCTCAAAATAAAAGCTAAAGAATATAAATGAATGAATTATGAATAAATACGGTATACTGTACAATACACATAGAATGTAGATTTAACCACTTTAATGGTACCAAATGTTAGTTACATCCATATAGAATCCATCTGCTATACTGCAGAATGTACCAAGAAGATTTTAACATTCCACTGATTTCCATTGATTGTTAATGGATGAGGGCAGCACGTTGAATGCCATGGAAAACCAGCTGTGAAAGAATTAAAAAAAAAAAGTGTTAGCATCTTTTTTCACCTCTGGACTGTAAATAACAAAGAGTTGTTTTGATGCAGGAAAGAACTAGAGGAGTTTGCAGAGATGAAGGAGAAAGAAAAGGAGAAAAAAGACCTAGAAAGGGAAGAAAAGAAAAAGGATCACCAAGCCCGAAAGATGCATTACCTCCTCAGCACAGAGCAGGTTGGTATACCTGTCCCTGACAGCTCATGCAAACCACTTGGGCCCCCAGCCTGACAGAGATAAACTAGCAGGCTGAATGGGACATGACTTGTTGAAAAGATATCACAAAGACACTACTTTGAGTTCAATTTAGTGCTTTTCTATAGGTGAGAGCAGGTACCATGACTATTCTGTGACAGCAGCTTCACAGAGGCAGTAACAGCACTGCTGGCAGAAAGAGTCCAAGTCAGCAGTTTGATCTGCCACTGTGATAACACAACACGAAGGGCATAACCTCGCTTTAAAAACTCATTTTGACTGGCTTATTGTTGTGTGGTTGCACTTGTCAAGAACTAACAAGTTATTAAGCTGAGGAGAGGTTTCATTTTTTCTTTTTTAATTGAGCTAATGATTGGATTGATACTGTGCTCTTCTGCTGTGTTTTAAAATACATTGTAAATGTAGGGTTTCAGCTAAAGCTTTTCACAGAACTGCCTGGATCAGCACATTTACCTTGATTATTTTCACATAGGTATGCATCTGGAATTTTGAATATTTACTGATTAATTTGTTTGCACTGCTAAAAGTTCTAGACTTTTCAAGTCTTCCTATACAATGTGGTTGGAAGGAAGTCAAATTTGTTAGTAATTAATAGAGCTGATCTTATATGGTAAAACAGGATTTAAGAACAATAGTTCAAATTTTGAAGGGCTGTTCTATTTTGACTATATTTGTGTTCCTTGCTAGTCCCTATTTGTGAACATTTGTGCAAATTTATTTTTCTTTCCATGATTGTTTGGTGAATATTTGTTCTTCACATGAATACTTGTCTTTACATGTGAAATTTCAGGCATGAACAAAACATTGGTTATTCATTATTTCCTATTTGTTGTTTGCTACTCATTGTTAGTTATTTGTTACAATAAAAATTATCAGTCATCCGGTCAGGAAGCAGGAACAATACCATGTGACTCAGTGGCAGCAAGTTTAGCGTTTTTCAGTGTTTTTGAGTCATTTATGATCGACCCATAGTTTGAAACTTGTTTGCATTAATTGTATGTCAGTTTTGAAAAGTGAATACATTAGTAAAAATGAGTAACTTTAATTGCAAAATTACTAAAATTCAAGGTCTGTTCAGAAGCAATTTGCAAACAGAGAAAAGGCCTAAGTTAGTAATTGAATATTATTCACCACAAATAATTTGGCCAGCTGTAGAAATAGTACGTTTTCCACATAGAATGTTCTTAAAGTCTTTACATTTTCTTGGACCATTATTTGGAAAAAATAACTTTTTTTATAATAATTCCAATATTAAGCAGATACATCAATCAAAAATATTAGAAATAAGGAAGCCTAACAAACCAAGTGTTAATGTGGATAAAATGTTCTAGACCTTTAGTATCTGAAAAATTAAACTATGGCATGTTCACCATTCTTTTAGATGGCTAGTGAGATGAACTGAATGACTTGTGGTCTAAAATATAATGAACTCATTTTGTTCCTGATAGTGTCACATTAGAAAACTGCATTTTCCTTTACAAGTGGGGACTTTTACACCCCAAGATTCATCTATAAGGGATGGCAGGCAACGTTTGTACCTCAGTCTTCAAGTTAAGGTTTTCCTGGTGGAGGGCAGCAGTAAGCATAGTGGTCTTATGGATTTGGGTTTCTGATTTAGCAAAAACAAAGCTTGACAGACAAGGCTTTGCAGAACTAAAAACACTCTGGTTTTGCTGACTGCCAGGGTGACCCTGAAGCCACAAAATTTGCCACAGAAGTCACAGTTAGGTACTGAATTGTGATCCAGGAGCTGAGCTATCATTTTTTTATTTTATAAAAAAAAATCCCCTCTATTAAGAAAAAATACCCTAATAAGAAAAAATAAGCTAAATTCCTGTACATTACTGGCACTCATTTAAATTGCTGTATCTGCACTTTGCCTCTTCATGCAGCAAGATGGTTTGATATAATGAATGAGTTTAGCAAAAGTATTGAAATATGATTTTGGAGTTTTTTTCTTAGTTCCTTTCTATATTGATTTGCTTCTTTGTGACAGATAGTAAAATAATATAATGTTAAAGGTTATCGATATTAAATATCAGTATTTTCTGCTGTTGCTATTTCCATCACCTATTCCATAAACATTTTACCATAGCTGAATGAGAAATAAAATTTCAAGCAAAATACTGACATAACATTATTTTAGGATATTTTATAATTCAGGAAGTCCCAAATGTTGCTAAAGATTAACATCTGTAGACTAAAAATAGGCTATCATAGATCTGAAGAAGTCAGTCTTCCACAGACTATTCAGAATTGTAGCTTTAGATGCTTGTGGGGCTAATGCTTGATGATATCATGTTGATGTCTTTTCCTTATGTTCTGCAGCACAAACATTAAAATTGACTGCCATTGTGACTGCAACAATTTGACTACTAGAGCGCCTCAGTGCTTACAAGTTCAACAGTTACATTTTTACAAAGGCTACAAATTAATGTAGTATTTAATATAGTGTAACACTTTGTCTAACCTGTGTCATGCTTACAATAAATAAAACATGGATCAATAAACTCAGTGATAGCTTTTAACAGAGTATATATATAAAAAAATTATACCCTATTATAGTACATTTTAAAATTACCATTTTACTATATTTGTTGGTAAATATTGAACTCAATTTATTCATAAGAATTTGCAATAATATAGCAATTTATTGTTGATGTTTGTACATATGCACTATATTTATACAAACATTTTAATACAGATACATGATTACTTCAGCTATATATCAGTGCTTGAATTAACAGACCTTATGAATTTATTAATTTAAAAATAAGAGTATCTCCTGGACATCTACATTTCAGAAAGAAATCTAAACAGTTGAGCATATTTGCATAATCAATATTTACTAGCAGTAATAGCGTTAATTTGTTGTCACACACTTAATCAGCATTATTCCTTGAAAATTGTTTGTTATGCATCCCACTAACTTCAAAACATAAATAAATTTTACAGATTTAGAAAATAAACACATCTATTTTTTGTCTCTGTGTAGCTGGTGTTGTTCATGCACCACAAATACAGCCCAAACTTTGTAGCTATAAGAGGAGGTTTGAAAATAGAAAGTGATTTTTCATTTGAATAAAACTAAGTTAGTTGGAAAATAATGCCTGGAGAAATAAATTATGAACTCTAAAATTCTATGCTTATGGAATACTGAGCTTTTAATCAACTTGCTTTATGTATCAATAGCTTGAATAACTAGACAAGTAACAACTAACATATATGAGCTTCCTTTGTTTGAAGAAAATTTCTCCTACATGATTCCCATAATTATGAAGAAACCTGCTACAGACTCCATGCCCTTGTTATCAAGTAATAAATTATGTTGTCTGCTCCACCTACTGGTTGCTTTTTGCAAGAGATTCCATTGTGGAATATAGAAAGAAATATCTTGAAAAGGTGTCAACACTGTTATCTAAATTCTATTAGAAAAACTGAACTCCTCTCTTTTGGATTTTAATAAGCTTATATGTATTTATGCTCAACAATATTTTCCTTATCTGCTTTTAAATGAACAATATAAGTACTGTGTTTTATGATGAACGAGATACCTTAAAAATGCAAGGAGCTAAAAATTGCATGACAGGGTTAGCAAAAATTCTGCCTTTGTTCAGATTATTTCTTTGAATACCAAATGTTGGGAGCACATTATAGAGTAAAAAAAGTCCCACAGGTCTATTTTATATTTTTATTTTATTATTTCTCTTTTTACATTTATAAATCAAATCATGAACAGTTTCTTAAGCTAAGTTTGCTATCAGTCCATAATTGCAGTGTTCAAATTGGTACTATTGTGTTAATGGATCCCTTTTAAATATAATTAATATTTTAAAAATAAGATTTTTTAATTTAATGTTTCTATTATGAATATGTACAATATATCTGCTCTTCTCTCTTTGTATTAGTGAACTCAGACATAAGTGTGCAGGTTTTACCTGGTCTCCTCTAAGTACATATTAGCAAGTAAATGTGGCAAATGGATTAAGAGGCCAATTTTCCAAAGTGCTGAGAAACTGTAGCTGCCTTTGAAATCAATGGAAGGTGAAGGAGCTCAGCACCTTAAAGGAATTGTCCAGTACTTCACAGGATTGGGTTTGAAAAGGCCATGCTTGATGGGACAAGGGACTGCATGTCTCAGTCACTGCATGATTCTAACAGCTCATATTCCCAGATGTACTTGGGCACACAACACAATAGCAGTGAAAGTCAGACTTTTCTTGTAGGTGTATGATAGACAAAATCCAGGGCTCTAGCAGCTTTGGAGACACTCTGTATGTCAAAGGCTGAAGTAATCTCTACTATTATAATTGTCTGTGTCATTGGAAGAAGGAATAGCGAATCAGTGGAACAGTATTGACTCACCCCTGACCCGCTTTTCCTCCACACTACTATGCAAGGTGATGGGAAATGTGTATTTTTTCCCCATTCTCCTTCTGCTCATAAACAGTGGAACTGATTTTGCTCAATTTTTCACTACCAATTCATCTTTGGATAGAGACCAAGTATGGAAAATTGCAGCCCAAACGATGAAAGTTTTCCTTCATGGCATTACTTCCACAGAGGCATAATGTGGGAGTTGTAAGCCTGGCAACATAGCCACAGGACCTCTTTGAGCATTACTGGCCATCTGGGGTGCCCCAAGCTCATAATCTCACACTGAAGGACTCAGATCCATCTTTGGTTCCAAGCCCAGTCCGTTCTCCTCTGGGATCCACCAAGCTGGGATCGGCTAGACTGATATTGTCAACAATTCCATGAGATCCTCTATTTATCCAAGAGCAGAAACACATGCAAACATGTGAGACCCTCTGTTCTCAGAAAAGTTGGCTCATTCAGTTCTGCTGGTGTTCTTCCTAGTGCTCCTGATTCAGGTACAGGATCTTCTGTTTGGCCATTTCTCTGCCTGGCTGGAAAACTTACCAAGGCAGTTTCATTCTCTGGGTATTGTGCCCTTTTGATTTTTTGTCCCTGTAGTCCTCCACCTCCTTCTTCTGTAACATCAAGAGAAGAGGGGTCCTCAGTAAGAGGGGGGCTGGTAAGAGGACCTGTGTCTTCATTGCTGACAAGACCTAGGTTTGCACCTCCTATAAAGATCAAGAAGACTGATTCTCCTAGTTCTGCAGTTTTACAGGATGTGACATCCATCACTTGTCAGAGGAGGATACAGTTGAGAAGTCCTCTGAAATGCCCTATTGTTCCCCATCTGCTGAGGAGGCTGTGCTGACTGCCTCTTCCTCTCCTCTCAGTGACACTTAGGGTTCCAAGGCTCAGTTTGTAGCGTATCAGTTTCTCTTGACATTCCTTTGGAAGTTCCAAAGCAGAGAATCCTCATAAGCTCCTTGATAACAGAGCTTCAAGAGAAGAACAAGGTAGGTTTCCCTATTAAAGACTGCTTGTTAGAGTCTGCAAAGGAAGTGTAGAATCATTCTGCTTCAACTGTCTCTGCCTCATAGAAGCTCAACTCTTTCTATTAAATACTGAGAGAATAATTGTAATTATTTTTTCTACCTTTTACCTTGGCATTTTAATGATCTCAGCAGTGGTTGGAAAGTCTAATTTGGGAAAGGTGTCTTCCTTTCCTGGGAAAAAGGAATGTAAACACTTTGAGCTTTTTGGAAGGAAGGCCCACTTCTTGGCAGCCTTGACTTTATGTGCTTCTAATTACTAAGTGGTGAGGCAAGGTATAATTTTTTTTTATGGTCCAAGATGTCTTCAGCACTTTCCTGAGGACAGAAACAGAAATTTTTGGAGCTCTTTTAAGAAGGTCAAGAAGTGTCAAAGAATACTGTTAAGGCTTTTTTTTTTTTTTTTTTTTTTTTATATATTTTTTATTTTTTTTTTTTTTTTTTTTTTTTTAAATCTCTGATATAGCTTCTAAATCTCTAGCTACAGCTTCTCACTTATAGGAACACTCCTACCGTCAGAATTCAGATTGTTCTGCTGAAATGCAAGGCCAAGGTCACTGTCATGCAGTTTGAAGGTTCTGACCTGATCAACTTAAAAACTGGTGAGCCTCTGTTATTCAGGAGATCAGTTTAGGTGATTACATGGTCCCTTCTTATCTTAAAATCTATAAAAATCTATGAAGTTTTGTTGGGAAACCACCAATAACAAAACAAAGTTGCTACTTTTTGGACTGGCAGTAGTCCCTATGATTTTCAACCAGTGTTTAGCTGTGATGCAGTCCAGCTACTGTGTCAGGGACTTACTATGCTTAAGCAACTGGCTCTCAAGAGGCCAGTCTTATATCGGGGTCATTCATGCCCTGCAGGAGATTTTCATAGCTTGAGAGTAAACACTGACAAATCTATACTGACCAAGGTCCTTATGTTCATAGTAACTACTCTGGGCTTGAAGAGGTTTTGTGTCTGCCTTCCTTAAGACAGGTTCTTTAGTCCATGAACTTAGCCAGGCCCACACTGGAAGGCCTGGTAAGATTCTATGTTTGGATATAAGGCCTAATTTCCAGCTATACCTTTGTCAATTCACTTTCAAGGCTGTGGATGCACTGCTTGCAAGGTTGGTTGAGTCTGCTATGCAGACCTATAACTCACTTTCTGAATAAGGTAAAGGTGTAGCTCTTCTGTTGCAAGTTGAGGGTTCCATAGACTTTTATATCAGTGTTGTCTTTTTTTCTTTATTATTGTTATTGTAGAAATCATAATTGAGCCACTGATTTGCAGCATTCAGTGACTCACTCACATATATTATTATCTACTGATTTATCATGTTTGTCAATTCATGCAGAAAAAAAAAGAATACCTTCAGGTCTCTTTTCAGTTCTGTTTTGTCTGAAAGGGTGTTGAAGATTAATTTACCACAAGTCAAATAACAACTGAGTACATTGTTTATTTTTTCAATTGCATTTGTTCCTATAAGCAGAGATCATAACAAAAAGGAATGGTACTGAGGGACTGATTATCCTCTCATTTACACCAGTGTAAATCAGAAGCTAAGTCCACTGAAGTCAGTGAAGTTACATCAGGATAAAACTGTATAAATAATTTCCTTACCAAAGCCTAATAATGAATATTCAAAAGGCACACCTGATTAACCTAGTGCTGTCCTGTAAGCACTTGAAAAACAATTGGTCTGAAGTGACACTGTTTGACACCCACTCTGTCTTTGGACACCTGGCAGTTTTATTCTTATAAAGGTGAGGACTCAGTAGATAAAGCACTGGCCTCTGATCTTTGGATCCATCGTTTAAGAGGTAAGGCTGCAGGTTTGGTCATTTGATCTTGGTACCAAATGAACAGTCCACATCACAAAATGATCATACATAATTTGTTACTATTGGCAGTCTATGTTCAGGAAAGGCCAAGGACTGAGCTTGAAGAATGAATTAGCTCTTACCTTTTACATTTTATTTCCTCCCTCTTTACCATTATACCTATTATTATCCTATCTCCAAAACATTCCTGGGCTGAAATTATCATTCACCCTAGGTACTCATATTTCCTGGAGATAAAAAAAATGTAACCACTTTAGTTCAAAAGTAGAGGCACCCCCAATCACCTGTCTGTGGGTGTTTTATACACACTCCTCACCTACGTGTCACCAAGTCAGATGTCCTGCATGACTTTCCAAAGCTTGTACCATTACAAATTCCATTTAAATTAAAAAGGGAGTGTGAGCTTTCCTAGCTCTCCAACAGACTTTCAGTTACATTTTAATAGTATTAGTAAGTAATGTACTTTTCTCTTTTCTTTATAGTTCTATATTCTGTTTTCATAAATGATTATTTTCAAAGGATTCTCAGTCTACATTAAGTTTGTCTTGCAGTACTTGCCAAATATATGTTTGATCAGCAAGTCTCATTGGTCTTGCTGTGCCACATCAAAGTTAGCTTTGGCATATACATTCACTTGCATACGGTGGTCTAGAGACTATGCCAGCCTCTGCACAGGGCTGCAAGATAGAAGGGTCACAAGCTCTTGTTCACCCACCCTTTGTGCCCCATGGGCGGGGGGCAGGCATAATTACAGTCTTTGTGCTCTCCTAAGAAAGACAGTTCTTGGCTAGTGCTGCTGCCTGTGCCAATTAACCCAAAGGGAGTGGGATGAGGTGGGAATGGCCCAGCTGCTGGGCTCATGCTGTACCCTCTAAAAATATAATGCAGTAACAGGGATCCCTGTGACCTCTGGGAGACATTGTTCCTGGACAAGAAACAATAGCTCCTAGAGCTCCTGCTAGGCACATAATTGCTAGGCACTTCACTGCTACTAGGCATACAAAGCAGGGCCATGCATTCAAAGAATAGTTGAGACCTGTATTTTTTTAAAATCACTCTTTAAAAATTCCTGCTACCTAAAGGTCCTTTTTCTGCATCAAAATTGTATAATCTGTGGTTTGTTTTCTCCAGGCAATGCACCAGTTGCTCCAGTCCTGTGGGTAGCATTAGTGGCAGAGTTTAAGCAATAGGCTGAGTGATCTATGAAATGTGTACATAGCAAAGATCTGTGAAAAAGTTCTCTTCTGTGTATTACTGTCATTTGTGCTAGCAAGAGGCTGGGATTATTCCATTGGTGGGTAATTGAACAGAGGGAAAAAACAACGAGGAGTCCTTGTGGCACCATAGAGACTAACAAATTTATTTGGGCATAAGCTTTTGTGGGTCATAACCCACTTCATCTGATGAAGTGGGTTATAGCCCACGAAAGCTTATGCCCAAATAAATTGGTTAGTCTCTAAGGTGCCACAAGGACTCCTCGTTGTTTTTGCTGATACAGACTAACACGGCTACCCCTCTGAAAGCTGAACAGAGGGAGTTATAAGTTGAATGTCGACTTTCAGCTTGGTGCTGTGCAAACACAGAAGACAGAGTCCATGCCCCAAGGAATTTACAATCTAGAACAGTTATAGAGTAAACTGTTCAGATACAGAGCACTACATTTATCCCTGATGCAACGCAACTGAAGTCAATCTAATTATTATAGGGTTAAATTTGGCCAATATACATTAGTGCATTTGGTGCTAATATGAGCTTGAGGTGATGCAGGAATCTTGCAGAGGTAATTTTTGAAAATATACTATGAGAATAAGTATATTGTAAGGAGGAGAGAAAGGTCATTTGGTGTACAAGAAGAGGGAGACTACGGATGGGATGGAAGAAGGCATGAAGATGAAGTACCATACATTTCTCAACAGCAACCTTCTGCTTGATTAAGAAGTGGCATTGATGGTATCCCAGCTTTAATGAAACTTCAAGATGAGTGATGTATACACTGATTCTTTGGTTTCCCAGCTCTTGGGCAGGCAAATACAGTTAAGGTAATGTTCCTTCAGTTAACTTAACAGAGTTTGCTCCCTATTAGATTCTGTCACTTGGAATCTGGTAAATACTGCTAAATTGACAGGTATTACCTGTCCAAGAATGAGCATGATCAGTGCTGCTCTGACCCTTAATAACGTCTCTCCTCTACTTTTCTCCCCATCATGTTTTCTCCCTCTTCTCTAGTTCCTCTTTTTCTCCCATATGCCTATTTTAATTGCCACTGAAGCCTGAAGCCATCCCTCAACATTTTCCTCTTTGTTGTGGCTTTACCCTTTTCCTGCTTCTTTTCTATTCCTTCTTTTGTCACACAGCTCCATCTTCTCTTCTTTCTTCTCTTCCACACAGCATTATGTCCATTCATGAAAATCTTAGCTCACTGTTTACTGGTCCCATTGTAACCAGTGAGGTAACTCAGCTATTCACACTATCCCCGTGCCTATTATTTGCATTGTGAAATCGTGCTGGCTTAACTAAAATGAATTATCAAATGAACCAGTCAGAATGTGTTATTGCAGGGAAGAGAGCGTCACATGCAGACACAAAGAAACAGACAGACATAAAGAGACACTGAAGGTTAGTGGAACACTAGTTTACTTAATCGCATGTACATGTTCTTGGGGAAATAAAAGTATTTCTCTGTTTAGCAGCGGTTTCTTATGTTGTCACAAAATCCCATGTAATTGTCCAGATCTGTCCTGTAAAGAAGAGCTTCTATCCACTCTCATATTCACCTGAATAACCTATAGCACTTACCATATACTAACAGGATATCATTGGATAATTAGAGGGATTTTTTTTCCAATCCTTTGGGAGAAATGGTGTGACCAAGCCATAGGCTAATTGCCTTTTATGACAGGTTGTTTTTGTCTTTATGGGAGGGATGATGTTAGTAAATAGTAAATGGAATTATAATTTGCAATTTACAAATGCAGAAACTGAAGCACAGGAGATTGTGGTGGAACAGGTTCTCACCCCAGTCAAGAAGGGGTTAAAGAGCTCCTCTTGGCACAATCAGCCCCGGCTCGGCCCACCTGTGATGCCTGTCAAACCTGGAGGATGGAAAAAACTCCCAAAAACTTATGGCTAGATGACCACTCTCTGCATTCTAAACTAGCAAACAGTGACACCTACAGTCAGAGAAGGATGTCTGTGACAAGAGAGGTGCTCAGTCTCACCCATTGGGGTGCCCTAGAGATACAACCTATGACAAGGAGTAAGAACAAAATTTTCAGAAATAAGTGACTTGTTTTTCAAAAATACAGAGAACCAACAACACCTGGTCAACGGGAGCTGTTGGGTGTTTGGCATTTTTTGAAAATCAGACCATTATTTAGGCACCTAAATATGAATTTAGACACTTTTAAAAAATAATCTTCCCCTAAGGTCAAATAGGAAGTCCATGAGAGAACCTGGAATGTTCTCCTGATTCCCAGCTCTGTTTCTTCACTGTGGGAACATTGTTTTATACACCACCGCTCACACATCCAAGTTCTCATCCCTGATCTGGTTGTCAAGATGCTGCATTAGAATTAGAATAAACAGAATAAAGTGTCAGTCAGACACAGAATCCATGAAAGATTGATGATGTATTTATGGAATAGCCTTACTCCTTGCAGGAGATTGGGCTGTGGTGTCTTGGCTGGGTACCACAGCTGTTGTGTTCCCTATATTAGGCCCTCAAAGTAGTTTATTCCTGTTTTATCCAGGGGTCTAAATACTCCAGCAGTGGTTATTTATGTGAAGGGGCCTAAATATTCCACTGTGATTTTGTTGGCTGCAGTGGACCTTTGCAGGATTTGTGGTTAGTTTTGTATTCTATGGCAAAGACTATCAGCCGCCAATATTTCCTCACCCCGGGACTGTCTTTCCTTTAGAACATGATGGTGTCATTATTTTAGTATTAAACAAAAATCTTAGATTGGAGGGATTGAACTAAACCTTGCAATGTGAAGGCAGAATAACAATAATGAATGTTTCTATTTCTCTGTTTAAACAGAATATATATTATCTGGAGGACAGGTAATTAATCCCACTTGCGAGAAAATATTCTACTCATCACTCATTTATGACTTCTTCATTCTCTGAATAAATGGTTTATCACAAACACATCCAATATAGACCCTGTTATAGGTAATAGGCTGGATCCTCCAGTCCTTTGCAGACAAATCTCCTATTGAAATCAAGTGAGCTTTTGCATAGAGACTGCAGAATCATGCCCAATATATTAATTGGATACAGTTGACTAAATAGTCACCTTGCATATACTGGTACAACACTACTGGACTCAGTGGTGTGACACCTGTATAAAGAACTAATTCAGAACTGATTAAAGTCAGTGAACATTTTGTTATTGACCTCAGTGGTAGCAAAATCAGATACTAAATTAGGGATTTGGGGCCGGTTTGTAGCATTTTTCAAACTGAATACATTGGTTCTACATTTCTTCAAGTTTTATCTAACATATATTTTGTGTAATTAAAAAAATACAGATTATTCTTATTTGTGAGAAGACATCTTCTGAAATAGATTAAATTTCTTTGATGCTTCATATTTGACCTCACACACCTACTTGGTGCTATCATAGTTTTTATATAGAGTTTGTAGAGGATTTTTCCAAATACATTTTTTGTTAAACATAATATCCTTTTATTTTATTTTCATTTTGTATGCAATAACTCCATAGTCTGTTGCAATCCAGTAATCTATACATTTGAAATCCTTTTTAAAAACAAAACAAAACATAAATGGCTCTGAAATCATTTCAACAAGGTTTTTCATTCTGAATCATTAATGTTTTAAAGTAGTTCTTCTACCTCCTAAAAGAAACTATATCTGGGGATTAACAAGATTGTTCACTGGAATTCATGTGGAAGCATAACTGCAGTAGCTGAGAAATGATCATGTTTCCTTTTAGTTCTCAGCAAGAGTAATTGAATGTTGAATATCTTACTAAACGCTGGACTGTGACAGTGTGTTAACACTCTGACTATCTCCTAACAGCAGGGCAATTATTTGCTGAGTGGGATTTTTATAAATCCCCTGGCAGTAGTATGTCCTGATAATTATGATGAAGTGCACTGGTCAGTGTTGATTCAGCACTCCCATCTCTAGCAAATATTTCATTCACAGCTCTCCTTCATGTTTTTACTTTTATGGCTTTAAAAATCTGTTTCCTCTTTTCTCAACTTGCTTAGTTTTTAAAAATTAAAATGGAGCACAAAAGTATTTTCAAGTTAACACCCTATCTTGTTGGGTTGCTCTCTCAGTCCCTCAAAACAACTACAGTTCATAACATATATACTGTATATTGAGGAAAGAGTCATCTGACTCCTGGTTAAATGAGTACTATGAGAAAGTAAAACTTTATTTTAAGCCCTTATCCTGGCAATCAGTCAGCCAGACATACTGCCTTGAAGTTATTTTTTTCAGAAATAAATGATTGTTAAAAAGCGACATTTACATTTATGATGGTTATATATGAGATAATTATTTTAGCCTTCCAGCACTCATGTGGGAAAGTATTTAACACAGAACATTCCTTTGCTTGCAGCTTGCTTAAAATATATTGACACATATGAAGTATTTTTAAGATATGAAGAAAAATTCGCTAAAGACTTCATGATTGCACTTTATCTGAAAACCAGCTCCACTCCTTTTTAATTTTACATCTGTATGCACATGTACTGTTTACCAGTTACATCTACCAGCATGTGTTTTGTTGTTTAAAACTACATGGTGTCTATTTTAGTATCTAAAAGACAAGAAATTAGTCAACTAAAGACATCCCTATATTCCTAACTAAAAATACCAAAACCACCCTCTTCCCTATATCATCCCGTTCACTAGTCCTCACTGAGCAACCTCACAATCATCTTCCCTCTCATGCCTTCCCCATCCCTTGTTACATTGTCTAATTTCACTTGAAAGATCCTAGAGGCAGAGATCATGTCATCTCTTTATTCTGGGATGTACCTAGTAAACCTGCGGGTACAGATGGAAACTATAAATAATAAACATAATGAAATTAAAAGTTAGAAAAGACGGCCTTGGATGTTCCACAGCCCAGCCCAAACTCAGTGACAAAAATGATACTGAATAGAAAAAAATTCAGATATAGTGTGCATTAAATTAATGAGTTTGCATTTTTATCATATCTTTGTTTCTTTCTCTGTGTACCATACTTAATTATGAAGATAAAAATGCTTGGAAGAAAGCTAAATGATAGATTGTTAGAAATGCAAAATGATTCAAAATATTAATGTAATGCTAAGGATGACTGGGTAACAAATGGTACATTTGCTAGTATGCTTGACCTGGCACAATTAATATTCTAGGTCATGCTTGGGTTTCCATGATGGAGGGTCTGATGGGGAGAATTCCAGGGAAAAAATATATATCTATTGTATAACTCATTTCTCTCTTTCACCTCCCGCCCCCAAACGAGTTAGAATCATAGCCTTAAAAAAATCTGTGCTTTTCACACCTCATTTGCCATATTCACCACTGGGCCACCATTCAGCAGAAGGGCCTGATGCAAGGAGGTCAGTAAGAAGCTATTAGCAGAGTCCCCTCCTGAGATTTCTTTGGTCTTATTGAGTAGGAAGTTAGCATGACAGTACTGCAAATAACTCAGTTGTAGGTTTTTTAACAGTTAGCACAGATTTCCCCATAGTGTTTGTCACTTCAGAAAATTGTTCCTGAAAATGAAATCCCAGAAAGCCAGCATTGACAGAAGCCCTTCTCAGCTGTGAAGAACATGATACAGAAAATGTGTCATGCTCCCCACAGGCTAGGTGTGATTTTTGTAACCTATAATAATATTTGGGGTGGGGTGGGGGAGGGAAATCACAGTCTACTTACAGAAATTGGCTAAAAAAGTAGGGGGGAAATTGGAATCAAGGTACTAGATAATTTCTTAAGACTGCTAATTTACTACCATTATCAATAAGCTTATGAAAAGCAACATTAAGTATGATGATCTTATAGTTGAGAGAATATTATATTAAGGTCAGAAAAAAAGAGAATAAGATACGAATTCTAAAATACTGTATCAGGCTGCTTTAAGATAAAAGATGTGACTAAAAGTCAAAGGTTCCAAACGTGCAACTTCTTGCACTCATGAATACTGCTATTACCCAATAAAGTGAATAGGGATCCATGGGTACAGAAGACAGCCTGTGTGCAAGAAGTTGTAGGAACAGAGCTTTGATTTGTTGAGATGTGTTAACTGTATCAGAACAATAGTTATAGATGGGCCAGAACTGGAACACTGAATCCAGCCTTTTTTCACAAATATTCCTCAAGTTCAAGCCTGGATCTGAAATTTGCAGCTCAGGCCTATCTACATGATGGGCCTGAACAAGCACATATTAAATCCAAACACTGCCACAAATTTGGGGTAAATTTTGTATTCCGCTTTTAATATAGATCTGAACTCTGCAGCTTTGGCTGATATGCTAGTAATTAATACATTTATCAGAACACTAGCATATATAAAATTAAACTTTAAAATAATTAATGATTACTTGAAAATTGAAGTACATCTGGTAATGAACTTTGACTCGGATCCCACAGAGAAATCAAACTGTAGAGACCCTTGTATTTGTGCAGAGTCCCATTGCTTCACTGCGACTGCATGCAGGCCAAATTCTTTTTCAGGATTGGGGCCATCATTTGCATGTCTTAATTAAACTGGTAGTTTGTAAAAGTGAACTATAAAAAAGCAGCCTTTAAGTTATTATTTTAGCAATAATAATCTGAAATACATTAAACTATACTTTCCTATTCTGCCACTATAAAGTGCAAAATATCTGAATAAATAATAGTCCTGTAAAGCATATGCAGGAACTCTATACAGATTACAAAATGCAGTTTCAGAAAGCCATTATGCTTACAGGGGTATTTGCATTTTTCCATCTCGTCTATGTATACACGTAAATGTGAAATAGTTCAAATAACAGTGTCTAATGGGTAGATAACAGATAATGACTTAAAAGTTGTTCCTGATTATAGTTCTTAAAAAAAAAAGATAATTTATGATCATGTTAAAGCTGGTTGTATTTCCTATTTCTAATATAGGAGATTCAGGGCTAATTTGGGAAGAAAGCTAGCTTACACAAATTTAAATCATCTGCCTTTGGCTAAGCTATAGCAGCACCGCCATTCTTCCTGGTGACAAAATTAAATTTGTATCCAATATGGGTTATTAAGATTTTACAGAAATATATATATATGTAGCAAAGTAAATTTGGAATGTATATGACAGAATTAGATTCATATTTACAATTAAGCTTTTGTGAAATATAGTATGTATAATTAAAATAGGAATAAAGGTAACAAGCAACTCTTGAATCCAGAAGATTTTTATAACATGTTCATATGTTTTCCTGAAAAATTAAAAACTAAATTAAATAAATATATTTGCTGAGCAAGACCAGAAGTAAATCTCAAAAGCAAACTGGAAAAAAGATACATCTTAAGGAAAAACAACTGAGGAGAGTTGGCAGTTTTTCAAGGGGACACTATT
>NW_020664613.1:3730700-3746446 GCF_002925995.2 Terrapene triunguis | reverse complement strand
AGCAAACGTGATTCTGGGATGTATTAACAGGTGTGTTGTGAGCAAGATACGAGAAGTCATTCTTCCGCTCTACTCTGCGCTGGTTAGGCCTCAGCTGGAGTATTGTGTCCAGTTCTGGGCACTGCATTTCAAGAAAGATGTGGAGAAATTGGAGAGGGTCCAGAGAAGAGCAACAAGAATGATTAAAGGTCTTGAGAACATGACCTATGAAGGAAGGCTGAAAGAATTGGGTTTGTTTAGTTTGGAAAAGAGAAGACAGAAAGGGGACATGATAGCAGTTTTCAGGTATCTAAAAGGGTGTCATAAGAAGGAGGGAGAAAACTTGTTCACCTTAGCCTCTAAGGATAGAACAAGAAGCAATGGGCTTAAACTGCAGCAAGGGAGGTCTAGGTTGGACATTAGGAAAAAGTTCCTAACTGTCAGGGTGGTTGAACACTGGAATAAATTGCTTAGGGAGGTTGTAGAATCTCCATCTCTGGAGATATTTAAGAGTAGGTTAGATAAATGTCTATCCGGGATGGTCTAGACAGTATTTGGTCCTGCCATGCGGGCAGGGGACTGGACTCGATGACCTCTCAAGGTCCCTTCCAGTCCTAGAATCTATGAATATATAAACCTTTAAGAGCACAAACACAGCATGGGTGAAATTCAGTTCACCTTCATAAAGCCAAAGTAAGGGAACTTTATGGGCATTAAGTCCATTGTGATTAGAAAAGTTAAATTCAACCCTCAATGGAGGGCTATCACAGTCTGAACAAGGCTGCTACTTAAACCTATTGGCTGGATTAGTGACCACAACGTCCCTGCAGCACTTTTGCAGAGTGTTAGGGACAATGGAATCCTCTAATTACAGATCTTGTGGCCCCTTTTCTAGGCTTCCCCGCAGGAGTCAGAATGGGGGGGAAAAAGTTGGTAATGCTCTTCCAAGCTCTGACGAAAAAATAACCTCCACCCACGTGAGGTGCAAAAATGAGATGTTGCTCATAGTACACTGGGCAGATGTTCAAAATATGAGTATGTGCTTTCTGAGGCTGAGTCTATTCTTAAAATGCTACAGCAACACAACTGCAGTGCTGCAGCTGTGCCGCTGTAGGGCTTCAATGTAGGCCCTACAACGAAAGAAAGGCTTGTCCCATAGCTGTAAGTAATCCACCTCCCCAAGAGGTGGTAGCTAGGCTGACAGAAGAATTCTTCTATTGACCTAGAGCTGTCTACACTAGGGGTTAGGTTGCCTTAACTATGTCTTTGAGGAGTGCAGATGTTCAGTGTAGACCAGCCCTGAGCTTCCTGGTCTTCAGCTTCCCTTTGGTGGAACTTGAATGTGCTCATGGGTTCTGCCAGGTTCCTTGGGGTTGGTTCCTTCATTGCGGAAGAAAGTAAGGCCATGTATACACTATGGGAGCTACAGCATTAAATTATATTTGCGTGAATTTTTCACACCCGAGTACTGTAGTTGTGTTGACCTAACTTTTAATTGTAGACTAGGCCTAAGAGATGGTATCTCCCAAACTCTACTCACTTATGACACCAAAATGAGACCTTTTCTAAAGTAAACCATGCTGATCTGTTGAACTGCCCTCTCCTTTTTTACATGAGAAATGAAAGACATTTGAATTATCATCATTGGGTATCTGAGCTAACACCTCATTGAGAGTAATGTTGCAGTTCACACTTCTCAGAACTATTGTTCCTGGCTCTCTGCAGACTCATCATTTCTGCATCAGTTACATTTGGGTCACATTTCTGAGGTTTTCTCTGTAACCATAACAGCTGAGGACTTTAGTTTCATTTTTGAAAGAAAAAGCTGAGAACAAGATAACCTCGGATAGGAGGCAGTATGCCAAAGAGCCCTGTTGCAAGAATTACCCAGTGGATAGGGCATGAGCTTAGGATGTGAGACACCTGAGTTCAATTCCCTACTCCACCATGGACTTCCTGTCTGTGCTTCAATTTCCCATCTGAAAAGAGTGGATACTACTTCCCTACCTCACACTACAGAGGTTTGTGAAGATAAATACATTAAATATTATGAAGCACTGTGAGATCTACTGATGAAAAACACTATATAGGAAATAGGCATTACAATTATTATTACTGTCCCCTCCCAAAGCAAACCTGTATGCTCATCTATGCAGAGCCACTTTAGAGACTCCCCTCCACAGCACACTTGGAGGCCCCAATTCAGTAAAACATCCCTATTGGTGTTTCTAGGCACTACCATAATACAAACAATCAAAGATCAGAATCTCATTGTACAAGACGTTGTACAGTCATGTAGCAAGGAAGACAGTCCCTGCCCCACAAAACTCAATCTAGGTGATAGGGTACAACTCATGAACACAACAGACCCATTAGGTGGGGAGTGGGTTGGGAGAGAAAGGGAACAGTAGAATAAACAGAGTTTTGTAGAAAAGCAGAAGTTACAGGTCATCACTTGCCTAACCAATGCTAGATGGGAGTGATCCGTAGCATCACAGAAGTGGTAGGCTTTTAGGAATGATTTAACAAAGGATGAGGAGGTGGCTTTGTGAATTGTGATGCTGAGTTTTTATCATATACAGGTGAGGGGCATGGAATAAAGCAGGAAAGGTGCTTGAGTGAGAAATGGACAAGCGGCCAGTTGAGGCTGCCATTATTGGCAGGGCAAAGGCAAGGCTGACAATTTGATATGCCAGCATATCAATAGACATGGTAGGACTTAATGGTGAAGAGCCTCGAAGACAAGAAGATTGTAATGCTTCATTTTAAGTATGTGCTTAAGACCCATTGTAGCTGGCACATACTTTAAAGTTAAGCCCATGCTTAAGTGCTTTCTGAATTGGGGCTGGACTATGGATTCTTGCACTGACAAGTCATTCCTCTGGACACCATGTTTTACATCCCCAACATGGAGCCCAATTGGTGTGGAGAGCCTTGAACAGACCTTCTGTATCTGTATGAATTTAATATTAGGTGTATAACAAACATATAGTGGAAGTTCATGCAGTAATTATGCAGCAATACAATAAAAGCCAGAGACAGTCTTTGGAAACATCTATTAATCTAGCTCCTGCAGATCATTAAGTATTTGCAAGCAAATACAAGCTGGTATGACAAAGTTACAGACAGGCTTATCTATAAAATGCTGTGAAAATAGTCTGAAAAGAGTCTGAAATGAATCTGAAACATTGTGAGATGATTTTGGGAATCTAAGAGCCATTCAAATATAGAGCAAAATCAGAGGGTGCAGCTGAACTGCACAGAACACAGATCACAGGGTGGCCTGCAATTCTGCATTCCCTTCTCTGATCCTGCTGCTACTTCTGGACAAGGCCAGTGCCTCTGTGCTGTGTTAGAATGCAGCCAGGGATTGGGTTGGTGCAAGGGTCTTCTGGTCATGCCCTCATACATCCATGTCCTCTTTTTCCTACTACCCTAGCCCCAGAGGAATGGAGAGAGTGGTGTGAGAGAGTTACACTGAGATATTTGCAATGGCTTTAGGGCCAAAATACTCAGATAGGAGAATCTGTCCCATAGAATTTAACAGCAATATTTAAAATAAGCTATCATCTATGCATATCTAAATACATTAAACAATAAGTTTCATAAAGGTCTTATTTAAGTTTTTAACCCCATGAGTTGGAATTTCCCAGTGGGGGACACTAATGAAAAATGCATTAGAGCTAATTGGGGAGCTCTCAATCCTCCCAAGCCCAAGCTGTTAATACTTTATGAGGAGCCTGATGCTCTACTTAATTTTCTCAGGGGGCCAAAATAGTTTTGCAGGAGGAAAAATGGCACATTATAAATGTTTACTCTCTCCCTCACACCTACTGCTCCCCCAAAGCAATGTCTTTACCTGCTTTTTTTATTCAGTAGGTTTTGGCAATTAATAAGATGCTAAAAACAAAATTAAAAAATACTTTGTACAAATGTGGTTAAAAAAAACTAAGAATTCTGCAAGCATATTATTTTAAAAAAAGCATTTATGATCTTTAGATTAATGTCTGGCACATGCACCTTTACACAGATGTAATCTATTTGATCAAAAATGCAGTAGTTTTGTGCTGTGGGCTATAGTTATTCCTATGTTTACTAAATAAATTAATTATTAAAACTATGTTAATGTTTATCTTTTTTTCAACAATTACTTTTATCTCTTTTCATGAATTGCGTGCAAACAGATGAAAATATTTTCAGTTTATTATTATACAAAATGTTTTGGAAATTTGTTTGGCATGTAACTTTTGGCCTGCTAGACATTTTTGCGAATAATGGATATTGCCAATTAACAATTTGAAATTATGGCTTTGTTGTTTAGTCACATAAGTAACATCATATTGTTACCAAATTACTGAATTTACAAAGTGGGCTGTGAATTTTACAGCTTAATATACAGTTCAGAATACCTGTTTGACCTTAATATTCACTTTTCACAAGTGTTCACACTGGTGAAGCTAGCATGCTTGAATGTTTGCAGAAAGTTAACATCAAAGTGTTGCAAGGAAGATTGAACAAAATTTTGCTTTTTTATTCATATGAATATTCATGGAATGGTTTTCCCCATTGTCATTCCATTCTAGTTGTGAGAATGCTGCCATTTGCTATTCTCTTGAAGCCAAATTGTGGTTCAGCCATCATAGCAGTGCAGAGATATAAGGGCGCACATGGCATCTGTATTCCTCTTTTTCAGCATTTTTCAAAATGACAGACAATATACTTTTAAAACTATTTTTTCTATTATGGATTCTACTACTTTACATTACAAGATGTACATTCAATATTTTTTGTTTTAAACTGGAATGAGATTTGCCCAATATAATTATTAAGAGAAATTGTTATATTTGTATGGCTACTAGGTATGGAGGGAGAAGAATTGTATATGACTGGAAGAAAAGATGAGCTTAGTAGTCTCAGTTCTGGAACACTTGCCTCCATGTGTAAAATTTACCCCTATGCAAAAGGCCAGCAGGAGGCCTATGCACCATGTAAATCCTACTTAAGCCCTGTCTTAATGGGACATAAACGGTGCACAGGAATGCATTTCATCCAGAGTCCTTTCTCATGTCAGTAGTCCTACTGAAACTTTTTGCTGAAACACTTGTTACATAGTTGTCTTTATCATTTTGATTTAAAGCATAAAAACAAACATATGTTTTAAATTATTTGAATTCAAGATAGCTCCATTTTCTCCTTAGATGGCAGGTGTGTACAACTCACCATTCAGACAATCACCCGATCCAATGGAAGTACGGTTACGGAAGGCAAGACCTTTTAGCCACAGACAGCAACAAATAAAGAAGCATCTTACTGATGAGATTTCTGACTGGCCAACTTGTACAAGTGCCCTAACTTTCCCTACAATGAAGCCTCTTCCACCCATTGGCAGACAGAAACCTCAGGTAATGCATACCAATAACTCTTAGGCAACTAATTCTGCCAAATACTTTTGCAGGTAATGTTCTTCTTATTCTTATGTATTCATCATACTAGTTCAGGAGATAGACCTCTTTGAAAGAGGTCTATTTTCATTTTCAAGAAAGAGAACATTTAAAGGCAAGGAGATGGGGATCATGTAGACTGCATTTTTGTTCTTTGAAAAGGTATGAACACTTGAAAATTCCAGTAAGAAACTACCATATAGTTAACATCTCAACTGAAGCTCATCAGATGCAGTACTTCCAATTGCACAAGTCTAAACATAATTCTGGGATGATACAATTGATATGCAGGAGAAATTAGAGATGATATGAAGAGATAACTAGTTAAAAGAAAAACATTTTTAAAAAGCCAGGTAACAACTAGAAAACAAAAATAACCATCATACCATCACATTTACCTTTCTGTTAAGTTTTGCTTTTCATTCAAAGGCTAGGAAATATCCTCTCAACAGAAATGCTTTCTTCTCTTTTGTATCCACTAGATGTGTGTCAGTTTTAATTTAAAAAGTTTTAACATGTTGTTCTGCATGATTCACCAAGTTGATAAAATCCCCTTTTTTGCTATCATGGTCTCAATTCCAATTGGTGACAGCATATGTTGCATGTAGCTTTTTATTTTGCTGACGGGAAACATTTCAGAAATTTTCCTAGTGTAGACAAGGTCCAGGATTCAGTTATTTTATGTTTCAAGAGAGTCAATTTTTCACCCTCCTGTTCTTACGGATTTTTCAGTTTGCCAAATCTGCTGAGCTTCCATTCCATTTGCCTCCCTTTTTCAAATTTAGTTCTGTTATTGCCTATAAAACTCTGAATGCTCTTTGGAATGCCTAACATATGCGTGGCATTCAATCCCATCCTCAATTTATCTCTTCAATGCAATTATTAGCTAATAAGTAGAAAGAAAACACTCCCATACTAACTCCCTTCAGTAATTTCCATTGAGTTTATCATTTTTGCTTCAGTAATTAAATAGCAAGTGATGGTAACAAGTGATATGTAATTTGTATTTATGGGTATTTTACTTATCCTCTGAAGTGCTGCTTTAACTGTCCTTACTCAGAGGGTCAAAGGTGCTGTGCCTATCCTTCAGTGGACTGTGACTGTATGCACTTTATGTCTCTAAGAATAGTGAAGTTGATATTTTGCCTGATGTACGTTGTAGAGGGATCATTTGAATGTCTTGAAACAAAGGGGGAAATGACAGTATTTTCACTGCTACTTTACTCTTGCAAGATCACTTTGTTATTATGCAATGTGTTTATCTTGCAAGTTTCTGTTCTGGTTGGAGTATTTTATAGCACTTTCTAAGTTTATATACACACATGAGAGAGAGAGAGAGAGCGCAATCGTACACAGATAGCCTTTCAGAACAAATCAGCCTTTCAGAACAAACCAGAAGAGTTCTGTTTATTTCCTGCACCCCAAAGAGGGAATTTACTATATAATACTTTAATCCTTTCAGTGTCCTGGAATGTACACTGTGGGGTAAATTATCAAAGCACAGTGCGTGGATTTATCTGTGTGACTCTTATTGATGTTAATGGGAGTCACACGGCTAAATCCCCGCAGACCACTTTGACAATTTAGGGTTGTATGTCTCAGGAAAGGACATTGGTCTGAGCTGATGAAACAGCTGGACATGAAAACTCCTCAGAATGCACAGGTCTAAAAGTGGTCTGGTGTGACAATACGGGATTTAATCACTAGCCATCCTTGTGGCTTAGTCTCTCTGTGACAACACTCTTCCACACTAGCTTTATTGTATACATCAGACCCCATGCTAGTCACTTGTGTTACATCACCACCTTTATAGATATCCCAAATGTGCTTTGCCTGCAAGCATCCTATTGAAATGAGAATGGAATTTATGTATATTTAAGAGTACAAAAATTAACTACCCATCAGTTGTCTCTTAGGGAAATTGGTATTCTGCATTTTATAGGTAAGTACTGTGTATGTAAGATAGCATATATAAAAGAAAACTTTTAACGCTGCTGTTATCAATTATATCAGATCTATCACTTTTATTACTGAATTAACTAGACTTACAATCTAATGAAAGTACAGCTAATACTGAAATTAGTCATCTCTTCATTAAAGGGCATTAAAAACAGCAAGCACATTGCTTTTTTTTTTTTTTTTTTTTTTAAGGTTTTCCCCCAACCCCTTTTTTTTTCTGGCTGGTGGCTATGCTGGGGTTAGAGAAGGCATTGAGGAAGTAACATGATTTCATTTAGAACAAAATATCTGTCGATCTGCCAATCCTTGACAAATCATCTAGTGGACCACTCCCTAGAAAGAAGATTTATCCTACTCACCACAGTGCTCAAACTGCACACAGAGTTTTTGTTTTGTTTTGTTTCCTGAGGGAGGAAGAGGATTAGTTAACTCCCTCCCTTATCCCATCCTGATCTCCCCATAAAAGAGGCTCCCCTCCTCTTGAAGCAGAGCTCCTGGGATGCTTGCAAGCACTAGAAGGGCAGAGATGTTTGTAAGCATCACAGTACTCACCAATCTTGATATTTAAGTTCTCAAATGCAAGTAGGTGAATGGATTTGCTCTCTATCTGTATTAGATGTTTCGAAACTGTTTATCTTCATGATTTATAAGCTTCCTCCAAATATGTGATTCAGAGAAAGAGGAAAATCTGCAGAGTAGAAACATCTTAATATTTTAAAATTATATTCCACTTTCATTTATAATGACAGGGCATTATTTGAGGAAGTGCATAGTTATCCTTTTTCACTTCCATTAGTAATTGCCCTAGTCTGTTAATTTCATTCAAAATATAAACAAAGGAAAAGGTGAAATATCACTAAATATGGAAAAGACCTATTTTGATAATTTGTTTCAGCTGTTACCCAGTGGAATACAAGTGCGGAATTCATGATGAAAAAGAAAGACTGTCCATTGTTTGTATTTTCCACTATAGGACATGCATCTATGTTTCTTACAGGTTATTTTATTTACATAAGAACACTGACCAGGTCACTTGACACTTTTCTTCTGCAAATGTTTTGTAGTACAGAAGGAGTATTAATGTTTTAAACTTTTTTCTATAGCTCCCTCTGATTGGACAGAAAGCAAATAACATTTACTATTTTCAGTAAATTACTATTGTATTTATTATTCCCCTGCAGCCGAAAACTTTTTTATTTTATTGTCTTTAGAAGAGCTATAGTGCTCCCAATAAAATAGATTTATTCTTTGTGTAAACTTTCTGGAAGTAAAGTAGGGGAAAAGCTTGCCAAAAGCATAAAGATTATGGTTACTTGCTTCCTTAGAATCTTTAAAAGGGACTTGAGAAACATGGTTCTGTGCCTTTAAAAAGGAAAGGTCCAATAAAAATCCATTAACTACTTTCAAATATAGCAATCCTCCTGTCCAGCTGTGAAAAGTACTAGATGATACTTATTTGCCATTTGTGTTATTTACGGTCCATGACTTTTATGGTAACTGGTTCCTATTATTGGTTTCTATTAATGTAAAACATAAGTGAACATAAATGAGGCGTGAATCATTTCTTTTTATTAGCCCCACAGTCTTCACTCAGTGCTTGCAGTAACTCCAGCTGTGACTTGTTAGTGATAACCTATTTAAAGAAGGAGATCTTTAAGAATAAGGGACATGATCAGGATTGTTTGTCCATTCATATTTTCAGAAGGCTTCACTACTTCAGTGCAAGATCAACAATAGTAAAAAGAAAATAAGATTTATTTAGCAACACTGCTAAAGTCTGAGCTGTCACTAAAACTGTAGTGAGTTTAAGATGGTACAAATTACACTCCATGTGAGTTTCTACTGGTTACTGTTAAAACCAAGATATAGTGTAAGTCACTTTTACAGTGCAGGAAAGAACTTTCTGCTGCTATAGATTTGTATCATTAAATGGTACATACTGGTATCCGTTATTAAACAACATGGTTACAGATTTTCAATTAAAATATACAAAATTGTCAAGAAACTGTAGGTCTATAGGCTTTAATTTTTCAGAAAAAAGGCTGTCAGCAAATGGCAAATACACCTGTTTTATTTGTCTTGTCTGCAATTTTACTAGAAGAATTAGTTCTGTAATCATGTTTTGATCTCTTTCAAAGTGTCTCTACTGTCAAAATGGCAAAGATACTTTCATTAAGTAAAAAGAACAAAGCCTCTCAATCTGAACACTGAAAGGTTTAGGCTTTTTTCAAATGTTTAAGCACAACTACAATATATTATGTGGAGATCAAATTTTATTTTACTAGTATGTTGGTAAGAAACAAAACAAAACTAAGTACTCCTAGTCAGTTCTAGAAGTGTGTCTTTTTGCAGTAAAAGATATTCATTAATAGTTAAAGAAATATACCAGTGCACATTTCTCACTGCCCATCTAGGGTTTTATAGCATGTTCTCAACCATCATGTTATCTGTAACTCTCTATCAGGATGAACTGCATTAATTAATTATTTTGGAAATAAAATCTTGCCACTCACCCAGCCACTCTGCATCCTCTTTCATCAGGGATATTTCACAAATAATAATAATACATAAAAAAGAACATAACAAAACACTTACCTTATCCTATACCTGTCAGGGGCCCTTCCGTGATACTGCTGAAGTAATGCAGCAACGCTACAAGCCTTTGGAACCAACCTTGCGGGTGGCAACATCAATCAATTCACTAGAAAAGGCCAGAGAGGAAATCAAGAGAGAGGAATGGAGAAACCGCATAAATGACAATAAGTAAGTTCCTTGGTTTTTTCTTATATTTTTATGAGAACATTTGCTTTATTCTGCTGCTTTCAGAAACCTTTTATGTCTGACAAAATAAAATGTCAAATTTGACAGCTTACCAGCAACCATTCTAGGTACATACTTCTAAATTCTGTGTTCTTATTTAGATTGTAAAGTGTTCAGGGCGGAGAACCTGTCTTGTTGTATGAAGTGTGTCATGCAGACTTATGGAACTATAGAAGGACATATAATAAACAACCATTAATATAATACACATTGCAGAAGATGGACTTCCTGGAAAGTAAGCAATCAAACGGTGCAAGGATCCTTCTGCCACTCTTGCGCTCTGCCAATGGACAGGCACTATTTCAGTCTTTGCACTTTGGATACATAAGGATTATGTGAGACTAGCTGTTGGTGCTGTACTCCCCTCTGCACAGGCTAGCAGAGCTCACTCTGCAGGGAGCTGGAGCACATGTGGCA
The DNA here is from genome assembly GCF_002925995.2 of Terrapene triunguis. NCBI lineage: Eukaryota > Metazoa > Chordata > Testudines > Emydidae > Terrapene > Terrapene triunguis. The sequence continues at coordinate 3,735,830 of NW_020664613.1, read as the reverse complement.
CCCTGTCAGAGGGTGACATAGAAGCTGTAGTCTGTGTTTCTGAAGCAGCATGGTTTCCTGCAGCCCATTGCCTGCAGGAGCTTCAGCTGTGCTGGTGCATCTCCAAACAACCCTGAATATAGGGCTATACTTTAAAGGCATCATCTATCCCAAAGGATCTAGCACTCCCATCAACACACTTTTACGTTCTTTTCTGACCAGAGTGGACAGGGCTGGCTCCAGGGTTTTGGCCACCCCAAGCAGCCAAACAAACAAACAAACAAAAAAAAGCCGCGATCGCGACCACGATCTGCGGCGGCAATTCGGCGGGAGGTCCTTCGCTCCGAGCGGGAGTGAGGGACCGTCCGCTGAATTGCCGCCGAACAGCTGGACGTGCCGCCCCTCGCCGAAGTGGCCGCCCCAAGCACCTGCTTGGTAAGCTGGTGCCTGGGACCGGCCCTGAGAGTGGAGCTCTGTTGGATCCATCATAATGGAGTTCTGTTGGGTCAGTTCTTCAGAGTCTGTGGTTACTTATCATAACTCGATGCTTTGGTGGCTTTTCCCTGGAGTTCACTCTTCTTGACAATGCTTTAACCCCAGAGTTTAAAAAAAAAAAGTTTGGTGAATCATCTGTCTTAGTGGTCATACTGTGCCCATTGACATATTGAAGGCCTATGTTTTGCAATCCCTACTAGCTTCTAGTGAAACCTTCTGAAACCTGCAGTCTAGAGCTTTTGTTCCAGTTTCACTGCCACATGATGTCATTTATGTTAACTGATGTGTTGGGACTCTGAAGTCTGAATTCTACTGCATCAGTGGATTTTGGCATTTGTGTTAATTAATGTAGTTGTCATGTTCTTTTCCCTCCGTCCTTCCCCCCCCCTTTTTTCTATTTTATTCTTAACAGTGACTAAAAATGGCACCTTCTTATTCAAGAGCTCAGCTCCCAAGATGTATTTAGACCATGTTTTATTTGGTTGATTTTTAGTGACAAAAATAAGATGTCAGTACTGTACTTCTTACTCCTTTTGTATGGTACAGCCAAACACAGGTTGGTACAGATTACAAGTAAAAGTTGTTTTCTTATTGGATTCTGTCCCATTTAGTACATCATTAATATAATTGTTAAGAAAGTTTCAATTAATTTATGCAATTAATTTTATACAAAAAGTAAAAGAATGCCCATTCCAGGTTCTGTACTGAAATTACAAGGCCAAATTCCATTCTCAGACACACCTCATCTGCCCTGTAGTGGAGAGCTTAATATGAAGACAGTGGATTGTACATGTATAACTGAAATCCATATTTTGCTTGAAAGACCTGAGATGATGTAGAAGAAGATAGTCAGATCCCACGTTAAGTTGACAGAGCTAGCAGTTAGAAAAACACAACTTTTTTCTACTAACCTCTGCCAATTAGATCTAGAAGTCATTGGGAGACAATAAAGATGTTATCTCACTTAGTTTTTTTAAAAATTGAATCATGCTCTTCGCTTACTGGAATGACTGGTATGTCTACATAGCCCACAACAGTAAGACTCCAGATTGACAAACTTAAGCACTCTAAGAATAGCTTTGTAGACAGTGCTTTGAAGTTGTGGCTTTGGCTGGAGCTTGAGCTCTGAAGCCTAAGGAGTGGGGTGGGCTTCAGAGCCCAAGCTGCATCTTCAAAGTGTTGTCTACACAGCTATTTTTAAAGAGGTAGCCCCACCAGATCTAAGTCTGTCGACCTGGGCTGGGATGCTCATTGCCACTGGCTGGGTAGACATACCCACCGTGTCTTGTGCTTATGGGATAACACTAGTCCACAGATGTCACCATGTTTAATCAGAAGTCATGAAGAGTCAGGTCCTGGATAAAGATCTCACTGCCTCTTCTAATTCTTATGATAAGTCTAGTATGAAGGCTATGGCCTTGAGCTGTCCAAAGTTGAGTTTTCAACTCTGACAGATATTGGTAAGTTGTCTTTCTTCAGCTTGTGTATAAGGAAGAATTTAATGACAATCCTAATGCACAGAAGCAATGTCCTAATGCCAATGGTGCTCGGAGTCCTCCACAACACAGGACGAAGGATTGTACACTATGTATCCATTCTGTGACTGCTTAATTTGTACACCAGCTATGCCAGGATCACATCTTGCAAAGGAGATGACAAACCTTCATGCCATCATCAAGACTAGCAGTCACTGATAAGGTTGCAGCCACTGTTGTGGAATACTTGCCTCAAGAGAGGAGTCAAGACAGTCAAGGAAAGGTTTACTGATGGTTTATTATCTGGGATATCTTTTATGAGCTGACAAAGTTCTGTATATTTCTATGTAATTGAGTATTTTAAGACTATATTTCAGCATCATAGTGCTTATTTATGGAATTACTCATCTTTTTTGGAAAGAAAAACAAAGCAAAAAAAGAGAGATAAGGCATTTATTGTCAATGCTTACTTTTGTGGAAGGTGAGACATACTTCCAAGTTTTTACTTTCTAAGGCCCCGTCTACACTGGCAAGTTTGTGCGCAGTAAAGCAGCTTTGAGCGCTGTAACGCCCGAGGTGCACACACTGCCAAGCCACTTAGTGCACAGAAACTGCACAGATACAGCACTCTAAAAAAACCACCTCAACGAGGGACGTAGAGCTTTCTGTGCCGTGGCTACGGCGCTGCAGTGCCAGCGTAGACACCGTGGTGATTACAGTGCTGCGATTGGCCTCTGGGAGGTGTCCCACAATGTCTGTTCTCACCTCTCTGGCCATCGGTTTGAACTCTACTGCCCTGCCCTCAGGTGACCAACCGTCAGCCCCACCCCATACATTCCTTTGCAAATTTGAAAGTCCCCTTCCTGTTTGCTCAGTGATGAGTGCAGTGGTCTCAGCACATCTTTCTAGGTGGCCATGCCTGCTCCACACACCAGGCAATCCCCCGCTTGGAGCAATGCCGAGCTGCTGGACCTCATTGGTATTTGGGGAGAGGAGGCAGTGCAGTCACAACTGTGCTCCAGACGTCAGAATTATGATACCTATGGACAGATTTCTAGATGCATGATAGAAAAAGGCCATGACCGGGACACATTGCAGTGCAGGGGCAAAGTGAAGGCGCTGCGGAACGCCTACCACAAGGCGTGGGAGGCAAACCGCCACTCCGGTGCTGCGCCCACAAGCTGCCCGTTCTACAAAGAGCTGGACGTGATACTTGGTGGTGACCCCACCTCCACTGCAAAGTTCCCTGTGGATACTTCATTGGCTTTGTTGCCAGTTGAGAGTGGACTGAGCCAGGAGGAGGCAATCTTGGATGAAGAGGGAGAGGGGGAACCAGAGGCAGAGGATGACTCGGAGGCCAGAGACGCATGCAGTCAGGAGCTCTTTTCTACCCCAGAGGAGCCTAGCCATTCACAGCAGTTGGAGCTTGCCGAAGCGCAAACAGGAGAGGAGGCCCATGGTAAGTGGATCTAATTTTGGGACTTGCTGAAACGAGTTGTTGGGGGCAGGAGGGTTGCAGAAAGCAGGCTTGTCTCCCACCTCATGCCTAGTTTGAGTGGCGGAACAGGCTGTTGATACACTCCCTCACTTCACGGGAATATCCCTCAGAGATCTCCAGGAAACTCTTGTAGAGATACTGGGCAATCCGCTCCCGCAGGTTCCTCGGCAGAGCTGCTTTGTTTCTTGCCCCATTAATGGTAACTTTCCCATGCCACTGTGCCGTCATAGGGAGTGGGGGGGACCATAACTGCACACAGGCTAGCCACATAGGGGCCAGGGCGGAAGCCACAGGCTTGAAGAAGATCCTCCCTTGATTCTCTGCTCACCCTCAGCAGCGAGATATCTTCCATAATGATCACCTCCTGTGGAAAGTGTGGGGACAGGAATGATTATCAGGGCCCCCCCTACAGTGCTGACTCTCCCCAAGTGCCCAAGAGACGTGCCCAGTGTACAGCAGGGTCCAGAACAGTGATTTACCCTGCCCCTGCGGCTACTCACCCTTTTGGGGGTCTTGTGGCTTATGTGTGCTTGCCTGGAGTCAGCCAGTTAGTGACAGGAGTGTGAGTACTGGCTGTGTTTTAAAGCACTGAAACAGTGTTGTCTGTGTTGCAAACAATACTGCTTCTGTAAAATGTTGCAATTAAACTTCACAGAGAGGACCTTGGGAGCACAGTCTCCCTCTTTGTTATCGGCGGCAGAACGGTTGCAAAGAATTAGAAAGCGTACAAGAAGAACTAAGGAGGACTTTATGCATGAGGTTATGATGCATTCTGCCGCGGAGAAAAAGGAAATGAAGGAGTGGCAGGACAGCGAGAAGAGGGACTGAAACAAGAACGTGGCATACCAGAAAGAAGTCATGGAGCGGCTCTTAACAGTTATGGAGCGCCAAGCGGACACGCTCCAGGCGATACTAGCTCTTCAAACCGAGCAGCTCCATGCCTGCCCTTCCCTGCAATCGCTGTCGCAAAACTCTTTCCAATGCCCCCCCCCCCCCACACAGCCAACATACTCTTATCAACCTCCTGGCTTCACTCTCTACCCGCAGCATTCCACTCCTCCCTCCTCACAGTCCAGCAGTGTGGACTCCCAATACCCACTGCACTCAACACCCATCCATCTGCAGTTTGTTCCTGCTGAAGTACAGCACCCGCTGCATCGTACTCCAAAGGAGAAGGTTGGGTATGATCCCTGGACATACACAACTCTGTAGCCGTCCCGGGACCCCTCCTCCTCTTGAGACCTTCCATTCCCCCCTTCCCCCCCCCCCCGTTGCTGATGAATTTTTTTCGTTTGACTCTCTCCTCTGGTTGTGGTCTTTCAATAAAAGAATTGTGTTTGTTTGAAATCAATCTTTATTCTATTAAGTGAAAGCAAAAAGAGCACTGCAAAGCAACATACAATTATGTTAAGGCCCCTTCTTGCATCATGTGCACCAATCATCTCCTTCCTAGCATTACAATCATAGAATCATAGAATATCAGGGTTGGAAGGGACCTCAGGAGGTCATCTAGTCCAACCCCCTGCTCAAAGCAGGACCAATTCCCAACTAAATCATCCCAGCCAGGGCTTTGTCAAGCCAGGCCTTAAAAACCTCCAAGGAAGGAGACTCCACCACCTCCCTAGGTAACGCATTCCAGTGCTTCACCACCCTCCTAGTGAAATAGTGTTTCCTAATATCCAA
>NW_020664613.1:3727047-3730690 GCF_002925995.2 Terrapene triunguis | reverse complement strand
CAGTGCTTCACCACCCTCCTAGTGAAATAGTGTTTCCTAATATCCAACCTAGACCTCCCCCACTGCAACTTGAGACCATTGCTCCTTGTTCTGTCATCTGCCACCACTGAGAACAGCCGAGCTCCATCCTCTTTGGAACCCCCCTTCAGGTAGTTGAAAGCAGCTATCAAATCCCCCCTCATTCTTCTCTTCTGGAGACTAAACAATCCCAGTTCCCTCAGCCTCTCCTCATAAGTCATGTGCTCCAGACCCCTAATCATTTTTGTTGCCCTCTGCTGGACTCTTTCCAATTTTTCCATATCCTTCTTGTAGTGTGGGGCCCAAAACTGGACACAGTACTCCAGATGAAGCCTCACCAATATCGAATAAAGGGGAACGATCACGTTCCTCGATCTGCTGGCAATGCCCCTACTTATACAGCCCAAAATGCCGTTAGCCTTCTTGGCAACAAGAGCACACTGTTGACTCATATCCAGCTTCTCGTCCACTGTGACCCCTAGGTCCTTTTCTGCAGAACTGCTACCTAGCCATTTGGTCCCTAGTCTGTAGCAGTGCATGGGATTCTTCCGTCCTAAGTGCAGGACTCTGCACTTGTCCTTGTTGAACCTCATCAGGTTTTTTTTGGCCCAATCCTCTAATTTGTCTAGGTCCCTCTGTATCTGATCCCTACCCTCTAGTGTATCTACCACGCCTCCCAGTTTAGTGTCATCTGCAAACTTGCTGAGAGTGCAGTCCACACCATCCTCCAGATCATTAATAAAGATATTAAACAAAACCGGCCCCAGGACCGACCCCTGGGGCACTCCGCTTGAAACCAGCTGCCAACTAGACATGGAGCCATTGATCACTACCCGTTAAGCCCAACGATCTAGCCAGCTTTCTATCCACCTTACAGTCCATTCATCCAGCCCATACTTCTTTAACTTGGCGGCAAGAATACTGTGGGAGACCGTATCAAAAGCTTTGTTAAAGTCAAGGAATAACACATCCACTGCTTTCCCCTCATCCACAGAGCCAGTTATCTCATCATAGAAGGCAATTAGGTTAGTCAGGCACGACTTCCCCTTGGTGAATCCATGCTGACTTTTCCTGATCACTTTCCTCTCCTCTAAGTGTTTCATAATTGATTCCTTGAGGATCTGCTCCATGATTTTTCCAGGGACTGAGGTGAGGCTGACTGGCCTGTAGTTCCCCGGATCCTCCTTCTTCCCTTTTTTAAAGATGGGCACTACATTAGCCTTTTTCCAGTCATCCGGGACCTCCCCCAATTGCCATGAGTTTTCAAAAATAATGGCTAATGGCTCTGCAATCTCATCCACCAACTCCTTTAGCACCCTCGGATGCAGTGCATCCGACCCCATGGACTTGTGCACGTCCAGTTTTTCTAAATAGTCCCGAACCACTTTTTTCTCCACAGAGGGCTGGTCACCTTCTCCCCATACTGTGCTGCCCAGTACAGCAGTCTGGGAGCTGACCTTGTTCGTGAAGACAGAGGCAAAAAAATCATTGAGTACATTAGCTTTTTCCACATCCTCGGTCACTAGGTTGCCTCCCTCATTCAGTAAGGGGCCCACACTTTCCTTGACTTTCTTCTTGTTGCTAACATACCTGAAGAAACCCTTCTTGTTACTCTTAACATCTCTTGCTAGCTGCAACTCCAAGTGTGATTTGGCCTTCCTGATTTCACTCCTGCATGCCTGAGCAATATTTTTATACTCCTCCCTGGTCATTTGTCCAATCTTCCACTTCTTGTAAGCTTCTTTTTTGCGTTTAAGATCAGCAAGGATTTCACTGTTTAGCCAAGCTGGTCGCCTGCCATATTTACTATTCTTTCTACACATCGGGATGGTTTGTTCCTGCAACCGCAATAAGGATTCTTTAAAATACAGCCAGCTCTCCTGGACCCCTTTGCCCTTCATGTTATTCTCCCAGGGGATCCTGCCCATCTGTTCCCTGAGGGAGTCAAAGTCTGCTTTTCTGAAGTCCAGGGTCCGTATTCTGCTGCTCTCCTCTCTTCCTTGTGTCAGGATCCTGAACTCGACCATCCCATGGTCACTGCCTCCCAGGTTCCCATCCACTTTTGCTTCCCCTACTAATTCTTCCCTGTTTGTGAGCAGCAGGTCAAGAAAAGCTCTGCCCCTAGTTGGTTCCTCCAGCACTTGCACCAGGAAATTGTCCCCTACACTTTCCAAAAACTTCCTGGATTGTCTGTGCACCGCTGTATTGCTCTCCCAGCAGATATCAGGGTGATTAAAGTCTCCCATGAGAACCAGGGCCTGCGATCTAGCAACTTCTGCTAGTTGCCAGAAGAAAGCCTCGTCCACCTCATCCCCCTGGTCTGGTGGTCTATAGCAGACTCCGACCACGACATCACCCTTGTTGCTCACACTTCTCAACTTTATCCAGAGACTCTCAGGTTTTTCTGCAGTTTCATACCGGAGCTCTGAGCAGTCATACTCCTCTCTTACATACAACGCAACTCCACCACCTTTTCTGCCCTGCCTGTCCTTCCTGAACAGTTTATATCTGTCCATGACAGTACTCCAGTCATGTGAGTTATCCCACCAAATCTCTGTTATTCCAATCGCATCACAGTTCCCTGACTGTGCCAGGACTTCCAGTTCTCCCTGCTTGTTTCCCAGGCTTCTTGCATTTGTGTATAGGCACTTAAGATAACTCATCGATCGTCCCTCTTTCTCAGTATGAGACAGGAGTCCTCCCCTCTTGTGCTCTCCTGCTTGTGCTTCCTCCCAGGATCCCATTTCCCCACTTACCTCAGGGCTTTGGTCTCCTTCCCCCGGTGAACCTAGTTTAAAGCCCTCCTCACTAGGTTAGCCAGCCTGCTTGTGAAGATGCTCTTCCCTCTCTTCGTTAGGTGGAGCCCGTCTCTGCCTAGCACTCCTCCTTCTTGGAACACCATCCCACGGTCGAAGAATCCAAAGCCTTCTCTCCGACACCACCTGCGTAGCCATTCGTTGACTTCCACGATTCGACGGTCTCTACCCAGGCCTTTTCCTTGCACAGGGAGGATGGACGCGAACACCACTTGCGCCTCAAACTCCTTTATCCTTCTTCCCAGAGCCACGTAGTCTGCAGTGATCCGCTCAAGGTCATTCTTGGCAGTATCATTGGTGCCCACGTGGAGAAGCAGGAAGGGGTAGCGATCCGAGGGCTTGATGAGTCTCGGCAGTCTCACCGTCACATCGTGTATCCTAGCTCCTGGCAAGCAGCAGACCTCTCGGTTTTCCCGGTCGGGGCGGCAGATAGATGACTCAGTCCCCCTGAGGAGGGAGTCCCCGACCACCACCACCCTCCTCCTCCTTTTGGGAGTGGTGGTCGTGGAACCCCCATCCCTAGGACAGTGCATCCTTTGCCTTCCAATCGGTGGAGTCTCCTTCTGCTCCCTTCCCTCAGATGGGTCATCTAGTCCACTCTCCGCATTAGTACCTGTAGAGAGAACATGGTCATAATTCAAAATGATCTGGACAAATTGGAGAAATGGTCTGAGTTAAACAGGATGAAGTTTAACAAAGACAAATGCAAAGTGCTCCACTTAGGAAGGAAAAATCAGTTTCACACATACAGAATGGGAAGAAACTGTCTAGGAAGGAGTACGGCAGAAAGGGATCTAGGGGTTATAGTG
>NW_020664613.1:3720198-3722047 GCF_002925995.2 Terrapene triunguis | reverse complement strand
GAAACGATTGCTCACCTGTATCTCCATTGCTGGTACATGGACGCTCCTCTTTCTCCTTCTGGAGGTCACATGCTGCCAAACTTCTTCACCATCCTGTCCCTGCTGCGCCTGCTCTGAATCTTCAGAACATTGTGGCCGTAGAAGCATCTCCTGACGTCTGTCCAGGAAATCTTCATTTTCCCTTATGCAACGCAGAGTCGATACTCGTTTCTCCAGACCTCGAACCTTCTCTTCCAATATGGAGACCAGCTTGCACTTTGTACAGACAAAGTCGCTTCTATCCTGTGGAAGAAAGACAAACATGGCACAACCTGTGCAGGTTACAACAGTTGATCGCTCACCTTCCATATCACCTTCCTCTTAAGAGCTTCCTCAGCTGTTGCAGGAACAACTCAGAGAAACCCACAGATGAAGGCCTCAGTGAGCTCTCCCCAGGCGAACTCCCTCTGTTAGCCTCTGCTGTTCACCGCTCAGCTGGTTCACTGCTGACTGCCCTTATATACCAGTCAGGCCCACTCAAGGCCCACCTGGAACAAAGCACTCCCAGTTCACACTTTTCAAACAAACAAGCAAGCAATCAAGCACACGGTCAAACTGACAAACTGTCCCAGCAACAGACACTCAGATACTCACCAACACAGCCCCCCTAATGCAGCACTTAGCGTACCTCCTCTCGGACAGCTCCCAGGCAAACTCCCTCTGTTAGCCTCTGCTGTTCGCCGCAATCCCGAGCATAGCAACAAATATTAGTGGCTTTCAGCTTCAAATTGCTGCCTCAAAGCATCCCTGATCTTTATGGCCCCGTGCTGTGCCCCTCTAATAGCCCTGGTCTCCAGCTGTTCAAATTCAGCCTCCAGGCTCTGAGCCTCTGCAGTCCAGCCCTGAGTGAAGCTTTCACCCTTCTCTTCACAAATATTATGGAGCGTACAGCACGCGGCTATAAGCATAGGAATATTGTCATCGGCCATGTCCAGCTTCCCATACAGGCATCACCAGAGGGCTTTTAAACGGCCAAATGCACACTCCACAGTCATTCTGCACTTGCTCAGCCTGTTGTTGAACCGCTCCTTGCTGCTGTCAAGTTGACCCGTGTATGACTTCATGAGCCACGGCATTAAAGGGTAGGCAGGGTCTCCCAGGATCACAATGGGCATTTCGACTTCCCCTATGGTGCTCTTCTGGTCCAGGAAGAAAGTCCCTGCTTGCAGCTTCCTGAACAGACCAGTGTTCTGAAAGATGTGTGCGTCATGCACCTTTACGGACCAGCCTGCGTTAATGTCTGTGAAACACCTACGGTGATCCACAAGCACCTGGAGAACCATTGAGAAATACCCCTTGCGATTAATGTACTCAGTGGCCAGGTGGTCTGGTGCCAGAATTGGAATGTGCGTGCCATCTAGCGCCCCTCCACAGTTAGGGAAGCCCATTTATGCAAAGCCATCCACAATCTCACGCATGTTGCCCAGAGTCACGGTCTTTTGGAGCAGGATGTGATTAATGGCCCTGCACACTTCCATCAACACGACTCCAACAGTCGATTTTCCCACTCCGAAATGGTTAGTGACCGATCAGTAGCAGTCTGGAGTAGCCAGCTTCCACAGTGCAATCACCACATACTTCTCCAGCGACAGGGCAGCTCTCGGTCTTGTGTCCTCATGCCGCAGGGCTGGTGCACGCTCATCACACAGTCCCATGAATGTGGCTTTCCTCATGCGAAAGTTCTGCAGCCACTGCTCGTCATCCCAGACGTGCATGACGATGTGATCCCACCACTCAGTGCTTGTTTCCTGCATTCCTGTATGTGAATTGGCCCTGTCAACACTGGTTCTCCACTTGCGAAGTAACTCCC
>NW_020664613.1:3647934-3720188 GCF_002925995.2 Terrapene triunguis | reverse complement strand
TGGTTCTCCACTTGCGAAGTAACTCCCTGCTCTCCATGTGTCAGTATATAATGCCTGCATCTGTAACTTTCACTCTATGCATCCGAAGAAGTGAGGTTTTTACCCACAAAAGCTTATGCCCAAATAAATGTTAGTCTTTAAGGTGCCACCAGACTCCTTGTTGTTTTTGTAGATACAGACTAACACGGCTACCCCCTGATACTTAAAAACAGAGTGCTCAACTATGCCCTGTATCCAAGCAGTGTTCTGATGCAGTTGAGAATGTGAGCCACAGGGAGCTCCCTGACCTGTGCTACTCAGCTATGTCAGAAGTTAGAGCAGCTAAGAGCCTGCCCTCAGTTATGGCACTGGTGTAAGTTCCTTAAAGGACCTGCACTAGTAGAGAATAAGCATAGTTGCACTCGCTCTGCTATGTCTCCTCACCCCTCCTCACCCCCAGAATATTGCTTCATCTCTATACACTGGAACTGGCTGTACTGCCTCCAACATACTTAAGCCAATAGAAAGTTACCCTGTGTGAAAGGAATTCTCTTCTGGCCACGTACAACTAGAATCTATCCACATTGTAGTGATGGAATAACTTGAGTATCTGGCCCAATAAGAATGACTTTCTTGATAATTGTTCTCTGAAGAAGTACATCACAAAAGTGCCCACCGAGCCACACTTCTCCCCACAGAGTTGAAGTCTTCCTCTCTTCCTCCCTCTCCCTTCCACCCCCCAAAATAATGCCATTCCTTTTTATAGAGATGGAGTGATTTTACTTTCCACTTGGCTAGGAAATGGAAATTGGAGCACCAGGGGATACCCACTTTACAGACTAGTGGCTGGCATGAGACACCACTTGCTGGAACCAATAGATTTAGAACACTGAGCATGTAAAATTCTCTTCTTAGTTGCCCAAGAATGATGATCTGTTGTATTTATTTGTATGTAATTCTCTAAAGGTCAGAAATTATTTTTTTCCGTAACTTTTCTGAAATATGTCTCAGTTCACATGCCTTGTACTCCAAAGGGCCCCCCGAAAAGATTGTTTTAAAGTTCACATAATCCTCCAGAGTTAGTTATGGTTTATAAATAAAGACATCGTTTTACAAGAGAGGGCAAAGACAGTCCAGTGATTAGGGTGCTAGCCTAGGGCTTGAGAAACCAGATTTCAGTTTCTTCACCCATCCCAGACTTCCTATGTGACCTCAGGCAAGTCACTAAGGCTCAATGTGTTTCAGTTCCTCATCTGTAAAATAGGGATTGTAGTTCTTCCCTACCTCAGGAGGGCTTTATGAGGATAGCTGCAATAAAGATTGTTAGACACTGAGATACCACAGCAATGGGGGCTGTCTAAATACCTTAGATAATCTGTTATTTAATTTTCTATCCCAAGAGATGAGCATGTTCTGTCACATAAGAAAAGTTAACCCCCACTGACCTCTCTTCTCTACATCTTTTGTTTTCAGTGTGATTATAGTTCAGAGCATTCCATCTCACTTTGCTGAGTTCTGAGTGTCTTTCTTACCAACATCCAGGAGTTATTTGGTGGGCTCAAACTCCACCATCTATGGACCAGATCCATGTCTTTCCTGAACAATGAACATCAGTGGGTTGGTCTGCTTTTAAGGGTATGTCTACACTACGAGGGTAATTCGATTTTACTTAAATCGAATATGTGGAATCGATATTGCAAAGTCGAACGTGTGTGTCCACACTAAGGACACACTAAGGACAGTAATTCGACTTTGTGAGTCCACACTAACGGGGCGAGCGTTGATATTGGAAGCGGTGCACTGTGGGCAGCTATCCCACAGTTCCCGCAGTCCCCGCTGCCCATCGGAATTCTGGGTCGAGCCGCCAATGCCTTCTGGGTAAAAAAAATTTGTCGTCATCCGTCCGTCACTAACGCCCTCCCTCCCTCCATGAAAGCGCCGGCGGGAAATCAGTTCGCGCACTTTTCTGGTCAGTGACAGCGCGGACGCCACAGCACTGCGATCATGGATCACGCTGCGACCATCGCTGCACTTGTGGCCGTTCTCAACACCTCGCAGCTTATCATACACCTTTCCCTGAGGCAGATGCAGAGAAATCGGGCGAGGAGGCTACGGCACCGCCGTGAGAGCCTGAAGTCGGAGAGTGGCACAGAGCTGTCAGAAACCACGAGCCCCAGCGCCCAGGACATGACGTTGGCAATGGGGCATGTGGATTTTGTTGAACGGCGATTCTGGGCCCGGGAAACAAGCACGGACTGGTGGGACCGTATAGTGCTTCAGGTCTGGGATGAATCCCAGTGGCTGCGAAACTTTCGCATGCGGAAGGGGACTTTCCTCGAACTTTGTGAGTTGCTGTCCCCTGCCCTGAAGCGCAAGGACACCCGCATGCGAGCAGCCCTCACTGTCCAGAAGCGAGTGGCCATAGCCCTCTGGAAGCTTGCAACGCCGGACAGCTACCGGTCAGTCGCGAACCACTTTGGTGTGGGCAAATCTACCGTGGGGGTTGTTGTCATGCAAGTAGCCAAGGCAATCGTCAAGGTACTGCTCCCAAAGGTAGTGACCCTGGGAAACGCGCAGGTCATCATAGATGGCTTTGCCGCGATGGGATTCCCAAACTGCGGTGGGGCTATCGATGGGACTCACATCCCTATCCTGGGACCGGACCACCAGGCCAGCCAGTACATCAATAGAAAGGGCTACTTTTCAATGGTGCTGCAAGCACTGGTGGACCATCGGGGACGGTTTACAAACATCTACGTCGGATGGCCGGGCAAGGTTCATGACGCTCGCGTGTTCAGGAACTCTGGTCTGTTTAGACGGCTGCAGGAAGGTATTTACTTCCCAGACCACAAAATAACTCTTGGGGATGTGGAGATGCCTACAGTCATCCTCGGGGACCCAGCCTACCCGCTAATGCCCTGGCTCATGAAGCCCTATACTGGCGCCCTGGACACAGAAAAAGAACTCTTCAACTACCGGCTGAGCAAGTGCAGAATGGTGGTGGAGTGTGCTTTTGGCCGTCTCAAAGGGAGATGGAGAAGCTTACTCACTCGCTGTGATCTCAGTGAAACCAATATCCCCATCGTTATTGCAGCTTGCTGTGTGCTCCACAATCTGTGTGAGAGCAAGGGGGAGACCTTTATGGCGGGGTGGGAGCTAGAGGCAAATAGCCTGGCTGCTGATTACGTCCAGCCAGACAGCCGGGCCATTAGAAGATCCCAGCGGGACGCCCTGTCCATCCGGGAGGCTTTGAAAGCTAGGTTCCTGAGTGAGCAGGGCAACCAGTGACTTTTCAGTTTGTGGACAGAAAAGCTGAACCTGCCCCCGTTTCTTTACCCAGTCCATTTTGACTATCCTCTCCAGTTACATACCCCCTTCACCCCCTTCCCCTTCCCAAAAAATAAAATCATTTCGATTTTGTTAATGAACACCGTTGTCTGTATTGCTGTTTTCGCGGGAATATTTTAAACCGGGGACGCAGACTGTGGCGGGGGGCGGGTTTAGTGTTCTGATGCAAATGATGCTTCTAAACTCCCGGAATGACAGGCTCCGCACTGGTGGACTGGTTATTTCAATGGAGCCTGCCAGCACTCCTGGGGGGGACTGTGTGTATGTGTCGGCTATGTGACTTTCTGGCAGGGGGAGTAGGGTTACAGATCCCCTGCTGCGTGGATCTGTGAGCCAGGATAAGGACCGCTGCATAAGATCTGTAACTGCCCTCCCCCGCCACAAAGTCACAGAGCAACCCCCCCCCCCAAACATGAAAAACACCTCCCAGACTGACCAGGGTAACCAGTGACTGCACTGTGTATGTGTCCTGATGCTGGACCTGACACCGCCTCTGTACCCTGCTAAAGGTCACTGTCCTGTCCAATTACCAAGCCCCTTCCCCCCCTCCAGACAGACTCTCCCTCAAAAGAACCTGACTGAAACAGTAATGAACAGAAACAAACATTTTATTGCGAACCAGACATGAAACGTGGGGGGTGAAACTTGGACGGGGGCTTGTGTGAGGTGGGTAGGAAAGGACTTATGAAATTTTGGGGAATGTCAGCCTTCTAGTGCTAGAGCAGTCTGCAGGGGTTGACTGAAAGTTTTAACGGCCCTTGCCGCCCCTCCTTCTTTGGACTTTGGGTGAGGGTGGTGTGGGACTTGGTGGCGGGTGAGGGCGGTTACAGATAGACTGCAGCGGGGCTCTGTCCTCCTGCCTCCGGTCTTGCAGAACATCCACAAGGCGCCGGAGCGTGTCCGTTTGCTCCCTCATTAGTCCAAGCAGCTTTTCAGTAGCCTGTTGGTCCTCCTGACGCCACCTCTCCTCCCGTTCCATGACTGCTCGGTGCATTTGTGACAAGTTCTCCCTCCACTGTGTCTGCTGGGCTGCCTGGGCTCGGGAGCAGCCCATTAGTTCTGAGAACATGTCTTCACGCGTCTTCTTCTTCCTCCGCCTAATCTGCGCTAGCCTCTGGGAGTGTGCTGACAGGCTGGGTTGGGAGACAGTCGCAGATGTGTCTGTGTGAATTTTAAAAAGGGAGTGAATTCCTGAGACAGATAAATGAAATTGTATACAAAGAACCTAGTCTTTCTCTGTGAACAAGACCATGCACTGAACCTCTCACATGCGCACTCAGGACAAGGTCGAATTTTCGGCCGTCGCCTTCAGTGCCTGTGGACTTGCGGAGGTCTTGGAGTGTTCAGAGAACTGTGGCTGGAGACCTGAACTTCTGGAGCGGGCAATAATGGTAAGCCGCAGACTTGTGACTGCTTAAAACTCCAGCAGTAGCACTGGCCTCCTTTCACATTGAAAGCAATGCCAGTCTCTGCTGCCAGCAATCAGGACAGCATCAACTCTGCCCCTGTCCCACCCCCTCGCGGCTGTCCCAGGGAAAGATCCCTGTATGCTGCCCCTCTCCCTCCACCGCGTGGCTGTAAAGCAGTCCCAATACTAACATTCCCCTCCCTAATTCAAAGCAGGGCGTCATGAGCGACATCACCCTCCTGAGGATCCCGGACACCCAGAGAGAACGCATGCTGCGGGAAAGCATGCAGAAACCGGGGCCGTATGCCGCCATGCTATGTCGTGCGATGATCCCGGAGTACTTGATTGTGGCGTGGAGGGGACATGTCTGCTACCACGGAGGGCCCACTAAGATCGCCCTACCCCGGAACCTGATCAACAGGCTTGAGCTCTACCTCCACGAGACCTACGAGGAGTTCTCCTACGAGGATTTCTCGTCGATCCCCGGCCACATTGACCGGATTTTCGCGTAGGTGCACTGGGACTTTGGAGTGGAGTGTCTTGGGCCTGGGAATCATGTAGTAACGGACATTGTGAAATTTTTTTAAAATACTTGGGACTAAATTGAGAAGAGCCTAAGACAGAGAAATCATGAAAACCCATTTGTTACCTTTGTAAATATTCCTGTTTTGTACCTGATTATTTTTTTACTAGTTTACAGCACTTTTATAAATATACATTGTTAATAGTATAAATATTACCGTTCTGTTTTAAATAAATGTTTACATGTTTACAGCACTTACTGCTTGATCCTTCCCCTGATTCTGTGTCCGGGGTAAGGGATGGGGACGGTTGGTAGGGGATCTCGGTAAGGGTGATGAAGAGCTCCTGGCTGTCGGGGAAATCAGCGGTGCCAGCGCTGTCGACTGCCTCGTCCTCCTCATCTCCTTCTTCATCTTCCCCGTCCGCTGTCATGTCCGACGAGGAACCGGCCGCGGACATGATCCCATCCTCGGAGTCCACGGTCAGGGGTGGGGTAGTGGTGGCGGCCGCTCCCAGGATGGAATGCAGTGCCTCGTAGAAACGGGATGTGTGGGGCTGGGATCCGGAGCGTCCGTTAGCCTCTTTGGTTTTTTGGTAGCCTTGTCTCAGCTCCTTGATTTTCACGCGGCACTGCGTTGCATCCCGGCTGTAGCCTCTCTCTGCCATGGCTTTGGAGATCTTCTCGTAGATCTTAGCATTCCTTCTTTTGGAGCGCAGCTCTGAAAGCACGGACTCATCGCCCCACACTGCGATGAGATCCAAGACTTCCCGATCAGTCCATGCTGGGGCCCTCTTTCTATTAGATTGCACGGCCATCTCTGCTGGAGAGCTCTGCATAGTTGCCACTGCTGCTGAGCTCCCCTCGATGTCCAAAGAGGAACTGAGATTCAAACTGCCCAGACAGGAAAATGAAAATGAATTCAAATTTTCCCGGGGGTGTGGCTGGTCAGAGCATCCGAGCTCGGACTGCTGTCCAGAGCGTCAACAGAGTGGTGCACTGTGGGATAGCTCCCGGAGCTATTACCGTCGATTTCCATCCACACCTAGCCTAATTCGATATGGCCATGTCGAATTTAGCGCTAATCCTCTCGTTGGGGAGGATTACAGAAATCGATTTAAAGAGAGCTTTATGTCGAACTAAATGGCTTCCTGGTGTGGACGGGTGCAGGGTTAATTCGATATAACGGCGCTAAAGTCGACATAAAAGCCTAGTGTAGACCAGGCCTAAGGGAGATGGTTAATACTCATTCCAAGAGGATGAATTCCTTCTGTTCTTCTGAGTATTAAATTTTATCCATTAAATTTTTCGCTAAAGAATTTTCAAAGTGAACATCTTGTCCAACTACCCAGTTCTGGTCTAGCCTCTCTTTTAGGGAAAGATTATGGAGAAGTTTGTGACCTAGATAGGTCCTGTGCCTACAGAGCGTGAGGGTCAGGAGTTGGCCTAGAATGAATGGTAACAAAATTTAAAGAACATGTTATTTTGCATTCAGCTAAATGCTTGAGTAGGATTTTTTCTTAAATAAAATATTATTTCAATGTCTTATGTCTAGATGATACAGTTCAGTATATTTCTGAGTTAGTTACAATGGAAATAACCACTGCATTTTATGTCATACAGATCTTACGCATCTAAAAACTTTTTTCAAATTATGTCTAGTTTTTCATATGCTTTGCAACTTTAGCAATTTGCATATTTTCTGGACTGTTATTGTATTATGATAAACAGGGATTACCATATATTTTCAGATAATGTTTCCTTAACAATTCAACTTCTATTTGTAACTCTTCCATTCATTTTAATTACTAGCACAGTGTGCAACATTTATTAATCAGCAGAGTCTTTTTAAGTTAAAATACTAAATTAGCTAACCCCATTAACACAGAATACTCCAAACAAGCTGTAATAGGAGAGGTAGTTACTGTGTAAATCGTATTATACATGCGGGTGCTCTAGGGCACAGTTAAGCATGATTACCCTCTTTTGATCCAGTATTCCTCTGCTTCTTCCAGCTAATTTCCAGTGGAAATTTACAAAGTGTTGCCTTCATTTTTCTATCTTAATTTTTCTAATGAAGTTCTGGTTCTTTATAACACTGGGGATGCAGATAATAAGTCTGTGTATAATTAAGAAGTTCTAGAATTTGTCTGCAAAAGAGATCTCTGTTACTTTTGCTTCATACAAGAAGTAGGCTATTCTTTTTTTCTGCTACCTTACTCCATTGCAGACCTGGATTAAACAAAAATGACCAGACGATTCCTAGATTTACTGACATCAGAATACAAAATAATGTATACGATAAGTACAGCTGTGAACTGGACACACACTTAGTGTAGCATTGCATACAGTGTCTTAAATAATGAATAATAATATAATTATCACATTATATGACATTGGATGTAACCAGCAGTGGTGCTGGAACTAGGGATGCTGGGGGTGCTGCTGCACCCCCTGACTTGAAGTAGTAATAACAAACACCAAATACATCAGTGGTTCTCAAACTTTTGTACTGGTGACCCCTTTCACATAGCAAGCCTCTGAGTGTGACTCCCCTAATAAATTAAAAACACTTTTTTATATATTTAACACCATTATAAATGCTGGAGGCAAAGTGGGGTATGGGTGGAGGCAGACAGCTCACGATCCCCCGTGTAATAACCTTGCAACCCCCTGAGGGGTCCTGACCCCCAGTTTGAGAACCCCTGAAATACATGGTTTCCATCATCAGCACCCCACTATAAAAAAAATTTCAGCACAAGTAGTAAGCAGACTAGATGCGTCAAGAGATTATACTGTCTTTAGGTTGTAAATACAGCTTGTTTTAACATGCATTCATTATTGGACAAATTATGGCTGCCCCAGCACAGTTATGCTAAGATAAGAACAGCCACAGAGTTTCTTGCCTTCCCTGAGTGAAAAGCAGAAGGGGGTAATACTACAGGTAATAGTACTCAGTGTCCCAAAGAGGGCACATCTGAATGGGTTGAGGAATAACTTCAGATTTGGCCCCAACTTTGAAAACTGAAAATGCATGAAGTTCTTCATAAAAAATAATTAATTCATATGTGCCAGATGGTATTGAACAGTTTATGTGGAGCTAATTGTTCATGGTCTTCTTTAGACTGACAGATAATTCTGTTTTATTTGAGTTGGAACAAGAAGTCGAGAGAGTGCAGAGAACCTGTTTAGGTAAAATTATTGCAGTTCTGTTCACATAGCTATAGATAAGTTTTTGGCAGCATTTCTATTATTAAACCACAAAAATATGCATTAAAGTAATATTAAATGTTTGACTAAAAATTACAAAAGAAAGGAAGCTAAGGTAAGCATGAAAATCCTACATAGTTCTCTGTTCTTAATGTACCTCATTATGCCAAGGTAGTGCAGCACCAATGGCTTCCTGCAGTTAATGTTTAGAAGTGCGTCAGACCCTTCTCAGAAGTATGGACAAAGCATGAAGGAATCTGGCATCAGAGTACAGGCCAAGATTTTGTTGCTAGTAGGTTACCGAGCATTTGCCTGTTGGTCAGTCCAAAGAGTCCACCCACCATGCTAAGCCCCTTCATAGCCAGGCATGGGGTTGCAGCCATCGCTAGTCACCCCGGGTGGTGGTTTCTCTGTCAGGTAACTTGGTGCTCTGGCCTTGTCTCAGTCCTTAGTCCATCCATTCCAGGGTCACAGTTGTCCAAATAAAAGTTAAAAACTGTCTTTAAGTGAAAGAAAAACTTTCACCCTCTCTGAGGCTCTTCTTCAGCCAGTCTCCTCCCCGATTATTCAGGTTCTCTCTCAGCCTAAAGAGCTTTCCTCATTTTCTCCCTTGTTGTAGTCAAGGTCCCGTCCAAGCCTTCCTGCTTGGAGAGCTTTCCTCCCTGCTTACTCAGGGCCCTGCAGGAGCCTTGCTTGTTCCCTGCAGTCTCCTCCCCAGCTGGACCATCTCAGCATTTCTACCTGGCTCCTTTTATAAAGGAATCACCAGCTTCCTCCCAGGAGAAGCCCATCCTGTAATCAGGGTTGGCTTAGACCTCAGGATCTTTAGCCCATGAGGCAAGCCACTCTTTTACAGGCAGATCCAGAGAAGAGACTGCAGGACCACTACTGCTTCTGTGTAAACACAAGAGAAAGTGAGTGCTTCTGAGCTGTGCCCCTGTTGGTAGGCACCACACAGAACTGAGACTGTGCTTCTCAGCAGACAATGGCACAACTGCCAAGCCTATATTCTTCTTGCTTCTGCCCAGGAAGCTTATCTCACTCTCAAATTGCCATCAGAGTCAGCCCCTGATCAGCATCCTGCTATAGATGTCATCCCTGCCATCCCAGCTGGAAAATCCACTGGGTCCAGAAGGCCCTTCTTCCATCTCCTGCTGCTCTACTGAAAGAGATAAGGGAGTGAGAGAGACAAGAAGCAATGAAGAAAAAGGGTGAGGAAGTGGAAGAAAGGAGAGAATATGTGGAGGGAGGATGGAGAAAGAGTGGAGAGATGGGAAAACTACGCACAGAGTAGAGCAGTGGTTCCCAAACTTTAACAACCTGTGAACCCCTTTCACTAAAATGTCAAGTCTCATGAACCCCCTCCTAAAAATGAATATTTCCAGTGATTTTCTCCTTTACTTGAGTATAAATTATAGAAGCAGTGATCTTGGAAATATAAAATTTGTTTTTGACATGCTTATTACACACTATTTATTATTATTATTATTTATAATTACAGTATTTTTATTACATTATGCAAATGGCAACACTCTTCCAAGATCTCACTTTCATAGCTTGCATCACTTTGAATAAGCCTGTTATAAGACAAGGCTCCTATGTTTCATCAAGGAGTATCAGATGTGAAACAGCATGAAGGCATTTAATAACCCAACTCAAAGAGTTCCTCCTACACAAGCATTCAGATCTTGAGCAGTCCAGGCAAAAAATGCACATTACAACAAAGCTTAAACTTGTTCTTCATAATAATTTTAAAAACAATACTAGCTGTCTATTTAATTTTAAAAACAGCAAAAAATATCCACCTCTCTTTCCGTTTCTTATAAGAAGTCTTGAAGTTTAAATCTCCTCAGTGTGATAGATAAGCTTGCTTTGATCTGCTTAGCTCTTGGAAGTCCAGGGGCTCCAGCCTGCTGGCCTCATGCTGCCTGGGGTCCTTGGGGACAGCTCTGTCCACCATTAGGAATTTTTTCCCCCGATAACCCCCTGTAAAATTTCACGAACCCCAGGTTGGGAACCACTGGAGTAGAGAGAGGAGCAGGATGAAGGGAGAAAGAAAAGGAATTTTTATGGAAGTTGGCTAGGACATGTTCAGGAATCTATAGGTGCACCTCTGAGAGTTATCTGAGGCAGGATTGCGTGTGTCCAGTCAGGCCTGTTCCCATGCTATTTCACCCTATTTTGTATTGGCTGCTGAAAAGGGTGCCTCAAAGCTAAATGTGCCTTAAAGACAGTTAATAAAAAATCCTCTCTGGGGATATCCCCTCACCTCCACATGAGAACTTTGGAAGTTGAGGCACCAACAGCTCGAGGGAAGGCTGGCCACTGTCATGTTACTGCACTCCACTACTTTGAGCTACTGTGCTGGCATTTATCTGGACATCAAGATAATCAATTTGTGGCTGCAGCACTCAGAGTCATAGATTACCAGGACATCATGACCTAAGGCCTGGCTATGCTACGGAAAAAGGCCCCATCCTACTCAACTGTCCTCTCAAGGACAAGAGCATAAACAAACTAACTAACTAAAACCCCACCATCTGTGCCAAAGCATAGATCCGACACAACACCAAGTGTGGACAGCCTTTGATGGTAATGAGATAGTCAAAGCTATCTCTGCAAGGTAGCACCCTGGTACTCAGTGCATTTACGAAGTATCATTGCTAGGATTTTGCCTCTAGGAAGACAAACCTTTTGGTCAAAATTCTCCCACCATACCCTAGAGTTTTTGTTTCTTTTGGGATATCCCTTAGTTGAGTTTTTGTAGCAATATTATTTCATATTTAATTATTGCCTTATTTATTTGGGGAGCCTTCAGTTCTCTCTCAGTCAGCAACATGGAGCACACGATTGCCAAGAGAGGAGCTGGCTCCTGCTACCTCTGCTTTTAGCCATCAAAAACCTTCAAGAGCTTGTGGAGTTCCACCATAGTCATCCTAGGAGGCTGGGACCCAGATGTTAGAAATCTGCCAGAATGAGCTCTTCAGATCTTTGCTTGAATAGACCTATTAAGTCTAAACTTGTGTGCCGTTAACTAACAACATTGATATCGCTGTCTGGATTTAATTTTCTCTGGATGTTTTCCTTTTCTTCTCTAACTCCTCCCCTAATCTACCAAGTTCAGAATATACATTATTGCTAATTTTGAGAGAAGCTATGTCAAACGTATACGTGAAGCTACAAATCTTTGCATCAGTCTATATCGCAATATTATTGCTGTTTGTTATACTTTTTTGTTCTGAAGTTCTGCTACGAAGGTAGAATATCCTTTGTATGATTCCCATGGCATACTTTAGTTATTCTACTCTATTTTAATACTAATATATAGTATTTTTAAAACACATTCTTTATTGAAATGAATATACAATGAATATCAGAGATTCTTGCTGGATGTAAGAGGACTTCAATTTTGCAAACATAGATCATTCTACATTCTGATCGACATAGGCGTAAGGAGCCACCCTCATGGATCTGACTACAGAATTGGGGACATTTTAAGCAACAGTTTATTTTATGCCATTCTAGCGATCTACAATTTTTAAAGCCTCTATTATTACTCAAAAACTAATAAATATGTTATTAATCATTTCCAAGTAGAGAGACATAATCCAGAATGTGCACTTAATGGCACACACAACAATATATGTATACACTTATCTGGTTTAAGATATTCAGTAGAACACTGCACATGAAATATACATTTATGATACTAAACCACATACATGTTCTATTGTGTATCATTTCTTACATAATCAGAATATTGTTTGATCTCTAACTCAAGATACAAGATAAGAATTTGGCTTATTCTGAGAGACTATTTGAATAAAAATAAAAGGCAAGAACAGTGATCTAAATTGAAACCATGATCTTTTAAAAGATCTGTATATATAACTATATATGGATCTGTATATAACTATATTTGGTTATAACTTAAGATCGTAAACTGTGAACATCATCATTTTCATTTAGTTTATCTTCCACTTTTCTCAATAAATGGTATTTTATAAAATTTTTAAAATCTGTTCAGTATATAGGCTTTACAAACACTTTATTCATACTGAATTATGAATGTTATGGCTAAACTAAATTCCATGCATATATGGGCAAATCCCTAAACTGCTAGCCTTGTCTTCTCAGCCATCCAATCCCCTGAGAAAGCCAATTTTCTTTCATGTCTGAACAAAAGAAAAATGTACTATTAAAATGCAATTCAGAAGTGATAAAAAAACTGTAAGTGGAGCAGCCGGCTCTTAGCACCTTCTGTGTATACTCTGGGACACTGGGGCCACATTAATTTTTTGTGCGTGTGATGTCCATCCCATGTGCAAATTAGCATTACAAGTACCATAATCTGTCTTATATGAGAGCTACCTGTCCCATGAGTGTACACATACTTCTGTAGCTTTGTATTATTCAAAGCTCTGTTACCTCTGTGTTTTTGTTTTGTTAATTTTATATAACATTTGTTGGGATGCTGGATGGAATAAATTGATGTTACTAGTGAGATACTCAAACTTTATTTTTCTGAAGGGGAGAGTGGATGGAAGGTTCATTGATGAAATTTACAGTTGCTAAAATATTGATTTCCCCCAATAAATGATTTTAAAAAACATATTTAGCAATCCATAGACAGAAGTATTAGTTTTATTGCCATGTGATGGGCTGACCAGTATGGAGAGCAGAGCTTTGCCACTTCCTAAATGAGAGAAGCCTGGTTCCAGTCCAGAGCCTGAGGCAGCCTGTTACCTAGATGAGCCATTTGGAGGATAGGATGACTAGGCGTCAGTAAAAAGGAACAAAACACAGGGAGACAAGTCTGGAGCAGTAGGGTGGGATCCTGCTGATGAATCCACAGATGACCTTGATTTTTAGCTTCACTGTTTTCCCTTTTTTGTTTTGGACTCTAAAGCCTGAGAAAGGGCAAGAAGGCTAAGGCACCATGATACCGGACTTGTAAGGAGTGACACCTGACCATCTGAGACCCGCAGCAGGCTAAACAGTGCCCTTGCCAGAGCACAAAGGGGTGCCACTAAGACAACCTATTTACAAATTTGATATTGAATGCAGGCACACCCTAGCCCCGGTGGAAGGGAGCAGGTCAGGACTTAAAAACCAAAAACCCAACAACCACCACCACCCAAACCCCAGAAAAAAATTCCTCTTCCGTAGTATGGATGTGGAATAACTACTGGATGGCAGAGCAGAATGCTCGATGCCAACAGCAACTCCTCCAGCAGGTGACCATCAAGCAGCAGCAGCTGATCTGGGATGTAGCTGCCCAGCAGCAATAAAAGCGAATGCAGCAGATTGTGACCATACTGTGGCCACCCACAATGGCTGGGCCTACTGGCACAGATCTGGCAGGAGCCCCGGTCCAGAAAACTACCAAAGATGGGACCTGAAGCTGATGCAGAGGCCTTTCTCAAAACACTTGAGCAGGTGGTACATGACCAGACAATGCAAGCAGCCCAATGTGGGTTAGACTCAGTGACATCACAAGATTATGTACAAGTCAAAGCAACCATTTTGTCGTATTGGATATCTTGCAGGAAATGTTCCTTCATTGATTTTGGGAGAAGCGATATCCTCCAGGTGCCCATTCCCACATGGTGGCACAGAAACTGCAAGACTGGTGTTGGCAGTGACTCATATTTCAGACAGAGACAGGGATTCAAGTAGCAGAAATCATTTTGCTTGAACAAATAATGCTGATTTTGACAATGGCCGACACCATCCAGCTATTGGATAAATATATGGCATTTAGGACTGCTACAGTGACAGTCAGAGAGGGACACCGTGGAGCCAAAGGATCAGCTCCAGTGAATGAGAAATCTTGCTGGGGAAGTCAGAGTCCTGAAACACCCCACCCGGATTTAGGAAGGCCAAGAAGACATGGGGTCATGGACAACTTGGACCAAGGAACTGCAGCAGCCTGGCTGGGACGCAGCTCAAGAATCCTCTTGATCTCAAAAAGGGAAAATCCTGGGGTCAGGAACAGGGAGGACCCACTCAGAAGGGTCTACCCAGGGAGTGGGGGAGGATCGGTTACCAGCAGCAAAACCTTGGATGGATGTCTGTTTTTCATGTGGCTGCCTCAGACACTGGTAAAAGGACTGCCTGTTTATGAAATACAGTTATGAGCAAGTCTGGACTGCAGAGGCCTGAGCATGACAGCCAGGGTCAGCTAAACCAACCATCCCAGTTAAAGTAAATGGGATAGACGTAATGGGCCTACTGAACTCAGGGTGCAGCCAAACCCTTGTGAGGGAATCTGTTCCTGGACTTCCCTGGGGCACCATCTACTTACAGTGCATGGAGGCATGAAGCCATATCCTCACACCCTAATTCAGCTAACCGCTGAATATACATGACCACTAATGGTCAGTCTGGCTGCCTCTCACACCTACCTAGTCATTATTGTCTGAGAGTGGGAATATTTAGGGGACCTCTTGAAGGAGTTCTTGGGATCCTCTTAGAACATGAAGACCCTGTCACCAGTATCCTCACAGATGACTGTTTGGGATCAAGCAGGCCTCGTTGCTATAGGAGACATAGCCAAGCTGGATAAGGGGAGTTCCAAGCAGCTAGATACTTCTTTAGAACCCAAGTCCCATCTAGAGTTGGGGGTTACCCCTTTACCTGAATTTGAGATCCTGACTAGGTTCTCCAACTTTATTGAAGAGCAAAGGAAGATGAGACTTTGAGCCAGGTGTATGCACAGATGGTTGTTGTTAATGGGGAGATAATGGACCCCCCAGCAAGCTGAGATATCCCTCCAGTTTGAAACCCAGAGTGAGTGGTTGTACTGTTAGAGAAATACCACTGAACAGAGGAGATCAGAGCCCAACTCCTGGTGCCCTGATCCCACTACAGAGAAATCTTGTGTTTGGTCCATGCAATACCATTTGCAGGGCACCTGGGCTAGAAAAAATCCATAGCCTCGATCCTGGCCCAGTTTTTCTGGCCTGGGATATATAAGGAGGTTCCGGACTGCTATGGCTTTTCCTTGAAGTGTCAACAAACTTCACCTGGGGAGTGGTGAAGGCTCCCCAGGTTGGCATACCATTTGAGAGGATCAGAATGGACATGCTTGGGGCAGGTATCAATATATTTTGGCATTTGTGGATTACGCTACCACATAACCTGAGGCCATGCCATTATGTTTCACAAACACCAAAGCCATCTCAGCCAAGCTAATGATGATCTTTGTGCAGGTAAGGGTGCCTCAGGAGATTCTAACGGACCAGGAAACCAATTTTATGTCCCAGGTACTAATAGAATTGTGCTGATTACTGAAGATTAAGTCCCTCCGAACATCTGTCCCAAACTGATGCTTTGGTAGAATGTTTCAATGGGACACTAAAAGACATGTTAAAAAAATTGTTGCCACAGACACCCAACACTGGAACCAGTTGCCTCCCTTCTGCCCTCCCATTTGTTGTGTGGGAGGTGTTGCAGTCATCTACAGGCTTCTCCCTGTTTGAACTGTTGAATGGGAGACAACCGCAGCGGGATTCTGGACTTAATACAAGACATGTAGGATGAACAGACCACTGGGGCTGACAGTGTGGTACAATACATCCTCACCCTTCACAATAGGCTAGCAGCTATAGGCATCTTCAACAGGGAGAGTCCCCTATTCCCAGAGTGCCCAAGGAACAACCTATAATAAAGGGACCCTCCTCCAAATGTTCAGACCTGGAGACCAGGTACTCTCATTGTTCCCTAGCTTGAAGTCAAAACTGTTGTACCACTGGCAGAGCCCTTGCATGATTGTCTGCCAGGTAGGGACAATGAATTACGAAATCAGGCAGCTGGACAAAAGACAAACCAAATAAACCAACCATACCAATTTCCTAAAGCCATGGAAGGCCTATTTATAGCTCCCTTTTCTCTGGCATCAGAGTTAGGGTTGCAGACAGCCAATATCTCAGGATGGTCTGTACTGTGGGCAACCTCATACCAGAGCAGAGGGTCCAAGCCCAACAGTTGATCACTGCCTACCCAACGGTATTTTCCGCCCCATCTGGACAAATCCATCTCACATGGTGTCCTGGCTCAGTTTGGATGTGGCAGGAAGTAAGGGAAAAGCTGCGGCCACTTTCCCAGAAGATGAGCGAACCCATGAAGCAAAAATTACAATCTATGCTGGACCTTGAGAGAAACTTAGGAATCCCTAAGGCCCTTTTTTTCAGTTATTTATTTTATTTTTAATTTCCTGGAAATATATTGGGATTTATTAAAAGTTTAAAAACAGGAGAAAATTGGTATAAACGGAAAATGAAGGGTAGTAAGTGTGTGTGGAGGGGTGCCTGGTACTCACAGGGGCCAAGGGGGGGCACTCACCATGTGGCAGTTGAGGAAGCCTTCCGCCCTCTATTGGGCTTACTCCCCCCCTCCCCATGCAGAGGAAGCAAACGGGCATGCTGAAGGACCAGGGCCATGAGGGGAACAGAAAGCTGCAGCTGTAAGTGCTTGTCTCCCTGCCAGACAGAGCCTCCCTGGATCCCAGCCCTTCAGCACAGTCCCATGCTCTTTCCACTGCTGGCTTTGTCCAGCTGCAGTGGGGAAGCAAGATGGGCAAGGAGCCAGGTCCCGGCAGCTAAGACCACTCTTGTGCTGAAGGGCTGGGGTGGAGAGGGGACTCTGTCCAGCAAGGGAGCCAGTTCTCACAGAGTGCAGCCTTCTGCTCCCTATGGGCCTTTCTCTGCAACAGTCTCAGCTGTTAGGATCCAGCACCCTGCCCATCTCACTCCTGCACTACACAGAGTGAACGGACGGGGATCACGCTGTAGGGATGGAGTCAGGAGGGGAGTGAAATGCTTCAACCTGTGAGCACTGGCCCCATTGCCAGACAGAGCCACCTGCTCCCACTGCCAGCCTTCAGTATGGCTCCGTTCACTTCCTCTATGAAAAATGGCCAAAATCCAGGTTAAAACTGGTTAAACCCAAAATTGGCTTTTTCAAGGAAAAATCAGTAAATACCAGTAAAGAGGAACATTAGGAATCCTGTAGTGACTGAAGAAGTCCAATAGCATTGGTCCCTAAGCCAGACGAGACCACCTGATTTTGCTCTGATGTTAGAAGAGTCAATGCCATATCAAAAGTTGATGCATAATCCATGCCGTGTGTTCATGAGCTGCTAGACCAGCTGGGCCAAATATTACCACCCTGGATCTTACCAAAGGATACTGGCAAATTCCATTCATGCCAAAGTCTTGAGGAAAAATGGGCTTTGCCATCCTTTTGGCTTTATCAGTTCTAGACTATGCCATCTGGCTTACAAAAGGCTCCAGCAACTTTTCAATGGTTAATGGATCAAGTTCTCCAGCCCCACAGTAGTTGTGTCACCACCTACGTCAGTGATGTTGTGATCAATAGCTGGCACTGGGAGGATCACCTGACACAGATAACTGCTGTATTCCAGTGCCAGACTAATGGCAAACCCTGCCAAATGTGGCATACGCAAAGCTGAGACAACCTACCTGAGGTATACCTTGGTGAAGGGTATACAGCTTCAAGGACCTGCCCTACTATAACTTCAAAGAAGCAGGTGCACAGGTTTCTGGGAATGGCAGGATACTGCTGGTTTTTACTGGGACTCTTATCCATTGTGGCCTCCCTCACCAATCTGCTCAAAGACAATAGCTCAAAAAAGATCTACTGGCTTTCTCACAGGATGGAAGGCTCTGAGAAATCCTTTCAGATCCTAAATGCTAACCTCTGCAGAGAGTTCACCTCATACAGCCCAGATTTCAACAAGGAATTTCTTCTACAGACTGATTCCTCCAAAGTCGGGTTGGGAGCAGTCTTGTCGCAGGCAATCAACAGCAGGACGTAGAATCATAGAACTGAAAGGGATCTTGAGAGGTCATCTAGTCCAGTCCCCTGCACTCATGGCAGAATTAATTATCTAGTCCATTCCTGACAGGTGTTTGCCTAACCTGCTCTTAAAAGTCTCCAATGATGGAGATTTCACAACCTCCCTAGGCAATTTATTCCAGTGCTTAACTGCCCTGACAGTTAGGAAGTTTTTCCTAATGTCCAACCTAAACCTCATTGCTGCAATTTAAGCCCATTGCTTCTTGTCCAATCCTCAGAGGTTAAGAAAAACAATTTTTCTTCTTTCTCCTTGTAACAACCTTTTACATACTTGAAAACCTTTTACATACTTGAAAACATGTCCCCTCTCAGTCTTCTCTTTTCCTGACTAAACAAACCCAATTTTTTCAATCTTCCCTCATAGGTCATGTTTTCTAGACCTTTAATCATTTTTGTTGCTCTTCTCTGGACTCTCTCCAATTTGTCAACATCCTTCCTGAAATGTGGCACCCAGAACTGGACACAATACTCCAGTTGAGGCCTAAGCAAAGCGAAGAAGAGCGGAAGAATTACTTCTCATGTCTTGCCTACAATACTCCCTGCTATTTCTTATCCTATCCTCTACCTAAGCCAAAACCTGTTCCCAAGAGAAAAAGCCTACTCACCATGATAGTAAAGAAAAAGAGGGCTTAGTTGTGAAATGGGCCATAGAGGCACTCACATATTACCTCCTAGCAATAAGTTCATCTATTCACAGAAAGACACCAGCCCCTGACTCAGGAGATAGTACCTGTTTCTCCAGCCCTTCGCATTTCAGATCCAGCAGAGGGCTAGGACTGCTGACTGAAATGCAGACTTTTTGTTTCAGGATGGAGGGGAGCTGGTGAGGGTGGGGAGCTGGCAGGGGAGGGAAAGGTGTGTGAAGGGGAAGACAGGCCCCACCCTGGCAACGAGAAGTCTAAGGAGAGCCTATGGACCCAGCTGACCCCACCTCACTACACCTTTAGCCAATGTCAGGAGTGAAGGGGGGAGTGAAAAGGAGACCTAGTCCAGTTCAGGACTGACCAGTAAGGAGAGCAGGGCTCTGCTACTTCCTTGATGAGGTAAGCCTCATTCCAGCCCAGCACCTGAGGCAGCTTATTTTATGGGCGAATCATTTAGTGGATGGAATGATAGGCCCAGGAAGGCTGATAAAAAGGAGCTAGCTGCACAGAGACAAGCCTGGACCAGTACGGTGGAGTCCTGCTGACAAATCCACAGACAATCCTAATTTATAAATTCACTGTTTTCCTTTTTTTTGTTTTGGACTTTAACACCCCAGAAGGGGTAGGACTCAGGTGCAACAATAGCCAGAAGATTAAGGCAGCCCAGCACTGGATCTATGAGGGGCAACACCCAACTGTTGGGGACCCACAGTGGGGTGAGTTGTGCCCTGTTGGGTCACAAGGAGGTGCTGCTGAGACAAGTTGGTCACATCCCACCTTTATCAAACTCCTTGTTTTAACAATCCAAATCTCATGGGGACTATGGCCTTCACATAAACTCCCAACTTTCTTTTCAAATTTTTAAAATTAGCTACACTATCCTCATGACAGCTCAGGCAAAATAATGTTCTAAACATCTGAAACACATGCTTTTAATTCTAGCAATCTAATCAATTAACTACCCTAACACAGAATAAAGAATACCTGCTGCTTTTCAGAACACCAGCAATGGCATATCTCACAGGATTTTAATCTATATTAAAATGTGATAAATCTGAATCAGATCATCTGCTCCTATGATGAAATGTATGGCAGGGGATTTAGGAATAGGAAATCTTTGTGAGGCGCCCCTTACCACATGCCTCTGCGCAACAGACTGTGGGACCTGTCTAGAAAACCTGCAAATGCCCGTGGGAGGTTAGGGCCATCTATATTAAAGCCCTCTCCCTCCATGTCAGACTTGTGCCGCTTGTAGCCCCAGGCACTGGCAGGATGGATCCCCTATCAGGGAGATCCCCTCAATATTATTAATGGTGGTAGAATTATGCCCTTAACTATTACTGTTCAATACAATTAAGCAATCTTGTGATTAAGATGCACCATTGGTGATTTTATCAAAAGCAACTGACATTTTTTTAATCTATGGTTTACAAATACATTGTAATTAATGTGACTATTAGTGTAGCATGTTACTACTCAGAGTGAGTAAGAGTAGCTGAATTGGGCCTCAGGGTTTGGAATGTAATTTCTAAAATAAGCTACAGTTTAAATACAGTGGTTGGTAAACATCCAGACAATCACCTGGTTATGCAAATAAACCAAAGTTACATCTTCACCTAAAAGTTTCCATTCCATCATATCATAACTGTATGATTCTCTAACGTGGAACCACTTCTTTCAAAAAGTGAAGAGCCTGGGAGAGAAAATGCATTAGTTCTATTGCAACACTGAGAGGAGGACATGAACAAGTTAGTGGAAAGTTTGTTGGGTATATGTTCTGCTCATATCTCACAGCATTTATACCTCTGATTTAAAATACTACCTACTGCAACCATAGTAAAGTAGTAATAAATATACAGATGTTTTTATCTTTCAGATTTTTGCCATTTTCTTCATGTCATAAAAACCAGGAGTATGACCCATTAATTCATACATCAAGTAAATATGGCCAAATGACTTATGGAATCAAACATTTCCGAGAAGAACATCATGAGAAATGGGTAGCAAACAAGGTGAGTCACTGTAATATTCAGCAAAGTGATAGATTTCTAGATTGTTATTTTATTAAAATCAGAAAGCATTGGGCCTGGTCCAAAGTTCATTGAATTCAATGGGAACATTTCCAAGAACTCTGATGGGCATTGATTCAGGATTTCAAGTAGTATAATGGATTTAATCTTTAAAGGCCAGATTCTACAAGATACTGAGCTTTTTCAACTCTCTTTGAAGTCAATTGAGGATAAGGGCACTCAGCACCTCCCAGCCGGTGCTTCGCACTTTATGGAATATTGGGGGGAATATACCACATTACTTGCAGTATGTGCAAAAGATATCCTGTTTTATGTACTGCTTTTTCTGATCTGGTAGAAGAATAAATATGAAACACATAGTGAATACTACTGAAAATCTCAACAAAAAATGGAAATATTAACAAATGCTTTTCTTCTTCCATTTTCTGCTCAGTTTTAAAAATGAGCAAAGAGCTATAGTTTCCATAGATATTTTCATCATTCTCTAATTTGTCAAAAACCATCTCAAGTCTTTCTAATTCCTAACACGATAGGATGTGATGTTTCTCAAAACTTTTAACAGTATAATATAAGTTCAATGGAAGGAATTCAATACAGGATAGGATGTCAAAAGTTTAAAAGCTTCAGTCATGTAGAGCATCAGTCACAAAGCATGAAATGGAAAAAAGACAATTGAACAATTGCTTCTTGGCGGTTTTGTAAGTTCTTGTCAGTTTTGGGAAGCAAAGGATTCTGAATTTATGTAACCTCCCAGTGGACTTAGGTTAAAGTGGATGAAAGAAAACGAAGTTATCACACACCAATTCCTGCTAAACCAGGGCCTGATTCTGTCAATGGGACTTCTTTGTACCCTGAGTGAGGAGAATCGGTCTTCTGGACATTTACACAGTTTAGAGGGTCAGTGAGGATGCAATTAAAATGAATTAGAAAATGTTTTCTTTTTAAATGTTTTAACAGTATACAAACCATGTTCATATCAGCTCTTTAAATAGTGTCAGTGGTAACAGTATTAAGACATGTTTAATCACAGTTTTCAAGCATGTTTTCCCTGTAAGTGTACATCCAAGCCTACAAAATCTGTCTCCTATGTAAATATGTTGCTAAGTGTAAAGAACTCAGCATTTTTTTATTGCTTTTCTCCTCTACTCCAGCAAAGCTTCTCTAAAGAAAGAATCATATTCCTCTTTTGTCTACAGCTACAGTGATAATACTGTAGCTAGCTAGCCTTCAGTCCGTTAAGGATATGCTTGCTCTCTCTCCCCTGCCATCGCTCCAGTTTTAAAACAATAATCCTTACAAACATTTCAACTTGGTACTGAACATAAGGGAGAGAGTAAAAGGGAAAAACAAATTCTTGATTTTTTAAATAAGGTTCCTCACATCGATATTAGTTTTTGTGTTTTCCACCAGATGTCTGATTTGGAAATTAAGATCATTAATGAGCAAAAAGCAGTTCTTTTCCCAACTTTTACACTTTTACAGTCAGCAGATTAAGACTTTGGTATTTTAACATAATTATTTTTATTAAACTGCATTGCAGTTAAATGCACATAGGCCAATAATTGAACCTTCTTTTACCAAAAAAAAAAAAAAAAAAAGGTCTGGATTTAGTTAAAACAAAATGAGATACAAGTAGCATTGTTGAAGCCAGCAGGCATAGTGTAAGTAGGTGATAGAAAAGCTTTTCCAAACATTTTTTGCTGATATTTCTCAAGTCAGACCAGCAACAATTCTGCTTTTCCAATCCTGGGCATTTCTTGATAATATACATCATATAAGCTAGAAACTTAGCTGAGACCACCAAACTCATTTTTACTTGTGATCTTAGACAGTTTTCAACCTAAATCTCTAGAGGTGAACAGCTATATCCATTAACCCAATATGACATCTAGCCTTCCAACTACTGATTCTAAATCAATATGAAGCTTCAATTAGGAGGCACTTACAAAAACAGAGAGCTAATAGGAAAGAAGAGCAGCTTCTTGACCTACCTGCTGCTTTTACTGGTCATTATCATCAGGAAAGAGTCTAAAAACTCCATTCCTCACCACTTTTTTAGGGAGAGAGGCCCTATCAAAAAAGGCCCAAGATCAGATTTCCATAATCACTACCTTTAAAAGAGGAACTCTTTCTTTTTAATCACCACTTTAAGTGATCTACACATTTATTTCTTGGGTATATATTATGTTGTGCATAACTATACTGTACACAAGATAATCATATATGCAGGAAATGCTGTGGAAGACACTTAACAAAATGGAAAACACCTTCATGCTGTTGAAAGCCTAAGGATCTTTCATCTCAGAATCTATTACTCGTTCTTAGCACTTAATTGATTTTCCTACTTGGAATGTATCAAACTTTGTATATAAACACAATTTATATGACAATCTAAATAAAAGGATGATAGCCCTGCTAGGATGTGCATTCAGCCTATCACTGCAGCAGTGCACTGGAGAGGGAAAAATACTATTTTTCTTGAAATGTGATCACCAATGACAGGGCAAGCCTACAAATTGTTGTACCAAGTCCTCCCAAGAAATCACCTTGATGGTGAATGGCCTCTTCAAGTATTAACAGAAAATATGTTGAGCCTGTTCCAAATTATCTGTCAAAAAGCTAGCTTCCTTGTGTTTTATGGGTGCATCATATTTAATTATAAATTGCTCAGACTTATATACAGGTTTGTGTATACTGTTACTTTAAAAAAAATCACAAAAAGATTAGAATCTGACTATATAACTACTTGATATCCTATTGAGGAAAGAATAAACAATTAGGGTGAATATCGGTTCACTATATTTCCTCTTGAATAAACAAGATGGGGGTATAGCACATCCTTTCTCAGAACACCATAGCAGCTGTTAGTGACTGTGAGAACTTAATAGTTTTATTTCTACTTAGTAATGATCTCCAAACTGTTATCATACTCTATGATCATTTCAAAGACATCACCAAGTTAAGGGAAAAAATAATGTTGTATTTACATTTTTCGCTGAAAGCATACAAATAGGTAAAGAGAAATACTGCAACTGTTATGATAACTACTTGATTTTGGTTTCCACATTTGTAAAAACTGATAAATAATTTATGACTTCTTTTTTAACAGCACACTTCTAAAGCCTTATATTTTTTGTTTTCAGTTATTTTTTATTTTTATTTATTTATTTGCAAATGCTTTGAAATATCTTAGTCAGTATTTATATTAAGTATGCAGTTTTAGTATTAAGAACCTACCAATCACCATGAGTTTAATCTATAATGATAGGTCTCGTAGTTGGACAGTCTGGGAATCAATATACCAACTATAATTTTTTGGTGGTCAAAACACTCACATGTTCATATTTACTGAAGCAGAAATGCTATCCTACAGCTTTTAATCCGAATTGGAGTTAGTTTGCATATGCATTTTAGACAACTTACTTTAATGGCATCATTTAATGTTTTCCTTGTTCGGGAAATTCAGGAAGTGACATTTTAAGACGTTCCTTGTTGATAGAATCTTTCCTCATATGCCTTATTATAGGTGAATTACAACATGGCTGCAGCACTGTTTCATTATTTGCACATGCATTTTGGCCCTAAATACAATTTTATTATCTACAAAGCATAAAATATCCAAGTACTCCAAAGAATTAATTTAGAGAACCTAAGCATATTGCACAGAACATAAAGTTGACCTTTACCGTCTACAGCTTTTGGAATCGAGTGGGATGTGGAACACATCATAGACTTAATGTGGCACAACGCTGTCTGCAGAAACTTGGGTGGGACTGTGACTGCCTGCCCATTGCACCCGATGATTGAATCTGCTGTCACCAGCATCCTGATAATAATGAACATTCGGCTTAACGACCGTGATTATGATTATCATAATTGATGTGCAAGTGCAGTGTGTGAGGATCATTACAGCTGAACTGTACAGCAGAGAAACATGCCTTAGTTATAGATAATTTTACTTTTATGCATTGATTGGGATAAAATATGCCTTTCAAGTTCAACAGGCCAGCTTAATATAATTTTAGGAAGGTTTCTACATATATGAATTGATGATTATGAGCTTGCTGCAAAACAGCCACTCTAGCTGTTTGTTTTGAATGGTTTCATTCCATTAATAACAGCAAATAATTAAATAATTAGATATTTTCAAGGGGAAATATCTTATGAGTACAGCCTGCATTAATCAAATATCAAATTAAAAGTGTTTCTGATTGCTCTGGCATTGCCTCTGTATGCTAGGAAAAAACAGGATATGTAATTCACCACCAGTACAGCTCCACTGACAGTTGCAGCACTGGAAGCTGTATTGTGGACAGGACACAGGCATTTTTATCACTGTGTTGTGTAACCTGCAGAGCATGTGGTAAATATTCCTGTGCATTGTATACACTACAGCTTCCATCATTTTTGCCATTGGTGTAGAGCTACAGATCCAGATTTTGCCAGGGTAGATACAGTCATTAACAATTCATCAGAGACAAGATCCTTTTTTTTATTTTCCATGATAATGATTGCATTCACCTGAGCTTGTAAAGAAATGCACAAGTATGTGAACAAAAGCATACACTAACTAAATATATATACACACACATATATACATACATATATATGCATATACATACCCAAATAAAAGTGTATTTGTACTGCCGATGTGAGTTTGTATAATGTGTATACATGTGTATGTATATGGTAGTGTATGTAATGACACTTGTTTATACCAGGACTACATTTGGTTTTTAAAAGCAAATTCTTTGCCCAAATATCCTGGCCTTTTTACTAGGCACAGCACCACTCTGTAGAACAAACTCTTGAGCATGGATTGGATTGCCACAGAAAAGTTTGCAGGAGGGGACTCAGGAAGAAAATCACTTGGAGCATCCCCGTTGCGGAGTTCCTCGTGCATTGATCCAGTGAACTGGGATTTGTTCTCTTTAACAACAAACTGCTGGGCATGCAACCCTATGGATTCACAAAACACCAGGACAATTTGCATGAAGGCTCTGTGAACTGCTCTGGCTCCAACAGGCTACCGCAATGGCTAACTGGAGATTCATTACTAGAACTGGGCCAGAGGTCCCAACAGAAAATATAATACAGCCTATAAATCTCTGTGGGGTTGGAAGTGTGCAAGCCTCTGACCTGCCCGCATCTACCTCCAACCTCCTCCTCCCTCCCCATGTATACCTAGCACCTGCAGACCACTGTCTGTGGAGTATTGCTGGGGTGGGGGGAATAGTGTCCTTTAGTGTTTTTTCCGTGAGGAAAAATGTTTGTTTTTAAAAGTCAGTTTTATCAGGCCTGGGACCAAAACTACAAATGTATTAATCATAATTGTATGGTTATTGCATGGTCTCACTAACAGGACAGAGTTAAGATTGTTTGGGTGCCATAACTGTGCATTTCCAAACCTTATGATGTGTGAATTCCTTTGAAATTTAACCTTAACACCACATATTCTGGATTTGTAATGCCTGTATTTTGGAATAATTACAAAATACATTTAATATGTTTTACCCATAACCTT
Organism: Terrapene triunguis; assembly: GCF_002925995.2. Lineage (NCBI taxonomy): Eukaryota > Metazoa > Chordata > Testudines > Emydidae > Terrapene > Terrapene triunguis. Next base: position 3,693,643 of record NW_020664613.1, on the reverse strand, counting down.
ATTCTCAACCTTAACTCCCTTTTAACATTGTTTCTGGGAATCTCCTAGTTGTTTTTTGTTTTAGTTATAAAAAAATCATACAAAGATTACCCAATAAATAGAAAGTGAATGTCACCATGTGACATCTCTAATGAGTTAAAAATGTGTGGAATGATTACATCATTTTAATTTTTAAAAAAACTTTTAAGGCCATATTCACTGGTACACTCTGGTTGCTGTGCAGCACTTTGAGTTACAAACACACAAGAAGAGGAGTTTGTAAAATTTTTGTGGGTCAGATTCTTGGCGCCCAGTTCAGCTGCTTTGTATTTCGCAACCAGTGTAAGGCAGCTGAAAAGCTGGCCTAATAGTGTAGTTGGAAATTACCATAGTGTAGGGGAATTACCAGGTGGTGTAGTCAGCATAGCTTAGGGTGACCAGATGTCCCGATTTTATAGGGACGGTCCCGATTTTTGCGTCTTTTTCTTATATAGGCTCCTATTACTCCCCACCCCCTGTCCCGATTTTTCACATTTGCTGTCTGATCACCCTAGCATAGCTGCCTCCATGGCTACATAGAGGACATGTCAGAGTTGGAAAGGGTTGTTGCCAAATCATGCTGCTCTTCCAAGGCTAGAAGGAACCCTGGTGATCTTCTAGTCTGACCTCCTCTATAACGCAGGCCATAGAACTTCCCCAAAATAATTCCTAGAGCACGTCTTTTAGAAAAACATCCAATCTTGATTACAGTCTATCAGTTCCTACATGGGGAACAAATATTTAATCGAGCAAAGAAAGGTATAACACAATCCAATGGCTGGAAGTGGAAGCTAGACAAATTCAGACTGATTACCCACTGCGACCCCCAGATCTTTTTCAGAGTCACTTCTTCCCAGGATAGAGTTCCCCATCCTATAAGTATGGCCTACATTTTTTGTTCCTAGATGTACACATTTACATGTAGACATATTAAAATGCATATTTTCTTGCATTCAGTTTAACAAGTGATCTAAATAGCTCTGAATCAGTGTTCTCTCCTCTTCATTATTTCCCACTCCCTCAATTTTCATGTCATCTGCAATGTTAAATGTTAAAAATATTAAAAAATGTTAAATGATATTGAGCCAAGAACAGATCCCTGTGGGACCATTATTACTTGTGTAATTTGAGCATCCCTTCAGCTGCTCCAAATTATGCATTGGACTTAATTAGTCCTTAGCTGGCCCGAAGATCTTACAGCCTCCTTTCTTCCTCTTGCCCTGACCACAGCTCAGTCAAAACCAAGGATCTGGCCCTGTGATTGTAAAGTCTGTGATATTTATGAAAAGCCATCTTTCACAGTCACTGTAGACCACATTTTTGTCTGCTGTGTGTTATCCTTCAAAATAAGTATTGAGAGTCAGACCCTCTGATGCACCCTAGTTTAGAGTCACTTTTAAGTTTCTCCTTGCCTAAGCAGCTCCTGTGATACCCACACCCCTAGCCATTAGCACAGGAGGAGCACCAACTATCTATGCACAAGCAATCCCCAGCCCTTGGGACCCTGGACAGCTAGCATAAAATAAAGCAGCCCTTTGGATGCTTTGATTTATGCCAGGGACCAGCCTAGTACGCAAATGGTCCCAGGATCAGGGAAACATAAAACTGCCTTAAATTTACTTTTGCATTCCTCTCCTGACCTGTGTCATGTGCATCTCGGCCACAGCCTTAGATCTGGACCTAAGGTTTAAAGCCACTACCAATGGTTTAAGTATCTTAAAGAGAAGTGCAATGTAAAATCTTGTCAATCTTATTGGGTTAACACACAAAACAGTCTGTCAATTTCATTTACATATTACTTAGTACACAACTTTCCATTATAGTATTTCCTTTTAGTAAATACTGTAATATGCTTTTGTGTACCATATATTTAAAAGGCAGAAAAATGTCACAGCAATCCTCATGAGATACCACGAAAGATACGCTGAATGTTAGCAATAGGTAACAATGGTAATTTACTTTCTCTCATTACCATATGTTGCATCATTCAGTCGAAGGTGAAAACAATTGCCATAATTGGTTTACATACTTGACAGTTTGCATAAACAGAGATTTCCCAGATTTCTGGTTGGAAGACTACATCATGTTTACTGAAATATGCTTTCTCTTGAAGACCACTTTGTCACTGATTTCATTAAGTCAAATGGTACTAGAGTTCCCATGGGAAAATGTTCTTGAGTTATAGATTTTTCTTTCTGAGAAGATCCTAGAGGTCATCCTACTGGGGCTGCCTTTGAAAATGCTGCTCTTAGTAAATTCTGTAATGTAAATGATGGACTGATAACCAGATTATTAACCATAGTCTGGCTGTCAAGTTATTTTTGTAGGTGCATAAGGAAGGTTAAAACTATGAGGCAAATTAAAATCCACAAAATGATATTATTTAACCAAGTGTAGAAAAGACAGTGTGAACAACTGAAAGGTTAAAAAGAAAGCCTGGAACAACTTTCTGTTGAAGGTTACTGTTGACTCTAAGAAAATAATAATTTTGAAAGAATAATACAAAGTAGTGACTGGGAAGATTCAAGTCATTTAGTAAAGTTATTTGCATGAGAAAAGATACTGTCACCACTTTTCTAATCAAATCCACTTTGCAAAGGGTTATTTGCAAAGGGTTTGTCAGCAACTAGTAGAACATTTTATAAAACCTGATTTTCAGTTCTGTAATTTCTCAGCGGGAAAATGCAGTCCCTTGATGATGATCCAGGGCTTTGAAGAATAAATTGATTCTAAAGAGAAAATTAGATGGTACTTATTATACTGTCTAACTAGCAATCCAGTGTCATTTGTCTGTTGGATGATAAATGTCTTGCTTTGCCTACCTTCTTCATTTAATAATGCAACTTGCATGTTAGTGGCATAGAAAGAAAAGCATGTATTTTTATAAGAGCAAACTTTGTCCATCATTTCTTATAGTACAACTTGAGGGGCAAAGATGTTTTAACTTCCTAAATAATTCTTCTTGTGCAAATTACTTAGATGTTATAAACCTCTTGTTTAAACAGAATTACTTTGGAAATAGTGTATACCCTGTAATCCCTCCAGCACTCCAGAAAAGTAAATGCTTCCAGGTTTTTAATGGAAGGTTATCAACTGAATTGGGAGTTGTACTGGTTGATGAAGTTCCACCTTAAAAGAATATTAAATAAACCATAAACAAACAAGCAAATAAATAAATACAATTAGAACTGGGCATTCACTAGCTTAATGATTCTCAATCTGTTGGAACAACAGTTCTTCTTACCTGACAAGGGGAGTATGTGAATCTGTATGGAATTTTCTATGCCGTTTTGCACTAATTAATCGGTATTCTTGAAAATTTAGAGCTCATTCCTGTAGCTGCCCCATGTGTGATGCTCCCACTGAAATCAGTTTAGGTCACATTTTTACTGAAGTCAACCTAGCTCTATTTTGAAATTTGTGGGCGTTCTGCATACACTGTGGCTGCAGATTCAGGCCTAGATTGTCTTAGAGGACTTTCATCTGTCATTATGTTCTGAAGCAAATAGAATTGAAATGAAAGAAGTCAAAAAGCTCTTTTGAGGAAATACATGGTATATATAGTTGTCATTAATGTAGCTCAATGAAATGCATTCAAGCTACAGGGTCAGATCCCCAGATCGTGTAAATCACAGTTTAGCTCCACCGACTTCAATGGAGATGCACCACTTTATATGAGATAAAGAGCTCTCCCTCATAATTCATACAATATCATAGGCAAAAAATCTGACACCTGTTTTCAAGAAGGAATTTCCCAGGAGAAAGTTGTTACCCAGTTTCCAGAGGGATGAGAAATATTATTTCATTATGGATTTACTGTACCCTATCTTCAACTTCAAAATTGACTGTGGGCTTAAAAACTCAGGGCCTGATTCACCAGCACACTCTCTGGCTATGTTGTGCAGTCTTGAGAGTCCTCACTCACATCCTGACCTGATGGCAAAGTATAATAGTAAATATTGTCCTGAGAGAGAACCTACTATATGATGCTGCTGCACTGTGCTTGAATATTTTTGTGATTTATACTCTTATTAGTAACAATATTTATTTTTTATAGATTAGAAGAACATACACCAAATATAAGCTCATCCTCCCCTTACCTCAGAGTATCTAGTTGCATGAGTATGGGTTTGCAGACCCAGTTACAATCTATAAATAGTACCAGGTCTTCAGGGCAAGTTTGTTGTTATGGTTTTACTGGGCACTAAGAGCCTGATTCTATTCTCATTTACACTTCAGTAATTTAAGAGTACACCTCTACCCCGATATAACGCAACCCGATATAACACGAATTCGGATATAACGCAGTAAAGCAGCTCTCCGGGGGGGTGGGGCTGCGCACTCCGGTGGATCAAAGCAAGTTCGATATAACGCGGTTTCACCTATAACGCGGTAAGATTTTTTGGCTCCTGAGGACAGCGTTATATCGGGGTAGAAGTGTAACTCCGTAGACATCAATAAAGTTAAGCTGGTTTTAATGAGAAGAAACTTAGACCTATTAAGTCAAAATAGGTTTTCAAATTAACTCTAGACTATGTTGTTGTATTTTGCAAACGGATGGATAAACTAAATATTCAGAACAGTATTGTTTTGTTCATCATTGTAGTAATGGGAAAGAGAACATTGTCCTAAGAGTAGTAACTTCAAGAGAAGTGAGATAGGTTTTAGAGCAGATTTACTGAGATTTTCCTGAGTAGGAAGAGTCTACACACAATATAGGTGACATGGTCAGGCACTGAACAATACAGCTACTTTTGTTCACTTCAGTTGGATTAATAAGCAGTTATATCAGTTTTGGAGACAACACTTTTGGAGGTAGCTGCTTGTTATCTCTCATGGTATTAGTTTGATATAAATTAGAAGTACCCTCCTCCATCTGAAATAGGGATGATGAGTCAGACTCTGATCTCATTTAAATGCAGAACTACTCTGGGTTTATACTCTGGAATATATTTCAAAGCTTCTGCATTAGAGAAAAGAGTTTGCTTCTGTATACCCTTCACCAACTCAGGTTATATGAAATCCACCTTGATAGATATAAGACCACCTACCTCAGAGTTTCTGTTTGCATGAGTCTGCAAAAAGGCATCTCCACTGTCTTGTGTGTTATGTAGTCATTGTTACCACCAGTGTAAATGAGTGAGGAAGTCTTGTACTAAACCCACTTTACACAGGTTTAAATGACTACAAAAGATGCAAGGCACCGAAGAATCAGAATAGTAAAGTGGAAGTAAGTAGAAAAGAGACTGATTTTACTTAGAACAATTAGGCAGCTTGGAAAAGGGGTTACGATACTTTTAGCAGCATTGTTTTCTACAATCAATCAGTTTGGGCAGGGGTCTACATTTTGGCCATTAGGAAGGAAACAAATAATAAAATTCCTGGCAGAAGGCTTTGAGGCGTGTTAAGATCTCTGAGATGTAGTTATATGAAAGAATGATAGCTAAGTGTTAAATGCCACTGTATACCAACCACTGTATGTCCTGCTGTTTTGTTAGTAATACTACGTAGGTGTGAGAGACTCAGACCTAAAAAAATAAAGAACAAGTCAATCAAACAATAAAAAGCTCTGCATATTAAAACAGACTTTGTACCCTCATGTGAAGCTGCTTGATTGAGCAGTGCAGTGTCAACCATGTCTTTCTTCTAATGCTAAAAGTAATGCACATAGACAGAGTGACAATCAGAGTACAGCCTCCCATCAGCTGTAATTAATCTTTTAGTTAACAAAGACTAGAAAAGCCTCTCATCAGCCTCTTCTGAAGTCTGAGGGACCCTGTTTTTTGATGTTTGCATTCTGAGTAAAATTGTCCCCACCAGTTCTAACAAATTGAAACACCAGGCTAATTATGGCGGCTAATGAAGTGTGTGGAATGGTCACAGCTTGTCGTGAAACTGTTCCTTCAGCTCAGATTAGAGTTTCATCAATCACTTTTTTAAACTGATCCAGAATTGCTTCTGCCCAGTGCTTGGCATTTTTAATGCTGTTTCTGTAATTGGTTTTTTCCCCAAAGCTTAGGCTGTTTTTTGAAATATTACATTCTCAGGACAGGACTTACAAACTCTAGTTTATAAAAAAACATTTCATTATTGCCTCTATCAGCTGATCAAGTGGTAGAAAGCTAATAAAAGGAGCACAAATATAAAATTTGATATATTGCTTTTAATCCAGCTAAAGGTAGCAATAAAGCATATACATGTATATGTATATGAATCATTATTACTGTGGACTGGCTGTATACTGCAATCACATGAGACATGGTTTGTGGGCTAGATGGTTCAAATCCCACCAAAGGACTTAAATGAAATGAATGTGTTGGTCTTAGCTTATTTCCTAGTGGATTACAGTCCTCCATATATCATTCAACATAGTTTGGCATGATTTGTAGTTTTTGCAGATGTCCAGGCCTTTGGCAGCAGGAAGACCAAAATGTCTTAGTATTTAAAGAATTTGAAAACTCTAGTCAAAACTAATGTCTTCAGAGACATATGGGAAGCTTTACAATATAACTCATACAGCTACTAGCCTGTCAATGAACAAAATAACATATAACAATATTTAAACATTCCCAGTTCCTGTTCATTTATAAATTTTGATTTACTGCATTTGCATTCTACTATACAATATTTCTTTGGGAGTTCTGCGTAGATGTTAAAAAATACATAGGACTAAATTCTGTCCTCCAACGTGCACATTGGAGGATATAATTTAATCTGTGCATTATCCACCTTAAAAATGAAATAAACATTTGTGTGCTTGGTGCTATAATTACTTGTGTTTGTATAAGAGGTTGTGGAGACTACTGCACACATGCACATCAAAATCACATCAGAAGGGAAAAGAATTTTAGCTTTATTAAAAGCTATTATTATTTATATTAAAAATCAGAAATTAAATTTGTGCTAACACATCTAGTATATTGCATTTTTCTGAACACTATAACATCAGTGATATAATATTTGACTACAAGTATCAAGTGTTCTTCTTCAAGTAGTGTCTCTGTGGGTGCTCCACTTCAGAATACATCTGCACTCTGTGCCTTTGATCAGAGATTTTTGGTAGCAGTGTTCATTCGGCCCGTGCATGCACCCCACACATTCTCATGCCTCATGCCAAGGCTATATGGGCTTCACAGGCAAACCACCCCCAGTTCCTTCTCATCCGCATTTGGCCTGAGACAGAATCTACTGTGTGCCATTTCTCGAATATTCAGCTTTTTTCTCAGTTACCTATATTTACCTTATAGTTGTATAGTTGTGGGAACAACTGTTCCCTTTGTTTTTCTTTTCTTTCTTAAAAAAGTTATTCATATAGGTATTGTGACAAAGTTCCTCCTCTATCTTGGTGGGTCCTGCGCTTATTGGTGGATTTTCTTGCCTCAGAGATTCACCATGTGCGTTGGGGAACAGCCCAGAGACCTTCCCCTCTGGAAGAACCCACAGTCCAGGTCAATTGGGAGGTTTGGGGGGAACCCGGGCCCGCCCTCTACTCCGGGTTCCAGCCCAGGGCCCTGTGGACTGCAGCTGTCTATAGTGCCTCCTGTAACAGCTGCATGACAGCTACAACTCCCTGGGCTACTTCCCCATGGCCTCCTCCAAACACCTTCCTTATTCTCACCACAGGATCTTCCTCCTGATGTCTGATAACGCTTGTGCTCCTCAGTCCTCCAGCAGCACACCCTCTCAGCTCCTTGCGCCTCTTGCTCCCAGCTCCTCACACTCTCACCACAAACTGAAGTGAGCTCCTTTTAAAACCCAGGTGCCCTGATTAGCCTGCCTTAATTGATTCTAGCAGCTTCTTCTTAATTGGCTCCAGGTGTCCTAATTAGCCTGCCTGCCTTAACTGGGTCTAGCAGGTTCCTGATTACTCTAGTGCAGCCCCTGCTCTGGTCACTCAGGGAACAGAAAACTACTCATCCAGTGACCAGTATATTTGCCCTCTACCAGACTCCTGTACCCCTCTGGTCTGGGTCTGTCACAGTATATAGTTAGGAGATTTCCCCTTCTAAGGGTTAAATTTTCATTAGTTTTTCCTTGGGAATGGTAGACTCCCCAGCACTCAAGAGGTGCTTCTCCTGTCATGAGGCTATTCCAATAAGTGACAGATTCTCCCAGTGCCTTTACTATCTGAGTGATACTTGTATCTCCAGTGAGCGCAAGATCTCACTTCCTTCAAGGGTGAATCCCCCCAAAATAGAGAAATTAAGTTTAAACTCCTGATGATGGAGCAAGTTTTATGTCCAGCTTAGGATCCAGGAGCAGAGGACACTCTGTACATAGATCTCCCAGTACAGCTAGTCACCAGAGACCAGAAGCGAGGTAGGCGGCACCACAGCACCAAGTACATCTATGGTACCAAAGTCTTCATCTACATCTGCTTCTAAGCAGATGGAGGTAAGGAGTAAATTTCCAAGAAGCTCCTAGTCACCATCTCAGAAGAAGACTATGGAGCCCTTAGGTCCAAAGATGAGCTCTATGCAGGCTCCAAGTGAGGCCAGTACACAAATGTGAAAAGGAGTCAGTCATCTAAGAGAGACTTGGCACCAAGTTCAGATACCCATACCCAGAGCAACAGAGACAGGGTTGAAAAGACCAAGCCTGTCCCTGAATAACACTCAGTACCGATAAAAATAAAATCAGTGGTACCAAAGACCATTCATCTAGCTATAGTACCGAGGAAACCAGAGCCAACTCATTTCCATACCAAACACTCGGTACCAGCTATATCAGTACCGAAGCCATCCTCCAAAGGTTCCCACTCGGCTCAAACTTTGATACTGTTGATACAGTGAGAGTTTAGGTACCCTGATAATCTGATAATATCTTCTGAGCTGGAGTCTCCTCTATTAACTGGGGGGTTTGTCAATATCAAGATTCTCTCAGTCACCTCTATCACCTAGAACAGTGTTTCTCAACCTTTTTGATTCCAGGGACCAGCTTGCTGTGTTCCTAATCTGTCTGGGAGATCTCAGGGACCAGTGCCGGTCCACAAACCAATTGTTGAGAAACACTGACCAAGAGTACCACACTTGCCCTCATCTATTCTGCAAACCATACAGCTATCTCCCCCCTTAGAGTATGTGGAAGAGGACTCTCAAATTTTGGTGCAGGTTCCTCTACCTAATCTAGGATCCTTCCCTCTCTCGCTACTATATTGACATATTACAGGAGGATAGACTTCAAATGACACTCACGTAGAAGGAAAATAGATGGCTGCCTCCACCTATGCCATTTGAGCCCCCTCAGTGGCCTTGTTGGGACCAGTGGGTGTTCTATCACCAACAATTTACATTGAGGTCCTTGCAGCACTGGAGGGAACAGAGAAGAGCCCATTTTGCTCAACCCCCTTTCCACCTATGCCAGAGAAGAGACCTTTGAGGAGCAAGAGGCATGGGCTAATAAAGACATGACACCTTTTACTAATATTTTCTCCTCACCACTTGAAGCTGTCGTCTCCGCCACCTTCTGTGGCAGATGGCTCCAGGCAGTTTCAGAAACTGATGAAGTGGATTGCTGACATGCTGCAGATTCCCTTAGAGGAGGTTCTGGAAGCCCACCATAAACTCCTAGATATTTTCCACATTTGGATATCTATAAAGATTGCCCTTCCAGTTAATGAAGCTTTTATGGAGCCCACTAAGATGGTATGGCAAACTTCATTACCGTACCACTTACCTGCAAGAGGGTGGATAAAAAGTATTATGTTCCTGCTAGAGAACTGGAGTTTCTATTTTTTCCCTAATAGTGGAGGCCGTTAATGAACAAGGCAGACAGCATAACCCCCGTACAGTAAGGAACACAAGAGGCTTGATCTTTTTGGTCATAAATCCTATGCTGCAGCCACACTTCAGTTCAGAAGAGCAAACTATCAGGCACTCATGATCAAATACGACTATTTAAATTATAACAAACTCAATTCTTGTATTGAGCATCTCCCAGAAGAATATCTGGACCAGTTTAGGTCCAATTTACAAAAGGATCAGCTCCTGGCAAAGACATCACACCAGGCCTCTTTGTATGTGGCAGATACTGCAGCATAGCCTATTTCCAGTGCAGTGGTCATGAGAAGAGCATATTGGCTACAGGTGTTGAGCTTTCCACGAGAGCTTCAGAGTACTGTCGAAGACTTCCCTTTTGATGGTCACAAGCTTTTTGCAGACTTGACAGATATATCTTTCCACACGGCAGACTCGAGAGCCATGCTGTGATCCTTAGGGATTACTCTCCTGTAAATAAAAGGAGATTTAGTAGGAATCAGACCCCTATTTGACAGATTGTACACCATCTGAAGCCCTGCCCAAGAGACCAAGATGCTCAAAAAAGAAACCTCCTTCAGCTACAACTACATCTTCGCAGCCATTCCTCCTACTGTTGTGATAATATCAGACACTTCGCTTTTGGGTTGTGGGGCACATCTGGGACCTCATAAGGTACAGGGAAAATGGTCACTACAAGAGCAGCTTCTCAATTAATCTTTCGGAATTGAGAGCCATCAAAAATGTTTGCCTACACTTCTACCACTAATCAAATCTAAGTCAGTAAAGATGGACAGACAATGTGGCATGCATGTATTATATCAATCATCAGGGAGGCTCATGTTCCCCATCTCTCTGTTCCAAAGTGATAAACTCTGGAATCGGTGCATAGCCAACCACATAGTCATCTCAGCTTTTGCACTCCCAGCTATTCAGAACACCATGGCAGATGACCTCAGCAGACATTTCTTTTTAAATTACAAACAGGAACTGAACTGCAGAGTCCTCCACAATCTAGTCTTAGCTCGGGGGTTAGGGGAGGTTGATCTGTTTGCCACGGCAGCCAATGCAAAATTCATTAGGTATCACTCCAGAGGGGCTCTTGATCCCCAATCCAGATGTAAGCAGAGTCTGAATGAGTTTCACCCTGACATTTAGTGATGATCTGGAGGAAAAGCCTTCAAGAACAGACTATATTTGCATAAACACACCTACCCTACCTAGGAATTCAGCAGAGGGGACTTCTTTGCCAAAGTGATCAATTTTGGCTGGTGTTGGGTTACAAGTCACTTTAGTACTGAGTGTAGGGATAATAAAATGCTATCCTGATTGTATGAGTAAAGGACAACAGAACTATACTGTTCTTAGCCTTCCCTGACTGCTAGGGTCCTCCTGAACTGAACCTCACTTGCTAAGCAGGGGGTAGGGATGCCAAATCCCATTGAAAGAGAGAGAGGGTGGTGATAGGTGTTCCTGCCTAGTAGTGTGGGTTCTGCCTAAGGTGTCTTAGACACCATTTAACCTCCCACACACTGCTTAAAGACAGCACAAATTAGACTCTGACGAAGTGGGTATTCACCCATAAAAGCTTATGCTCCAATACATCTGTTAGTCTATAAGGTGCCACAGGACTCTTTGTTGCTGTTTACAGATCCAGACTAACACGGCTACCCCTCTGATACTAGACTCAATTGAGAGTCCTTGTTTTGTTTAGTGATTTCTAGAGCTAAAATCACTGATGACCAGCTCTAAGTGCTAAGCCTTAGACCTGGTGTGGGACAGCATTTCAGTGAAACAGACTGCGCTATCTGCACCAGCAGGGAGGTTCCCACTAACTGGTGAAATCACTGAGAGCTGAGTTAAGTGGTGGGACCTCAAGATGCGGCATCGCAGAGAGTGCAGTAGAGAGGCAAGTGGCAGCAGAGAAGCAATGGCACAGCGGATGACAGTGCAGCAGCTCACAGTGGTGGCAGCAGGCAGTGATGCAGAGTGAACTGCGGCAACTGTGAGCCCATTGCTGTGGAGGGAGAGGGGAGTGATGAGTTAAAGGAACATTTGTTTGTCAGACTGTCACACTACAAGGTGAGACACTGAGGCAAAGGGCACTGCCTAACATACTCTGGGGTGGACGTTTTGCTCATGGTCATATGCATTTGAACCATGGTCATGGTATTTTCCAAAATTAATGCTGGGTTCCTTTTCCCTTTTATTAAAAGTTTTCTTTGCTATACACAGACTCAGGGCTTGTGAGTGGGGAAGTATTGCCTCTTAGAGGCACCTGGGGTGGTTTTAATTTTCCCATATTGGGTGGGGGCTTGAGACGGTTCTGTTTTGTACTGTTAAGAGGAACACCTAGATATTGAACCCGACCCTTTGCTGCTGCCAGTTCCACCTGGCATAAAGGGTACATATCAGAGGCATGTTCCTCATCTCACAGACAAAAGGACTTCCCTATTCATATCCACCAACACCATTACTGTTAAAGGTTGTCAGTAAGATCAAACAAGATCAAGCCAGAGTCATATTGATTCCTCAAACGAGGCCAAGACAGGTCTAGTATCCTTATTTGATCAGACTCACCCTCTCTACCCTTCCAATCAGTCCTTGCCTACTGACCCAGAATGCTGATCTAACACTTTACCCCAAGCTGCAGCTTCTGAGGCTCCAAGCATGGTTCCTCAGAGGTTCACAGGAATAGAGATAACCCATTTTTCAGAAGTACAAGACATCTTATTAAATAGTAGACAAGAACTGACAAGAAATACCTTCAGAAATGGAAACAATATTATCTTTGGTGTAACAGCCAGATTTCACCAACTCACTCTCCTCTTCCCAGGAGAATTGCGTGTTAGAACTGAAAAATCATCTCTTTTCCTTGAATTCCATTATGATTCACTTAGCAGCAACAACAGCTTTTCATACACCCATAGGAGGGTTTTCACTTTTTGCTCATCCCACTATGGCAAGATTCCTAATAGGTTTATCGACTATTTCCCCACTAATCAGAGTTCCTACACTGAGCTGAGCTGAGCCTTGAACCTAGTACTTAATTGCATTATGAAACATGCTTTTGAGCCACTAGTTACATGTTCTTTATTAGATTTATCAGTGAAGACAGCCTTCCTGGTAGCAAAGGGTGGGAGAACTGGGGGCCTTAATGGCAGACCCTCCATTTATGATATTCACCAGAGAGAAATGCTACAGCCATATCCAAAAAATTTTCCCTAAGATGTTTCATATTAACCCATTCATATTTCAAATGAATCAAACCATTCAACTCCCATTTTCCCCCCAAAACAGCACCAGACTAGTCAAGAAGCCATATTCCATATCCTAGTTGTCCAACCTAAACCTCCCTTGCTGAAATTTAAGCCCATTGCTGCTTGTCCCATCCTCAGAGGTTAAAAAAAAAATGTTTCCTCCTTCTTGTAACAACCTTTTACATACTTGAAAACTGTTATCATGTCTCCTCTCAGTCTTTTCTTTTCCAGACTAAAGAAACCCAGTTTTTTCAATCTTCCCTCATAGGTCATGTTTTCTAGACCTTTAATCATTTTTGTGGCTCATCTCTGGACTTTCTCCAATTTGTCCACATCCTTCCTGAAATATGGCGCCCAGAACTGGACACAATACTCCAGTTCAGGCCTAATCAAAGCGGAGTAGAGCTGAAGAATTACTTCTCGTGTCTTGCTTACAACACTCCTGTTAATACACCCCAGAATGATGTTAGCTTTTTTTGCAACAACATTACACTGTTGACTCGTATTTAGCTTTTGTTCCACTATGTCCCCCAGATCCCTTTCTGCATTACTCCTTCCTAGGCAGTCATTTCCCATTTTGTATGTGTGCAACTGATTGTTCCTTCCTAAATGGAGTACTTTGCATTTGTCCTTATTGAATTTCATCTTATTTATTTCAAACCATTTCTCCAGTTTGTCCTGATCATTTTGAATTTTAATCCTATCCTCCAAATCACTTGCAACCCCTCCCAGCTTGGTATCATCCACAAACTTTATAAATGTACTCTGTATGCCATTATCTAAATCATTGATGAAGATATTGAAAAGAACCGGACCCAGTACTGATCCCCCTGGGATCCCACTCATTATGCCCTTCCAGCATGACTGTGAACCACTAATAACTACTCTCTGGGAACAGTTTTTCAACCAGTTTTTCACCCACCTTATAGTAGCTCCATCTAGGTTGCATTTCCCTAGTTTATTTATGAGAAGGTCATGTGGGACAGTATCAAAAGATATACCACATCTACTGCTTCCCACCATCCACAAGGCTTGTTACCCTGTCAAAGACAGCTATCAGGTTGGTTTGACATGATTTGTTTTTGACAAATCCATGCTGGCTGTTACTTACCTCTTTATTTCTTCTAGATGTTTGCAAACTGATTGCTTAATTATTTGCTCCATTATTTTTCCGGATACAGAAGTTAAGCTGACTGGTCTGTAATTCCCCAGGTTGTCCTTATTTTCCTTTTTATAGATGGGCACTATATTTGCCCTTTTCCAGTCTTCTGGAATCTCTCCCATCTTCCATGACTTCTCAAAGATAATCGCTCATGGCTCAGATATCTCCTCAATCAACTCCTTGAGTATTCTAGGATGCATTTCATCAGGCCCTGGTGACTTAAAAACATCTAATTTGTCCATCTAACTTGCTTTTTCCCTATTTTAGCCTCTTCTGATCCTACCTCATTTTCACTGGCATTCACTACGTTAGACATCCAATAACCACCAACCTTCTTGGTGAAAACCGAAACAAAGAAGTCATTAAGCACCTCTGCCATTTCCACATTTTCTGTTATTATCCCCCCCCCACACTGAGTAATGGGCCTACGGTGTCTTTGGACTTCCTCCTGCTTCTAATGTATTTGTAGAATGTTTTCTTGTTACCCTTGATGTCTCTAGGTAGTTTGATCTCATTTTGTGCCTTGGCCTTTCTAATTTTGTCCCTACATACTTGTGTTATTTGTTTATATTAATCCTTTGTAATTTGACCTAGTTTCCACTTTTTGTAGGACTCTTTTCAGATATTTAGATCATTGAAGATCTCCTGGTTAAGCCAGGGTGGTCTCTTGCCATATTTCCTATCTTTCCTACATAGTGGGATAGTTTCCTCTTGTGCCCTTAATAATGTCTCTTTGAAAAACTGCCAACTGTCTTCTATTGTTTTTCCCCTTAGGCTTGCTTGGGATGGGATCTCATCTACCAACTCCTTGAGTTTGCTAAAGTCTGCCTTCTTGAAATCCATTTTCTTTATTTTGCTGTTCTCCCTCCTACCATTCCTTAGAATCATGAACTCTATCATTTCATGATCACTTTCACCCAAGCTGCCTTCCACTTTCAAATTCTCAACCAATTCCTCCTTATTTGTCAAAATCAAATCTAGAACAGCCTCTCTCCTAGTAGCTTTCTCCACCTTCTGAAATAAAAGGTTGTCTCCAATACATTCCAAGAACTTACTGGATAATCTGTGCCCTGCTGTGTTATTTTCCAACAGATGTCTGGGTAATTGAAGTCCCCCATCACCACCAAGTCCTGTGCTTTGGATGATTTTGTTAGCTGTTTAAAAAAAGCCTCATCCACTCTTCTTCCTGGTTAGGTGGTCTGTAGTAGACCCCTACCATGACATCACCCTTGTTTTTTACCCTTTTTATCCTTACCCAGAGACTTTCAACAAGTCTCTCTCCTATTTCCATCTCAACCTCAGTTCAAGTGTATACATTTTTAATATATAAGGCAACACCTCCTCCCTTTTTTCCCTGTCGCTCCTTCCTGAGCAAGCCGTACTCTTCTATACCAATATTCCAGTCATGTGTATTGTTCCACCGGGTCTCTGTTATGCCAACTATATCATAGTTGTGTTTATTTACTAGCATTTCAGGTTCTTCCTGCTTAGAAACAAGAGTTTGGTAATTTCGAGATAGAGGTTATCAAAATGGATCTCCAGTTTATTAAGATAAATTATAACAGAACTCATATTGAATCCCCTTCGAGAGTGATAGCACATTCCACAAGAGCACTGTCTACGTCTATACTCTTACTTAACAATATACCAGTTGCAGACATCTGTAGAGTGGCAACGTGGTCATCTGATCCTATTTTTTCTAATCATTATGCCTTTGTACCTGCAGCAAGATCACATGCAGCTCTAGCCAATGCAGTTCTTTCTTCTATATTGGACTCTTCTCTGAACCTCCCATCTCTTTAATGGGGGTACTGTTTGAGAGTCACCTGAAGTGGAGCACCCAAAGAGACACTTCTCGAAGAAGGAGGAGAGGTTACTCACCTGGTGCAGTAACTGGAGGTCTTTAAGGTGTGTCCTCCTGTTGGTGCTCCACTACCGAACCTTTGTCCCCTGTGCTTCGGAGTCTCCCGTGTCTTTGCGGTGGAGAAGGATCTAAGGGCAGTTCACCTGCGCAGCCCCACTTAGCCTCAGTGTAGAGCCTGAGGATGTGTGGGACACATGCATGGGCCGAACAGGTACTGCTACCAAAAATCTCCAATCAAAGGTGCAGGGTGCATTCCGAAGCGGAGCCTCACAGGGATAGAAATCTCAAATAACTCCAGTTACAGCACCAGGTGAGTAACCTTTCCTTACTGTCTCTAAAATTGGGCCTATCAACCAATATATAATAATTTGCAATTTGATAGAATTAGATTCATATCAATTGCCAAAATGAATTTATGCCAAATGGGTAAATGACCAGTGATGCTGATCTGTTATTCTTTGACATTTTTCTTTAGACATGGTTGAACACTGATATTTGACATACAAGAAAAAGCTGCTGGATTTACATTTGGGAATGAATGAATAAATAATCACTAATGATAAGCAAAAGGAAATAGGACACCCATAAAGGAAATATAGTTTATAGTATGAAAATGAAAGAAAGGAAAAGGAATAACAGGTTTTTGGCCTAGAAGAAGTGGTTCCTGTTTTACTGACATGGGCAGATCACATGAGGAATCTGGGAGGGGACCAGGAATTGTTCCCAGTGGCAGCTGGTGTCCAAAATAACTGGTGGGTCTGCAGCTAGCGAGGGCCACTTTTCTATTGATGCCTTTTATTCTCTTCTATAGGTTGATCATATTTTCAAAGTGGGAAAACTGGAACACCGTTCAAGGATGTCACAGGGATCTCTTTTGGTAGGGGATAAGGAAAGTTTGTATGGAAGTAAAAGAGAGGGACACCCCCTTACCTCTCCCAGTGCCTCCACCTTTCAGAATGAAAATCTGTGGTGCTTAATAGTACAGGGCAGATAGGAGAAAAACCTACACTTATACTTTCATGTTCTCTCCTACCTCTCCCTTTCAAATTTAGCTCTTACCCTACCATTTCCTTCAACTGTTTCCCCTCTGATACATACACACCCCAATTCACTCACACCTTCCTTCTCTAGACGACTCCATTCCCCTCTGCACTCTCTTCAAATCTCCTTAGCTCCCCACAATCCCCACCTGCTCATAAACACATGCATGCACACAAACATCCCTATCTCCGAACACCGCCTCTTCCTACCTAATCTCTCCATAGTTCAGAACCACCTCTTTATCTCTGAATTCTTAACTACCCAACATACCCCTCCTGATACAGAAAAATCCATCCTCAGACCCTTGCCTTCTCTACTTAACATCCATCACCAGAATCAGAAACCATGTAAACCATATCAGAACCGTCCCCAGCACTCTGGGTCAGAGGCTCCAGAGAAGAACTCTGGCCGCCGGGAGCATGTGCAAGGAATCCTATATTCTGAATTAGCCCCACAGAAGTATGCATCCCCTGTTCTGTGCCTTTTCCCTCTGCTCGCTGTAGCCTGTGTGTTACACCTCCATCAGAAATCCCCTGGGGGCAGCAGATACTACTGTACAATGCAGTACTTCAGCCACGCAGTTGTGTATTATTGATGAGATTTAGCCTCATTAGCCCCTAAATGCCACCTACTGTTGGTTCTTCCTAAACATACATATATATATAGAGAGAAGACAGGGTAAAAATAAAACAGTAAATACCCTGAAATGGCTGGAACCATGCCAACATAGCCTAAAAGATTTATGAGTAAGGGAAGACTGATACCAAATAAATAATAGCCAGCTGAGTTTGTTTATGTACCTTATGCACACAAATACTCAAGTATACCCAGTCTTTGTGCATGCAAATGGCCAGTTAGATGCCTATCTGACCATATGCATGTGAAAATACCTGCTGTGATTGCCCCAGAGTGTATTTGTGTGTATCAATTGGGCACACACAAATGTATGCTTAAAACTATTATCATATTTAGACATTACACACACACACACACACACACACACAATATAAAATATATTTGTAGGATAGAGGTCCTGAGGACAAAATAGCTTGTTTGGGGTGTCTGATGAGTTTTCATCCAGCAAAAATATTTCAGGACTACTGTGGCGCACTATTCGAAAAGGCAGACAACTTGTATCATGGCTAGACCTGGTTGAAACCCAATATATCTGTTTCACTAGAATTTTTGAGATTTCAAATGAGAGCAAAAGCAAATATTTGATAAATTACTTGCAAAATGGAAATTCCAAAAAATGTCGGTTTCAGAAAATTTTCATGTTGGAATTTTGAAATTGTGTTGGAATTTTGATTCAAATTTTATTTTATATATTTTCCATATTATAGTATTTTTATAGTTACATTATTTCATAACGTCAGTAGTAGTAGTGCATACTATGCATTATTACTACTAATATAATAATATGATATAATGGAATAGAGTATTTCAACTATTATTTTTATTTAAAAAATAAAAGGATGGAGTGCTAAAGTAGCCACTTTGGAAATATATTAAATAACATAACGCTTTAGTCATATATGGGGAAAAATAGTAACTTCTCAGTGGCTATGGATAGATCTCTTCTACCCTAACCCCTCCCTACCCTCTTCCCCCCCCCCTCCCATATCCAGTGGCCACTGCCCAACTGAGTGATTTAATCAGTTGCATCCATGATTTTGAAGAACAGGAACAGGTTATGTGAACAGTGAGGTAGAGAGAACTCCCCCATCCTGATACAGGAACAGATTATCTCATAAAGAGGAGAAAATTACTGGCAGAAGAACTGAAGCACTGACTGAGGGCTGTGCCTAATATTCTTCTTTTCCCAGATGCAATGAAAGTCAGGTTAAGTGCCACTTCATGAGAAGGGTCATTGGGAAAGTGGGCCAGGAAGACAGGATTTGGTCATAGATTGAACATGACTTTTATATAAACCCCTTCGATAGAGCCGAAGTAAGAACCAATACCGATTGCTCCAACTCTTCCTTTTCATAGAGATAACAGAACAGAGACATCCTCGTATGTCTGAGCTAAATAGATCAATTTGTGCAAACACTTAGTCCAAATATATATGATCTAAAAGCAGGCATAGTGATTTATAAAATCCAACTTTAGTCGGACAATAGCATGTTGATGACTGTACACCTGGATAACAATCCTGATGACTGAAGTCTCCCCATGTTATGCAGATTATCTTCATTTACAAGATGCATTTTGATTTCGGTGGCTAAACAACATTGTATAAAATATCTAGGTGTCAATTTAACTCACAGTTGGATTAACTCTAGGAGTCAAACTATATTCTCTTGCTGAAAATACAACAAAAAACACACAAAAAAAAAAGAGGTCTACTGAGTCAGCAAAAAGTAATAACATTGTGCATGGGAAAAATCACAGTGGCCAAATTGGCACTACTTCCATAAATTATTTTTGTGTTTTTAATCTTCCCCATAGAGATCCTTTTCAAAATTATTTATTTAGATGAAATTAAGAGAGAGAGAGAAAGAGAGAGATACGTACCCCATAGTGCACCACCTAGTATCTTAGAGGATACTGCTGTGCAGACCCAATTAATAACACTAGTTTTGTAATAAAGTGGGGATAAACACAAGTATTGTAACAAAGGAGAACAAAAGGATTGTAAGAACATTAATTTTCCTTCCCAGGCAGCAAAAACTGCCTCAGAAAAGGTCTTATCTTGCAGTGAAACTACTACCTTTAAAATCTGGGATAAAACCAGAGTTATGGCCAGCCTTTCTCCTCCACTTTAAAACCAATTAGGTATACTTCAAATCTCCTTCTGGGAGACACGAATTCCATTTTTTGTGTATGCACAAGTGGGAAGGGAGAAGAGATAGGATTGCAGAGAATGGATTGGTCGTTTAGAGATGAGATAAAATTGGACGTGGAAAAGTTATGGAAAAACATTTACTTTGCTCAGTGTTCCAGCCTTTAACTACCTACAGTTAAACACTTTGCCCTTAATCCATGCTCTTAATCCATAATTTCTGGCAGATTTCCAGAAACTTCTTGCAGACACTGAAAGAGTAACAACGGATTCAGGCTGAAAGGGTATCATCAGTTTTTTTGTGTTTAGAAAAATCATCAAACTAGAAATGGAAGATAAATGTAATTACATGAAAAGGAGAAAATCTCTCAAAAAGGACATTTTTATTTGAGTAGTGGTCGCTGATCTAGTGATGGCTGCCTCCTCTCCCATCTGTGTTACCATTACAAGATCTTGTTTCAGTTAGTTCAGGATAGCCTCTCAGCTGAAAAAGATTTTCAGACATATCAGATGCATGCTGTAGAGGGTGAAATGTAAACTAACTCCCTGCCTTTATGGTGGGACTGTCCTAAAACACAAGAACAGTGATCCAATACTCTCTCTTTAATATAACAGAAAAGTTAAGATATACCCTTGACCACTTAGTGGTTGTATTGAGACAGCTAGTGAAGGATATTTACCCTTAGCAACATGCAAGGCTCATAACACCTCTCTAAGTTGTGACAAGAGGTGTACTGGCTGCGATTTTAAAAAGAAAAGATGCACCTGGTAATATTGTATGGCTCAGAATGTTCTAAAGCGTGCTTAAACTCACAAATTGTGACAAATAAGAAGATGAAAGATAATCCTAAAACAGGCACAAGACTTAAAATAATGTAATTGGTTCACTTTATTGCATGATAATTGCAAACATTTTAACTATTCTGAATAAAGAGTCATTACTAAGGCTGGAAAAGGAGTTAGAGTGCATCTTCTTACACCAACAACAAGGAGTCTGGTGGCACCTTAAAGACTAACAGATTTATTTGGGCATAAGCTTTCGTGGGTAAAAACCTCACTTCTTCGGATGCACTTCTTCTTACACCCCATCCCTCCTGTTCAGTAACTTTTTCAGTGCTCTCAGAAATATTGTACTGTGCATTGCTTTGTTCAGGTATTTGCACATGAGCATTCACACATGCAAATTCTGCAAAATAAATACAAAATCTTTATTATGTTACTGATTTAGGAATATTTCGTGTTTTTTCCAATTAATTTTGAAGTCTAATCAATCACACAAAATTAGAAATGTCTGTAACTATTTTTTCTTAACTCAGAGCTTTTCTAGACAAACAATTAGTGCACAACAAGCTGAGTTGTTAATCTACAGAAGGGGTTCTCAAACTGGGGGTCGGGATCCTGCAGAGGGTCACGAGGTTATTACATGGGGGGTTGCGAGGTTATTATATGGGGGGGGGTCCGCAAGCTGTCAGCCTCCACCCCAAGCCCCGCTTTGCCTCCAGCATTTATAATGGTGTTAAATATATAAAAAAGTGTTTTTAATTTATATGGGGGGGGGGTCGCACTCAGAGACTTGCTGTGTGAAAGGGGTCACCAGTAAAAAAGTTTGAGAGCCACTGATCTACAGATTAACCATCCATGTGGACCCTGCTCCTGCACACTAGAAGTTCTCTAGTGCACGTTGTGTACTGCTGGTCAAATCACATTAGGAGACTTTAAGTGCACAGCAGCAGGGTCCACATGGACAGTTAGCGCATGGCACACTGGAGTGCTGTAGATTTACACTCCCCTTGCCATGCACTCAGTGTTTGTGTAGACATGCCCTTACACTCATCTAAGCTGGACCAAGTCAAAACCACACTGCATCAAACCACCACTATTTCTAACCTGAGGAAGCCAAGCCTGAACTACCCTTAACCATCTGAGTTGCTGAAAACAGTCAGCCTACTAGAATTAATTTAAAATGCCCTCTCACATGTAAAAACCAATTAAAAACAAACAAATTAGAACCACCTCCAACCCACTAGAATTAAGCCAGTTACTTACAACCTGTTGGATTCAAAACTAACTCTGATTTACCTTAAAAAAAAAAAATCACAGCTCACTTCCAGAAACCTGATCCAGAACAACATAAAAAATGCCAAACTGGAATCACTTCTAAGGCTAGGTCTACACTGGGGGGGAGATCAATTTAAGATACGCAAATTCAGCTATGCGAATAGCGTAGCTGAATTTGACGTATCCGAGCCGACTTACCCCGCTGTGAGGACGGCGGCAAATCGACTGCCGCGGCTCCCCCGTCGACGGCGCTTACTCCTACCTGTGCTGGTGGAGTACGCGCGTCAATTCGGGGATCGATTGTCGCATCCCGACGAGACGCGATAATTCGATCCCAAAGAGATCGATTTCTACCCGCCGATCCAGGCGGGTAGTGAAGACAAGCCCTAAGCATCAGATACCACTTCAGATTAACCTGACCATTGTTTCATGTGGTTCTGACTTTTACTGGTAAAGTGAAAAGTGGTTTGGGATTGTCAATTCAGAATTTATTCCACCTTAGTTCCTGCTGGCATGATTCTGTCAATTTAAGATAGATGCAACTTGATCGGGGCAGGTTAAAAGTGTTTTTTGGCTTTAGTCCAGCAGGTTAAACATGGCGCTGGTCTGGTCTTGGCAGACCACAGTTGGCTCTGGAAAGAGAATGCTAGAGTTGAGCATATTAGACAATGAAAGAGCGGCATATAAATGTCATAAATCAAGATACTCATGCCTAAATGCATTATTTTCTAGCACATATCCTATTGCCAGCAGTTGGAAAGTGAGCGATCATCAGGCCAAAGAATTAGTATAAGGATGGAAGGTCTCTGTTTACATTCCCACCCCCTCACTTTTCATCAAAAGCTTTTAAAGACAGTGTTTTTATATGTACACAGGATTGTAATGTTAGGCATAGTTCCACCTCACTTGGATTTAATAGCCTCATAAAAGGTTTATTTATTACTCATCAGTGTGTTTTCATTTTTGACAAATGTCATTTATACACCTTAGATAAATTAAGATGAAGCTACTAAATGTCTACTCCCCTTTTAAAAAATGCTTTTTGAAAGTGGCCTGCAATAAATCGAGATTTGAATGACAATAGCAAATAAGTAACTCTTGGGATTCTGAATACCAATCAAACTATTTCACCTGCACATTTGTTTTTTAGCCCAGATTCAGTAAAGTTCAAGGGTATCCAAGTATGAAATAGCTTGTGAAGAAATTCACATTGCTTTCTTAATTTAATTTACTTGTAAAAAAGACCACATTAGTTCAGAAAATAGAATATCATCTTTAGCAATTTTGGTTCAAATATAGATATTGGGCCTGTTCAGACACAGGCAGAACAAAAATTTGGGTAGTGCAGTTTCCACAGATTATTTTAATAATGTGTATGAAAGTATAATACAGTATACACTGTAATGTTTGCTTTTGCAGACTAGTCTGTGAAGAATATTACACTTTTTAAAACTGAGGCTGGGATCGGAAATTGCCAAAAAGGGGAGTCCCACCCTGAAAAGTGACTATGTAAAAGTCCCAATTTCCTCTTCCATAGATCGGTTTCCTGTGTGTATTCAGAGTTACAGCTGCATAGAATTCATAAAAAATAAGGTTTTGTTTCTTTTTTATTTTTTTATTTTTATTTTTTCTTTTGTTTCAGCATTGCAGAGCCAATACAGATATGGCAGAAAGAGCTGGATTCTAATCTGGCTTCCACATCAGCAATAGACTTTTTAACCAAGTTCAAATGATAGGGCTGAATTCTGATCTTACTTACATTTACTTGTGAATGCAGTGGGGTTGCAGGTGTTACGAGGGCCGAATTTGGAGCACAGATCATTATTACTGCTGAGATTGCACAAGCCAAAAAGAAAAGTATTCTACTGTTGTCATATCCCAGGCTAAATTTAGAGAGTCAGCATTTAGGGGGAAATAATCCCATTGATCCAAGTCTTGATGTCCTTATCCAGTTTCCACTCAGTCCTTTCTCAGGCAAAACTCCCATGGAAGCTGGCATCTGGTTTGCCTGAGGAAGGCTTAGTAAAAACTGAGTAAGAACATCCAGAATTGGCCCATTTAAAATGCTCACTGTGTACAATTACTGTAAAATACCCAGTTTTTATGAGAAGTGTTTGTTCATTACCAAAGAATTGGAAATATTAAACAGTGACTTAAGCGGTCACATTACCTAAAACTTCATTCTCTTCTATCAAGCCATTGCTTGGCCCTTGCAGCTGTGCATGAGAGTAAGGGGATGTCCTTTTACTCCCCGGCGTGGACTACCTGTACCATGACTAGCAGTGTGGGGAGGGAAGTAGGCTCCACAGAGCTGCTATGTCTCCCCTCCCATCCTGTGCAGGTACATTGGACAGCATGGGGTGGGGGCTGGGCAAAGCCAAGGCTCCATCTTCAACATACCAGCCAGCATAGCTGTGCTAGGGGGAAGAACAGCGTGCAGGTATAGATCTGGCAGGGTACTTCCTCCCTAGAGCAGCAGGGAGATCATGAGTCACAATCTCCCCTGCAGGGCTGTTCCAGATGCTCTGCCTCCTCACACTAGGCAGATCATACAGTAAGGATCTAGACCTATGTAATTATCAGATTAGTCCTTTTTCAAATTCATCAGCAGTAATTAGAAATCTTTCATAATTTTAGCAAGCCCTGCTTGCGTTTGGTTCTTTCATTTATAACTCCCAAGAGGAAATGGGTGTAAACCAGTGACAGTTTTAAGGCTTAGTAAAATTTAAGTATAATTACAATGAAATATTTGTTGCATAAAGTAAACAGCAATTAATGTTTTCTTCCCCTGTTTGAAAGCTATTAAATAGTGTTGCTAGACTTCCTACTGTGAGAATAATTTCTTGATTTTTGTGCAACATATTATCATATGCTTCCTGTCAATAAAAGAGCAAACTAACAAGCAGAAAAAAGTTGCCTGATGAAAGTGTCATACAGAAGAATATAAAATTGGCTTTTGTAATGGCTAGGCAATATTGCTTTTTATTTTAAGATCTAATGACAAGTTGATTCAAAGGGTAAGATTTTCACTTATAAAATCAATAAAGTAAGTTGAAAATTGCCCTCTACATTACTCAGTCAGGCTTTTTGAATCAGAGAGTTTATTGTTGTCAGTGTTGTTTGCATTTGCAAGTGGGATTTAACTAGACATCACATTTGGAGCTTGTCAAGAAGTTCCATTAAGTCCAAGTGTAGAAAAACAGCTAGTTAAGGATGGACATTGCAAGGAATAGAGGGAAACAATATCACAACATTATGGGCTGGATTTTGATCGGCTGCTCTGCTGGTACACGATATGTGAAAGGTGAAGGGTCCTTTCCTTACTTGAACTCCCTTGCAGAAGCTAGTTGTGATTTCATTCCTTGCACTTACCTGAGTGAACTGACTATAGAAAGGTAAGAATTGTTAAGAGTATTAGCCATTCCAAAAGGGTGGGGGTATGTCCATGGCCTATTTCCCCTCTCCACTGCGTCAGCTGGCTAACAAGGAGATCACACACTACATTGTTAAGTATTTCAGTGCTGTTCTCCCACTGCAGGGAGCTTCCAATAGGCACTGTGCCTCCCTGAGAGTCAATACCCCCACACAGACACAATGAAGGCCGATGTCTAATACATACCTTTGTTAATATAGCCTATTTTAAGGGGCTAAGTGACCCAATTGGTTAACACATTAGCTTTTCACCTTTATAGCCTTAAGTCACAGGAGACTTATCTCTGGTTTGTGGACATTAGTCCACATCAGAAAACACAACTGGCAGTCTATGCCCACCAGCCACAAAAAAACACTGTTATGTCAGGCATTTGCATCCTGTACTTCCTGGCTAATTAATTGGAGGGGCTATCCACAAGAAATAGTTCCTGCTACCCAGGAGAAGTGGGTAGCCATTATTAATGTCCCAGCTCATCTCTCTCAGTAGCTCTCATGAGCAATGCTGCTTAAGGTGTCTAAATGTACTGGTGGGAATTAAAAATTATAGTCCAGACCCCTTTCACTAGCTGAAATATTGTAAACTTGTATCACTGGGGCCAGGATTGGTGTCAATGTACTTTGTGTGAAAAGTGCAATAGAAGCATTAGTATTTGACAGCCCCGGTTGAAATAAGTGAAATTAATGGAGCTCTTTTCATATACGACAAGGCCATGGCACCCCTTTCATGCTGCTTACAGACAGAGAAAAGTCAATACTTTTTTATTACTTGACACTGACCTACATTCTGCACTACAAGTGCCAGGCCCACTAATTGGTTTCAGTTGTGAGAAAAGTTTGCCCCCAAAGAAACATTGGAGCAGATAAATCAATCTTTTTTAGGGTAGCTTAGTGGGTTTTGAGCACTTGAAATGACATTTGTGTTGTATTGACAGAATAGGTTGTTATACTAATTTTGTCATGTCACAAGCCCTTGTACTAGTTGGAAATGTTGTTAACCAGTACTGATAAATTTACAAAGCAAGAACTTGGCTAGATCAACATTTTACTTTTATAACAGATTCCCACTTCTGATCTGCTTTCTTTGTTAGAAATCTCTGTGGCTATTAAAAGGTCATGGGGCTTATGAGGACAGCTCAGTTTAAAGCTCTAATTTTACTATCACAGGCACTAACATCAAGGATATACTTACACATGGACACCTAGAGTTACATAGAAAGGATCATACTATATCAATGATTATTTTAAACAGCATCCCTGATTTAATCCTTCTTTAAAAATAAATGACATATGTCCCAGGATATTGACTCAAAATGGAAGTTAAGCAGAGATGAGTTGAATATCCCTGCTAGCAGTACTCACTAATCCAAGGACAGAGTGAGGATTTTGGTAACTGTGACCCTACATAGCATAACATTACATTTTTTTCATGACTGCATATATTGTTACTTCCGGTTGCCATTTCCCCCCCCCAAATATGACTGTCATGACTGCATGTCTTGCATTGGATAGAACATGTTATCACAGCACTTACTTTGATGTCAGATTTTTTTTCTGAGACCCATATAGATTTGTTTACATTTTCTCAGAGCATATTGTCACAAATGACATTGTGCAGTGGTGGTGTATTGGGCTGTCTTGTAGATTGCCCAGGTTGGTTCAGAAGAAACCTTGGTCTGTGGATCACGAGTCTAGGGAGAATGTTGTTTATTGCAGAGGTTACACAATTAACCTTTGGAGCAGAAGTATGTGGAGCTGTTTCAGTCTGTCATGGCAATCTATATTTAGGTACCTCTTTAAAAATGGAACTTTATCACCATAGACAAAGGACATTCAAAGTTCACATCACGAACCATAACGTTCCAAGTTCAGCAACTGCCCATCAGCTTCATAGTTAATTACAGGCTTAATGCAGAATTATGGAGGGAAATTCTATGGTCTGTGTTATGCAGGAGGTCAGAGTAGATAATCATAATGGTCCCCTCTGGCCTTAGCATCCAAAAGTTTGGGAGATAGGAATATGCTGCTTTCTGCCTACTTTTGTTTTGGATTGAAGTAATAGGCTTTCCTTCTTCAAGCTGATGCCTAACTATAGTTCCAACCTCTACCACACATTGCTTGATAAGACCTCAGAAAGGCATTTTTTAGTTATGTGCATATTTATGCACTGTACTCTCCATGTTATTGTTGAAAGAAACTATTAATATAATTTTTTTTGCTGGAAACACGAGGGGCCATTTTCAAACAGCCTTCCAACGGGTACCCATTTGTGCACATAGAGCTTTGCAAATGTCCATATAGTTTGCACACACAAGTAATAAAATTTACACGTGCAAAGATGATTTCTGTTAAAAAAAAGGGGGGGCTGATTGCTTGTAAATTCTATTACTTGTGTGCAGTCAATTGTGTGTGCAAAATGGAGCATCTGTTTTGAATGTTAGATGTAATTAAAATCTTGAATTTTAATTTTGAAGCCATTTTATAAATTGTTGCTGAATCAAAATTATCAGAGGTACCAATTGCCCTCAGTCAGATGTAAAATTTCTTTGGAATTGATTTTTATCAACAACATCCCCAATGTAAACTACTTGAGCATTAATTGTAGATTTTTTGTTTTACAAAGTCCATATTGCGATCACAGGAGTCATAAGAACATAAGAATGGTCATATTGGGTCAGACCAAAGGTCCATCCAGCCCAGTATCCTGTCTGCCAACAGTGGCCAATGCCAGATGCCCTGGAGGGAGTGAACCTAACAGGTAATGATCAAGTGATCTCTCTCCTGCCATCCATCTCCACCCTCTGACAAACAGATGCTAGGGACACCATTCCTTACCCATCCTGGCTAATAGCCATGAATGGACTTAACCTCCATGAATTTATCTAGATCTCTTTTAAACCCTGTTATAGTCCTAGCCTTCACAACCTCCTCAGGCAAGGACTTCCAGAAGTTGACTGTGCGCTGTGTGAAGAAGAACTTCCTTTTATTTGTATTAAACCTGCTGCCCATTAATTTCATTTGGTGACCCCTAGTTCTTATATTATGGGAACAAGTAAATAACTTTTACTTATTCCCTTTCTCCACACCACTCATGATTTTATATACCTCTATCATATCCCCCCTTAGTCTCCTCTTTTCCAAGCTGAAAAGTCCTAGTCTCTTTAGTCTCTCCTCATATGGGACCCGTTCCAAACCCCTAATCATTTTAGTTGCCCTTCTCTGAACCTTTTCTAATGCCAGTATAGCTTTTTTGAGATGAGGAGACCACATCTGTACGCAGTATTCAAGATGCGGGCATACCATGAATTTATATAAGGGCAATAGGATATTCTCCGTCTTATTCTCTATCCCTTTTTTAATGATTCCTAACATCCTGTTTGCTTTTTTGACTGCCGCGTCACACTGCGTGGACGTTTTCAGAGAACTATCCACGATGACTCCAAGATCTCTTTCCTGATTAGTTGTAGCTAAATTAGCCCCCATCATATTGTATGTATAGTTGGGGTTATTTTTTCCAACATGAATTACTTTACATTTATCCACATTACATTTCATTTGCCATTTTGTTGCCCAATCACTTAGTTTTGTGAGATCTTTTTGAAGTTCTTCACAGTCTGCTTTGGTCTTAACTCTCTTGAGAGTCTGCTCACTGAGACAGTTCTTTGCTTGCTGACTACATGCTGCCCCTTTTTTAAATCCTTTGTCCATAGGCGAGGAGTAGACATGACAATCAAATAGGTCAATGCAACACAGGTCAGATCCCACTGGCTACAGCCAAGGCACACACAGCACAAATTAAAAAGGATATGGTGCAAAAGTTTCATGAAGCTTACCTTTGTACCTTACTACCCCAGACCTGGGGCTGTTCAGTGTAGGGCTGTACGTTAGTGCAGACTAGTGGTGCACTAATGTATACCAACTGCAAAACAGCCATAAATAGCTGAAACAGCAAAGGATTGGCAAGTTAAAAGATAGTGTGGACCATACCGCTTTTTCCTCCATCCATGCCCCCTATATAGGCAGCTGGAAGGGGAGGTGGTGTAGATTCTGTACACTATGTTTGTGTCACTTAAGGATCCACTTGAACTCGGGTAATCATCTCAGGATGATGGAGACACACCGACTCCATATGCAGAATCCACCAATAGTACGTTGCAAAGTGGCCACACTGGACTGGAGGATCTGGTCCTCTATTTCATTATCTTGTATTATACCTGTTATAGGAAATGCATAGGAAATGGCAATGCAGCTGGAAAAATCAGTCACAGGTATGCCATCTGGAAGATGGCCCTGCTTACATATTGCTATTGAATTTTTGTGGTGAGAGCCTTTTGACTGTGTTGATTAATTGTATAGCCAATGGATTGAATACACTTGTAGTTCATTTTGAAAAATGTTCAAGAGACCAAATAACCAAACTCAAATTTATTGTCTAAAGACGAAACAGTACCATACATAAAGGAAACATGCATGCCCTTCTTCTGGGAAGCAATTCTTATCTTACACAAAAGTATACTTTGGAAATATGCATTTAAACAAGCTATATTTATAGTAGGGTGACAGATGTCCCGATTTTATAGGGACAGTCCCGACTTCTATATAGGCTCCTATTACCCCTCACCCCCGTCCCGATTTTTCACACTTGCTGTCTGGACACCCTAATTTATAGTATAGTTTTACAAGGTACAAAACTCTCTATATGTCACTAAAATCCAACCCACCAGTTTGTAACAATTCCTTAACTTATTGTTTTGTTACATACTTTGTCTCTGTTTGGATACCATATTCCAAAACAGTTGCCCGTGGAAGTATCTGTACTAGGACATGGAATGTATGTATCTTGATTTTGACAGATTTTGTATTTGCTAGCACCAAAGCTGACTTCAGCTTTGCAGTGTGTTATGGGATACTTACCATGAGTGAACAAGAGTAAGCAGAATACCATTCAAATATAAAGTCTGTGCTAACATTTATATATAACACAATGTGTAATATATATTAATATGGTGTGCAATACATATAGCATATACCTGTTGGCTAACAACTAAATAAATTCACTAATGCATATAACAACTGATTTAAAGAGAAATATCTTTTCATGAGCATAGTTTGTGAATATGTAAAAGACATTTGCCCCCATGTTAGAATAAAAATGTATCTTTAAATTGGGACTTTACAGAGTAGCTTGAGTGTAATTTATAGTTTATAAATAAGATGCATTCACTTCACCTTCTCTGAGTTTTCATGAATTATTTTGCAATCATAGCTAAGTGCAGCTCCTTCCTCTTTGTGCTGCTCCAATGGCAGAGGAGGATACAGAGGTGCTCTAACAGGAAAATCCCCACATCAGATAAAGTCAGCTGTATGCTGCCCACCCTCCCAGCAGGTGTTGAGTGGGGACAGAAGGGGATTTGGCCAGCCATGTACTATGCTCCAATGATCCCCTGTCAGAGGACCTTAGAGTCCTCTGCTCTAAGTAGCAGTAAAGAATAGGAAAGGAAGAGAAATGATGAGGCAGTATAGAAACACCCTATATGAGGCAATAAGCATACACACCCAGAGCGAGAGCATGCCAGCATACTCTGGGGCACGGTTTCCTATGCCTTCTTCCCTTTTAGTGCACCAGCAGAGCAGAGTCATAATTAAGCTCTATATATTTAAGTAAATAAATTACTAGGTTTTTTTGCTAAAAATATGTTCACATTTTTTCCTGTGTTGCAAACATGATGGGTCTATTTATTCAGTGTATTTTATATACATCTTTAATTGGTCTAACTGCACAGTCATCAGTGAATTTATTTACCCTATCAAACTGTAAGGTCTTGCCTAGATGTGGTCAAACATAACTGCTGTCGCCACGATCAGAGCCAGTTGTTTAAATACTCAGTTGTGAGTATCCAGTGAAATAGCTTTAAATAACAAGATAAACAGTACAGCTGCCAACCCAAAGTAATCTTACACTGAGGGAGTAAGTAGCACAGAAAATTTCCTCTTTGTCATTTTGACTTGGGTTTGAAGCTAGACCTGGGCTTAGTTCCAGCTCAAAAAGCCGTTCACTTCAAAGGCTCCTAAATTGTCCCAAGGAGCTAATTTTGGCAGTCAATTGTTTTTGTTTGGCCAGGCATCTTAATAGCAAATGCCGTCTGCTCTGCCAAATGAAGACTTCTTCAATGTTCAGAACCACCATTCCCAATTTTTTCCTGATAAAAGGGGTGGGTGTTTGCTAGTAGCCTTTCCCCCCCCCCAAAAAAAAATCTAGTGTGTTTTTTAACCTTTTACAATTTATTAAAAATTAAAATGAAGAGTAATTGATTTTTCTACATGAACATTAAAAATATTTTTTCCTGATCAAAACTACAGAACAATTAACACCTTTCTTGAATTCTAGAATAATGTAGGTGCTAAATAAATGATAATGATACTATCAGTTTGGTCTCTATGAAACTAGAGCACCTTTCTGTGTTTGTCATATGTTTTCTATCCACCTACACCAATGATATCAGCATGGTGAACTCAGCAAATCAAGTACAACTATCTTTGTCTCAGGAAAGGCAATCTGTTTGCAGTTACACTGGTAGTAATTGTAATAATTATTACCGTAATCACAAGAATAGTTTTTACAGACCCTCCTGTACCACCAAAATGCTTGGGGTACCGAAAATACAATGGAAATTAAACTATAATAATATAAAAAAGCATTAAAATAAACAAATCTATTTTAGAAATACTTTGTTTCATAAATAAAAAAAGGTGACGCATGGGGCGTTCTACACTTACACTGAAGATCTCTCTGGAAATAAATCTTACAAGATGTCAAGGGACAATGGTACCTTTCAAATCAGAAAGGGAACGTGTTTTCTTTTGACTTAAGAAGTGTAACTTGCTATTTTGTGAACTTTGCATCGGAGAGTTTGCAGGCACAGGAAGCTGCCAAGTGTCAGATGTTAGAAATTAAAAGTTATCTTTTGATTATTTGGTATGCAAATAAGGACCCTGATCCTGCACCGAGAACTATGGGCAGACACCTGCATTTGTATGGGGTGCCACTGAAATCAGTGGGGTTCCACATGAGCATAGGGATAGATCTGCATAGTACTCAGTGCCGGGTTGGAATCAAAAGTAGAGCGGGCCAGAGAACGACCATTCTGTTTCACAACAACTTTCTAAATATATTTTTGTTCTGCACTGAAAAGAAAACAAAACGTTGAGAATGTTATTGCGAAATGGAATTGTATTGAACAGCTCAATTTTTCGCTTTGAGTCTCTCTCTGGACTCCGCCCTGGATATACTTGCATCCAAAAAGAAGCTTCCCCAGAGTGAAATGTTAATACAATGCAAAGCTTTAGTTTTGCTGATGATACTAGCATTTTTTTCAGGACCCATGAAAAAGAGGCCAACACACCTCTTGTTATGATCACTTTAACCTATTGACTCCAACACTTGGGACTTTCTAGTGCAGTGGTTACCAAACTTGTTCCACCGCTTGTGCAGGGAAAGCCCCTGGCGGGCCGGGCCGGTTTGTTTACCTGCCGCGTCTGCAGGTTCGGCCGATCGCGGCTCCCAGTGGCCATGGTTCGCTGCTCCAGGCCAATGGGAGCTGCTGGAAGCAGCGCGGGCTGAGGGACATACTGGCCGCCGCTTCCAGCAGCTCCCATTGGCCTGGAGCAGTGAACCGCGGCCACTGGGAGCCGCGATCGGCCGAACCTGCGGACGTGGCAGGTAAACAAACCTGCCTGACCCGCCAGGGACTTTCCCTGCACAAGCAGCGGAACAAGTCTGGGAACCACTGTTCTAGTGCAATGGGTTAATTAGTCAGGTTAATTAGTGTGCACTGGGCAAAATAACTTAGAATCTTGAAGCCATTTGGCTTGGTTGCTTGTGGACTATATTTGCATTATACCACTACCATTACAGCACAAATTCACCTGTACTTTGTGTGCCAAATCTTGTTCGCTTTACTCATGCAAGTATCCCCCTAAAAGAAAATAGGACTGTTCATGTGAGTAAGGCAAGCAGTATTCAGTCCTGTATCTTTTCTGTCATATGTGAGTCCATGGCCAATTGATGTTGGTTTTTTAATTTCTTTTCTTATTTCTATATTTGATCATTATTTTATACCAGTTCTCATCTACTTACTAATTGAACATCCCTATTTTACTTTTTGTAAACGGGGAACATTTTAAATATTTTAAGAAAATCCTACTGGATCTTATTTGAGACATTTTTTGCTTAACTGTTTTGCAGACAGGAGGATGTGTTTAGTGCATCGTGATTTGCAAAAGGCTATAACATTCAGTCTGTGTGGCAGAGAAATAAAATTTACAATACTTACAGTTATGTACAGTTTATAATAGATATTTATTTTTAATTAAGTCTATTGATCCAGAATTTTCTCCCCAATCTATAATGTACATTTTGAAGTGTTTCACAATGTCATATGTAAGCTTCAGCATAGGTCCTAAATATTTTTGTGCATAACTTACATCCTAAATTTTACCTTGTGTAACAGGAAAATTAAAATGGAAGCAAGACCAATGGAACTGTACAATATCTACAGACCTATTAAGTATACTAAAAAATTAAAGTGAAAAAACAAACAAAAATACCCAAACTTAACTGTCTTTTTTCCTCTCTGTTTTTTCTAGAACTTCGAAACAGTGTTACCATCCATTGATCTCTTTGATAAGTTTGGACAAACATATTCCAAAACTGGGCAAATAGTGTAAACATCTATCTATACTGTATCTAGTCTATCCAGTATAAGAACTTCTGATAAGCTATAAAACTAGCAATAAAGATCTTTGAGAAAATGCAAAGCACAATGTTGATTAACTTTCCTCCAAGGACTGTAAATGTTTTCCATAAAATGTTGTATGCTGCACCTATAATTAAGTAGTATTACACTACTTGATCTTTTAGAAATGCAGTTTTTTTTATTAAAAATCTTTTTATAGTTCTGGCAAATGTAATGAATTAGGAAATCTGTCTGACTCTTATAACTCTTTTATAAAATACTTCATTTATTATATATATATATCGAGAGAGAGAGAGAGTAATGAATGGAAAAATCATGGATAAGATCCAGCAACTGTGTTTATTAGAATTATGTACATGTGTTAACTACAATATAAATATTATTTTCTCTGAAACATGTAAACCTTAAAATCTAACTCATGGAAGAATCTACAAATGTTGAAATTTTCTCCTTTGGGCCCTGAACAACATTTTTTACAATCAATGGCTCCCAGGGGAGCTGGATTGGGCCATTTATACAGATATTACTGCTTTAAATCCTTCAACTTTTCTGTGCTTGTTATAACTCTGCAGAGTTAAGAAAGAAAAACTGCAATTCTGTAACACTTTCACATATTAGCTTGTAGGCAAATCCATTTATACATATTTACAGTATTCTATGTATTGCATTTTACCCCTGGTCCAAAAAACCTCTTGTGATAAGAAGACTGGCACATGGGAGGATATGTTGCAAAAGAACCACATTATAGATGGTTATGGATGAACACATTTTTGATCACACAAAATTCATTCAGGTCACCATATCCCACATACATTTTCACTAGAGCGTGCCCCTGCAAAGTTCTGAGCACCCTTGGTTCCCATTAACTGTAATGCGAATCAAGAGTGCTCAATCACCTCCTGGGAGGAGGAGTTCAATACCTTGCAGGACTGGGCTATAATTTATTTCTTCAAATAACATCAGTGGATTCTGTTTTCATAGCACTTTGCTGTCTGAATGCTTGGAGAGATACTGTATTTTTCTCCTCGTGTAATCTGGAATATTTACTTCTCAACTGAAAAAAAACATTTTTTATGGATGATTTTTTATAATGTGGGCCTACTGTCCTCTCCAAATGAGCACGCAACTCCCATTGTCTGGTGTTATGCACACGAAGGGGTGTCTCTATACTAGGAATTGAACCATTGCTGACAGAGGTTTGCAGCGCCAAGTCTACCTGAACCAGTATTGAAAATAGTTTATGTACTAGTATAGACAGGGCCAAAATATTTTCAATCCCATTTCAGAAAGGCTGAGATTTGCGGGAACCAGAGGACAGGAGAATCCTCAGAGATGGGAGGAAAAACATATGCCACATTTTGTAAATGACAGTGGTACAAAACAAAGAGGTCAGCATTTGAGACCAGAAAGAAGGACTGTATTTTTGTTCTTTTGTACTTTTTAATTTCTTAGCAAATTCCAACTTGTAAAAGTTTGTCTTTATGAGTTGCCACAGGAAATGAATGTCCTTTAATTCTGGTAAGTGAGAAACAGCAACCTCAGACGAGTCCCTTCTGTTAGGATTTAATTTCACCAAATAAATCGGAGTGCTTCTGTGCTTTGTGGAGGGGGCTGAGCATGAGACACTTGCACAAAACTGTTGATGAATAAAGATGCCACAGTAATTTTTAGATGTGAGAGCTATCTATTTGATTGCTACAGCTTCAAGGTAGTTCATCACTTCACAATAACTCACCCTGTTTGCCTCTTACCTCCATACCACATTTTCCCATCACTTCGATTAGAAATGGCAATACCTTTATCAGATTAATCTTTCTTTCTTTTAATATCTCTGACCCCAGGATAAACAAAACCTACCCATACAGACCATCATTGCAGATGCTAGAGTTTTCAACAGCTGACAGTTCTCAACATAGATTAAGGTTAAAAAGAGTACTTTCAATTCACTCTCACTGTTTGACTCAGCTCTCTCTCTCTCTCATTCTTTTAACCCTCATTCGTTTAATTTTTTTGAACACAACAGGCCACTTCCCATAAGCCTTCTTACACACAAAGTATGTCTGTGGATTTTATTAGCAAAAGAGACAGCTCCACAAATGCAGTGAAGTAATAACTTCATTACCTGTCACTTCTTTCTCCAAATGTATTTTTGTAGAGAAGACAGTGCTCTCCTTTTCAGCATGGGATGATATAGAACTTAGTTAATTCATAGTCATGTTTAGCCCCTAATATACTGTGCTGCCACTCCAGGGTCCAAGGTTCAATTCCTGAATCCTTTCTCTCACTTCTCATGCAAGCGTAGTATTCTGCTGAACAGTTAAAATGTCCTGTTAACTTTGATAGTGAATATACTTTTTTTTCCCTAGAAAAATGATAAGTACATATTGGTACCTTACCTTGGGGACGGAGTTCAATCAGGGAAAAGGTCAAGGAACTCTGCAGGATCTCTTTTAGAGATGTGCAAGTGAAGTTAGGCTAAAAAAATTGATTTCACACAAGTATGCCAATGACTGCTCTACTGATTGTTTTTCTCCTCTCTTACACTAATTATATAGACACATACAAATATACACCCCACTTCCAGTTTATTAAGTTAAAGCTTTTTTTTAATATAAAGGCACAGTACAATAGTTTTCCCACTAGATACCCAAATTCCAGTCAATATCGGTTACTGAAACCAGAGTACAAAAAGTAGAAAAGGCTTAAGCCCAGACAACAATCCCACTGCTGAAGAGAAGAAAGAAGAAAAAATGCTCAGAACCCAATCCTGTGAGGGCCTGAGCATCCTAAATCCATCTGGGCACTCAATACGTTGCAGGAGGCACCCAGCACCTTGCAGGAATAGGCCCTTATTTTGAAATACCATGAATAATGTATCGGTAAAATAATGTATCGGTGAATGTTAACAGTTCTGTAGTATTTCAGAAAGGGAGAGGCGGTGAGTAGCCTTTAGGCTTTGGGCCAGGCAAAAGCACAAGGAAAATGTGGTCATGTCCTCTTGTTTAAATCAAAGTGACTGCATGTGGCAAACCCGTCATTTTTATTTATTGACATTTAAATCTAGAATTTTATTTATATTCACTACAGTAATAATTATGTAATAGGGGTTTTGGCTACTTTGTATTAATAATGTTTGCAGAATCAGGCTGTCTATCAATAGAAAAAGAAATGATTTTGTACATGATTTACTTTACTATGGTAATCTCTCCTACCACAACTAAGTTTGCTATCTTACTTATAGTTATCAAATTACCATGTATACTGTGGATAAATGTTAGCTGTATTTTATTTTCTGTTTTCTTCACTGTAGATTTCCCTTGTCAATAAACCTATTGCTTCAAACATATTAACATTGAATGTTATTTTGAGAAGCACTTGTCACAGTTCAGGGCCACCGCACCTGTATTTCCCCTTAGTGGTCCACCAAGAGCATCGATTCTTGGCTTTCTGCTCCCCAGCCATTGCCTTTTTGGATGGAGATCCATGTCTCTCTCCCTTCTCACTGTGGTATTCCCAGGCTGCACAGTTCCCTGCCTTCATGATGTATGTCCCAGCACAGACAGGCTGCCCTAGGCCACCTGCTTTCTTTCTCTTCAGAGACTTATAACAGAGTGATTGTCAACCACTGTAAGTTACCAGGTAGCACTTCCTATGCAAGCTTACTTTGTTCTTAAGGTAAAAAGCATGACAGAGAAAACTTTGTAAAAACAATTCCACAATAACACATACATGGTTGCATTTTTAATATTATGAACTCCAAAAATGTTAAGCTTAATTCAGTAAGGTTTAACTTAATTCAATATGGTTTGTCCAGGATGTCACAGCACTCACTGACTATATTGACAGTTTCCAAAGGGATGTTACAGCCTATTTTCACTGTTCAAGATCTGAAAAATACCTTATTAAGATAGCTACGGATGAAGATACAGGTAAAGGAACACTTGGAAGTTTTGAAACTGACAGGACTAGAAGACGTATCCCTTTGGTGAAGGGACAACAAACTTATCAAACCACTGTCAATTATTTTTGAAAATTAATTGAGAAGTACGGTGACCAGACAACAAGTGTGAAAAATCGGGACGGGTGTGGGGGTAATAAAAATCGGGACTGTCCCTATAAAATCAGGACATCTGGTCACCCTATTGAGAAATGGGAAGGGGTCAGAGGACTGGTAAA
Organism: Terrapene triunguis; assembly: GCF_002925995.2. Taxonomy (NCBI): domain Eukaryota; kingdom Metazoa; phylum Chordata; order Testudines; family Emydidae; genus Terrapene; species Terrapene triunguis. Next base: position 3,655,339 of record NW_020664613.1, on the reverse strand, counting down.
AAAATTAAAAACGGTGTCAGTCTTTAAAAAAGAAAGAATTGTGATTGTGGCAATTGCCATCCATTAAGTGTAACTTCAATATATAGTAAAATAATGGAACAAACATGAAGAGAAAACAAATCATTGGACATCTACAGGAAAACAGAACTGTGGGAAAAAACAAATTTAAGATGAGTTAAAAATCATACTAGACAAACGCAACAGTAGCTTTGTATAACTGCAAAATGTGACCCTGATTCTGCAGTCAGATATGCAAGGGCAAATCCTTGTGCCTGCGTAGAGATTTAACAAAGTGTCTGAGGCACTAATGCTGTCAATATGTTTGCGAGTGACTTATCCCTGGTCAGAGACACTATTACTGTTGGCATTTTGGTGCTGCTTTCCTTGGTGCATAACTAGAACAACACAGTGCGTGTCTCTGAGGAACTGTGCACATCAGGAAGGAACTGGTGGTAGCACCTCAGGCAACCAGAACCTCCCTGGCATGTCAGTCAGATTTCTTCATTCAGCACTTCAGACACTTGGAACCTGCTTCAAGAATTTGTACACGATGACGCTTGAGCACTTTAAGCTCTAGGGTCTGTCCTGAGAGATTCAAGTATTATGGCTTATGCCTGCACATCAGATGCAGTAGCGTATATGCCAGGTTCCCACAGTTTGAAATTTGCCTCTTTAGTTTCCATGATGATGTTATTGCCTTGGTGATGCCAAGGTCTAGTCTAATCTTGGTGATGCCAAGTAGGTATCCAGTCGGTGTGTTATTAAATTGGCATACTTTTACAAGCTGAGACTTCCTCGTGGGATTTTAAAGCAGAAGATGCTTAGCTTTGGGGATGTTTTCTCTCAGGGAAAACCTATATTGGCGACCACCAGGCACCATCTCTTACCACCAATCACTTTCTGCCATTGCTCTGTGCTTGAAGATCTTGCAATACTGCTGCCCCCTTCAGTAGAGCGGACAGTGTGAGCATAGAAAACGTCTTTAAACAGAAGCAGCTGAACAGCCTCTGCTGTAACCCAAAATGGTCTCCGCACTCATAGCAGGGAACAGTTGGCTTTTAATGTCCCCAAAGGCAGCGTTGCCATAGTATTGCTGGCCAGTGTTTTTGATCTGCTCTCTACACTCTTGTGGCCTAGCTAATTTGTTGCTGCAGCCATTGCAGACAGCTGCTTTAGTGTCTTCAAAGGGTGGTTATTCAAGCTGAGAGAGCCATTTAAAATGTACCCAATGAGGCTCCACACATTAATGCTTAACAATTAAGACCTCTGCAAGCACCAGAATTTAGGAGTATTCTACATTTCAATCAGAGGCGGCTGGAGCGCCGAAGGTCTATCAGTGATATGTCTTTCAGAACTCAACAGTCCAGCATTTTCATCATCTCAGTAGCTCTGCATAGTACAGAACCCGAGAGCTCTCTTGCTATGGATGTTAGAGGGATAAGGATCTTTTGAAGTCATGTGATGCTATGCTCTGGGATGACAGAAATTCCCCTCCAGAGAATGCGTGGAACACGTTATCACTAAAAGCTGGATTACTCTACACTGATGGAGACCCCTGAAACCAAAAGGAGTTGCACCTAGGTAACAGAGAGTAGAATTTGGGCCTGTGTTTTGTTTATCCAAATTTATATTTCTTACAATAAAACATTACTTCTGAATTTTATCTTGCTCTAGTGTTTACAAGGATTTCTGGTAAGCAAGAATAGAAAAGGCTTACCCCTCTTCCCAGACCCACTGTTGGCAAACATGATCAGACAATGCAAAGCTAGCCAGTTTAGTATTCTTCCATTTCTTAACAACTCAGCTCATTAATGAGAAATCATGCCACTGCTGGCACAATCAGATACAGTCACTTATCAGTATATTGAGTTCAGTTTAGAGTACTCAGATTCATATTCATGATCACAGAATGCAGTGGAGCAGTTCATTAGCACACTGCTGCATTAAGCAATCACTGCCAAAATGTGACATGTTGAGATTATGCATTAAACTGCATCCTTAAAGAATTTTTTGCTTAAGAAATTGCTAAACTGCTGAAACCTGTTGAAATAAATCACTGAGGCACTTCCAGAGAAAACATTCAGTCTGTATGTACATAGTGTTTAATTCAAAAAGTCTGGGCTGTTTTACAGATGAGATCATAAAATCTTTTAATGCAAGTTTAGCCAAAGTCCCTATTATGACACCTAATTGCAGTTAGGTGAGACCCATCCCATAGTTAACCTTCTTCCCTACTTGCTGTTACTTTGTTCTGACTCTTTTCAGTTTCATTCAAGCTATTCAACAAAAATCTAGTTTTTGTGCCTCAGCTTATAACACAAGAGGTATTTTTAAATACAGAGGAGCAGTGTTTGTTTCCTTCGTGACCATTTGCTGTCTTAAAAAGAGACAACTTAAATATACTTATGAATTGGAAAGGGACCGTTCAAAGGTGTTGATGCAAAAAAGCAAGCGAGCCCAGAGGTAGACGCCATTTTAAAATTTGGTCTTGAAGTTTGCAAAGGATGTCTGTCTCTTGCACAGCATTGTCTGCATTCTCCAGGCAGATGTTTCATTTGACTCAAGAATATCTCTAGCTACCAACACAACATTGTCCTTGCAATTTGTCATACAGTCCATGTGTAAAAAAGCAACAGAGGGTCCTGTGGCACCTTTAAGACTAACAGAAGTATTGGAGCATAAGCTTTCGTGGGTAAGAGCCTCACTTCTTCAGATGCAAGTAATGGAAATTTCCAGAGGCAGGTATAAATCAGTATGGAGATAACGAGGTTAGTTCAATCAGGGAGGGTGAGGTGCTCTGCTAGCAGTTGAGGTGTGAACACCCAGGGAGGAGAAACTGCTTCTGTAGTTGGATAGCCATTCACAGTCTTTGTTTAATCCTGATCTGATGGTGTCAAATTTGCAAATGAACTGGAGCTCAGCAGTTTCTCTTTGGAGTCTGGTCCTGAAGTCCATGTGTGTGATCTATATAATGTCATAGATTGTGTGTGTGTGATCTACTCAGCCTGCTGCTACAGGCTATTAGCCTGGAAAAGAGCTTTCAAATATAAAGAAAAAGGGGGAAAGCAGAGTGTTAATGGCTTTTACTGTAACTAAAGCTAAGGGTCTTTATGTGTTATGGGGATACAGTCCATCAAAATATCACCTCCAGAAAATGAGTATCTTTTCAGTGGTGGTTGCCAGTTGAAAAAAAACAATACCATCAATGAACTCTCTCTCCCTCCATCATGCAAACATTCACAAGACTGAGTGATGTTGTACAGAGCAGGGTGACGTGGTACAGATAAAACAGCAAGCAATCCAAACCTTCACCCAAAATATGACCTTTAATGAAGCCATTCTGAGATTTGAAAATGTTTGAACTTAATTTCTACATTCCTTGCTCTTTTTTTCCTTTTCATGCGTTTATGAACTTTCTGGTTCAGGCCAAGAATGGAAGCAGAATTTCCAGAATTAAATAAAGAAAGGCTATTCTCCTGATATTATGGGCCCAGTTTTTCAGACCCAAGAAGTTCAGCTAACACAGAGAAGAATACAGAATTTTGGGTATGTATCCAAAACAAACATTTGAACCTTTAGAGGTTGAGCCCCACATTGTACTGATATCAGGAATTAAGGTGATGAAGTAAGACCTTAGCCCAATGCATGATGACTTGCTTGTTTAATTGTTACCTCGTTCTGTCCATTTCTCCTACCTCTGTTTATTAGGTGTCTCATTCACATCCTGCATCATAACTTAGACTGAGAGCTATCTGGGCCAGAGACTTTTCACATGTCTATAACTACACTTAGCACAATGGGACCCTGGTCCATGATAGATGCCCCAGGCATCACAGCTATACAAATAACAATAACTAAAAGACATCCAGGAGATTTTAGTCATATATAGGCGTGGAAGGATTAGTCTGTTATCTGTAAAATGTCAGTAAATATTGATTTCACCATATACATCCAAACTGAAAAAAATATATATTTTCATTGATAATAATCAAAATTTACAGATAGGTAAAGTAAGAACAATGCTATTTGAGAACTTTAGAGTTTGATTTAAGGATATTTACTTTGTATATTAAAACAACAAGGAGTCCGGTGGCACCTTAAGATTAACAGATTTATTTGGGCATAAGCTTTTGTGGGTAAAAAACCTCACTTCTTCAGATGCATAGAGTGAAAGTTACAGAGACAGGCATTATATAATGACACATGAAGAGAAGGGAGTACCTCACAAGGGGAGAACTAGTGTTGATGTAGGGATATTAAAGAAGGTACTATCAGTGATTCCCCCAAGTGACAGTGACCCCCCCCCATAATTTGTCCCCCACACTTTAAAATCCAACAGTTTCACCAAGTAAACTTGTAAGCTACTGTCTGTAGAAACCATTGATTGTATCTGTCCTGTGAAAGATACTTTATTACTATGTAAAACTTACAAACAAGTTAATTGACTTTGTTCTTGAAGTGAACACTATGTTACTACCCCTGATACAAGGTAAACAAACGCTATAAGCTGTTAAGTGACTTTCACTTCATTGTAACAGCAACGGCTCCTAGGAACAGACCCCCACCGTCTGCGATTAAAGGGCCGGGAGTCTCAAATGAATTAGCACACACCCCGAAAGTGATGGAGACAGTAAATTAAAATATGGTTAAGATATGGAATGTATGTTGATGAATGATGTACATGAATGGTTAGGGAGGTGTCAGCCTAGAAAGGGAGTATCCATCGGCCGAAGAATGTGTCAAGTAGACCACCAGACAACCCCGGAGGGTAAACTGGGATCCACCCCATCACTTGGAAGGATGAGAAACACAAACTTTGGACAGTGTGGAGCCACCAGGAATGTGCCATCTGCTGATTGAGTCAGCAACAGCAGGATGAAACAGCTCCCATAGACTAACATAGGAATTAATTCCTATAAGAATGGACTCTAAAGACTGAAGACTTTGAGTTTCTGGTTCTGCTGCCAACCTCCAGGAGCATCAGGTGCATCTGACACCGACTCGGCTCCATCCTCGTGACCAAGATACCTGGCCAGTAACTTGGCATGAGCAACTTCTAGGCTGATAACTATAACACCTATACAGAACTTGAATGAATGATTGTGTGAATGAGTGTGTGTGTGTGTGTGTGTGTGTGTGTGTATGTATAAGGAATAAGTAGTCAAACAACGTTGTTTACTTTTATCTTTTGCTTTATCATTATATTTACAATAAATGTGGCATCTTTGCCTTATCCCTCTTAATAAGATCCTGCTAGTTTTTATTCTATTGGTATAACATTGACAGGGCCAATTCAATCAGGGTGGATGTAGTCCACTCCCAATAATAGATGAGGAGGTGTCAATTCCAGGAGAGGCAAAGCTGCTTTTGTAATGAGCCAGCCACTCCCAGTCCCTATTCAAGCCCAGATTAATGATGTTAAATTTGCAAATGAATTTTAGTTCTGCTGTTTCTCTTTGAAGTCTGTTTCTGAAGTTTTTTTGTTCAAGAATAGTTACTTTTAAATCTGTTATAGAATGTCCAGGGAGATTGAAGTGTTCACCTACTGGCTTTTTTATGTTACCATTCCTGATGACCGATTTGTGTCCATTTATTCTTTTACATAGGGACTGTCCGGTTTGGCCAATGTACGTGGCAGAGGGGCATTGTTGGCACATGATGGCATATATAACATTAGTAGATGTGCAGGTGAATGAGCCCTTGATGTTATGGCTGATGTGGTTGGGTCCTCTGATGATGTCGCTAGAGTAGATATGGGGACAGAGTAGGCAACAAGGTTTGCTATGGGGATTGGTTCCTGGGTTGGTGTTTCTGTGGTGTGGTGTGTATTCATGTGTCATTATATAATGCCTGCATCTGTAACTTTCACTCCATGCATCTGAAGAAGTGAGGTATTTTACCCATGAAAGCTTATGTCCAAATAAATCTGTTAGTCTTTAAGGTGCCACCGGATTCCTTGTTGTTTTTGTGGATACAGACTAACACGGCTACCCTCTGATACTCTGTATATTGTGACTTGTGATGTTGAGCTCATCCTCCCCCCCCCCCAATATTGTGCAACTTTGAAAATTTAAACAGATAAAAATTGGAAAAAATGGATAAACATCAATGTTATCTGTCAAAATTATAACAAAATTAAAACGGAATTCTCTCATTCTACTCATATAACCCCTAAGGACTCTGTTCCTACCAACCCAAAATACCACTCAGCAGTAGAGAAGGACAGAAAGAATTGGCCATAACCTGAAGTCTTACATACATACTTACATAAGAACATGACATAAGAATGGCCATACTGAGTCAGACCAAAGGTCCATCTAGCCCAGTAGCCAGTCTTCCAACAGTGGCCAATGCCAGGTGTCCCAGATGAAATGAATAGAACACGTAATCATCAAGTGATCCATCCCCTGTCGCCCATTCCCAGCTTCTGGCAAACAGAGGCTAGGGACACCATCCCTGACCATACCGGCTAATAGCCATTGATGGACCTATCCTCCATGAACTTATCCAGTTCTTTTTTGAACCCTGTTATAGTCTTGGCCTTCACAACATCCTCTGGCAAGGAGTTCCACAGCTGACTGTGCTTTGTGTGAAGAAATACTTCCTTTTGTTTGTTTTAAACCTGCTGCCTATTAATTTTATTTGATGACCCTTAGTCCTTGTGTTATGAGGAGTAAATAACACTTCCTTATTTACTTTCCCCACACCAGTCATGATTTTATAGACCTCTGTCATATCCCCCCTTATTCATCTCTTTTCCAAGCTGAATATTCCCAGTCTTATTAATCTTTCCTCATATGGAAGCAGTTCCATATCCCTAATCATTCTTGCTGCCCTCTTCTGTACCTTTTCCGATTCCAATTCCATCTTTTTTGAAAGGGGATGACCACATCTGCACACAGTATTCAAGATGCGGGTGTACCATGGATTTATATAGATATGATATTTTCTATCTTATTATCTATCCCTTTCTTAATGATTCCCAACATTCTGTTCACTTTTTTGACTGCCAATGCACATTGAGCGGATGTTTTCAGAGAAATGATTCCAAGATCTCTTTCTTGAGTAGTAACAGATAACTTAGACCGTATCATTTTATATGTATAGTTGAGATTATGTTTTCCAATGTGCATTTACTTTGCATTTATCAACACTGAATTTCATCTGCCATTTTGTTGCCCAGTCACCCAGTTTTGTGAGATCCTTTTGTAGCTCTTCGCAGTCTGCTTGGGACTTAACTATCATGAGTAGTTTTGTATCATCTGCAAATTTGCCACCTCACTGTTTACCCCTTTTTCCAGATCACACTGGTCTACAACTTTTGAGAAGTCGTCTGCTTCAGAGATAAAATGTGCTATTTATTATGTATTTTGATGTGCTGAATTCAAATATGACAATTAAAACA
>NW_020664613.1:3574531-3647834 GCF_002925995.2 Terrapene triunguis | reverse complement strand
AGTCCTCTCAAGAGGTCTCTAGGTCATAAGGAAGGCAAGTCACAAAAAGCATCACCAAGCCACAGCAGAGCTCCTACACTCCCAAACAGGGCCAGCTCTAACTTTTTTGTTGCCCCAAGCAGCAAAAAAAAGCACCGCCCACCCCCGCCGAGCGCCGCGCCGCCAGAACCCCCCCCGAGCGCCGTGCCCCGCGCCGCCCCCCTGCCGAGCGCCGCGCCGCCGGAGCGCCCCCCCGTGGAATGCCGCGCCGCGCTGCCCCCCGCCACCCCAAGATTGGCCGCCCCTTACCAGGTGCCGCCCCAAGCATGTGCTTGGTTGCCTGGTGCCTGGAGCTGGCCCTGATTGTGTAGATAGTAGAGTTTTAATCATAAATTGTAAACCTAGGTCTTTTCATGTGTTTATGGTCGCTTTACATGATAATATTTCACCTGTCCTGTTTATGTAACACTTTAAAAATCAGCAAAAGGGTTATATAAATAAAATTTATTATGAAACAAAAGGCAAAAAACTTATGTACATAGTTTAGTCCTATTCAGTGTCTACTCGGCGCTTCTTGGCTTGTCTCTTGTATTCATTAAATGTAGCATCTCTTGTCACTGTCCAGCAATAGTCTGCAAGCATTGATGGGCTCCATTTGCCCTGATAGCGTTTCTCCATTGTTGCAATGTCCTGGTGAAATCGCTCGCCGTGCTCGTCGCTCACTGCTCCGCAGTTCGGTGGAAAAAAATCTAGATGAGAGTGCAAAAAATGTATCTTTAGTGACATGTTGCAACCAAGGCTTTTGTATGCCTTGAGGAGGTTTTCCACCAACAACCTGTAGTTGTCTGCCTTGTTGTTTCCGAGAAAATTTATTGCCACTAACTGGAAGGCTTTCCATGCCGTCTTTTCCTTGCCACGTAGTGCATGGTCAAATGCATCATCTCGAAGAAGTTCACGAATCTGAGGACCAACAAAGACACCTTCCTTTATCTTAGCTTCACTTAACCTTGGAAATTTTCCACGGAGGTACTTGAAAGCTGCTTGTGTTTTGTCAATGACCTTGACAAAGTTCTTCATCAGATCCAGCTTGATGTGTAAGGGTGGTAACAAAATCTTCCTTGATTCAACAAGTGGTGGATGCTGAACACTTTTTCTCCCAGGCTCCAATGACTGTCGGAGTGGCCAATCTTTCTTGATGTAGTGGGAATCTCTTGCACGACTATCCCATTTGCAGAGAAACAGCAGTACTTTGTGTATCCAGTCTGCAGACCAAGCAAGAGAGCAACGACCTTCAAATCGCCACAAAGCTGCCACTGATGTTGGTCATAGTTTATGCACCTCAAAAGTTGTTTCATGTTGTCATAGGTTTCCTTCATATGGACTGCTTAACCAACTGGAATTGATGGCAAAACATTGCCATTATGCAGTAAAACAGCTTTAAGACTCGTCTTCGATGAATCAATGAACAGTCTCCATTCATCTGATCGTGAACGATGTTGAGGGCTGCCATCACACCATCGATGTTGTTGCAGGTTACAAGATCACCTTCCATGAAGAAGAATGGGACAAGATCCTTTTGACGGTCACGGAATATGGAAACCCTAACATCACCTGCCAGGAGATTCCACTGCTGTAGTCTGGAGCCCAATGGCTCTGCCTTACTCTTGGGTAGTTCCAAATCCCTGACAAAGTCATTCAGTTCACCTTGTGTTATGAGGTGTGGTTCAGAGGAGGAGGATGGGAGAAAATGTGGGTCCTGTGACATTGATGGTTCAAGACCAGAAGTTTCATCCTCTTCGTCTTCCTCGTCTGACTCAAGTGAGAATGATTCTGGTGCATCAGGAACCGGCAGTCCTTCTCCGTGGGGTACTGGGCGTATAGCTGATGGAATGTTTGGATAATGCACAGTCCACTTTTTCTTCTTTGACACACCTTTCCCAACTGGAGGCACCATGCAGAAGTAACAATTGCTGGTATGATCTGTTGGCTCTCTCCAAATCATTGGCACTGCAAAAGGCATAGATTTCCTTTTCCTGTTCAATCACTGGCAAAGATTTGTTGCACAAGTGTTGCAGCATATGTGTGGGGCCCACCTCTTGTCCTGATCTCCAATTTTGCAGCCAAAATAAAGGTGATAGGCTTTCTTAACCATAGTGGTTATACTGCGCTTTTGTGATGCAAAAGTCACTTCACCACAAACATAGCAGAAGTTATCTGCACTGTTCACGCAAGTACAAGGCATCTCTGCTCACTTTGGCTAAACAGAAATGTGTCCCTTTGCAAAATCAAACACTGACAAATAAGAGAGCATGACACTGTATGATTTCTAGAGCTGATATAGGGCAATTTGTTCAGCAGAGTGATGTAAGCTTCGTTATGATTGCATCATCCATGACTTCTAGGAATAACATGATGCAATTCATATCATGTATGACGCAATACCAGCTTCAGATTGCATCATTTATTGTTTTGCCTAAAAAGCAAGTACTGTCCAAACCCAGTCATAGATTTATTCATAGATCCAGTCAAAGATGTATTTTAGTTATTTCTGGTTTAAATTGAGATCCCTTCCCTTTATAACTCACTTATCCTCCGCCATTCCCAAGTCAAGGGTCGTATATACTGACCCAATAGCATATCTTGAAAACTAGAGCCAATCAACAATTTTAAGCATCATTTTCGTTCTCAGTGACCCAGAATTAGTAAAGTTTGACTACATTTATTTCAGAAGCATTTTGGCTGTAGAGCAGTGTCATTCATGAATATGTTGAATAGAACTGGTCCTAGTACAGACCCTGGGGAACACCACTATTTATCTCTCTCCATTCTGAAAACTGACCATTTATTCCTACCCTTTGTTTCCTGTCTTTTTTTAACCAGTTACTGATCCATGAGAGGACCTTTCCTTTTATCCCAAGACAGCTTACTTTGTTTAAGAGCCTTTGGTGAGGGACCTTGTTAAAGGCTTTCTGAAAATCTAAATACACTATATCCACTGAATCCCCTTTGTCCACATGCTTGTTGACCCCTCAAAGAACTCTAGTAGATTGGCGAGGCATAATTTCCCTTTACAAACACCATGTTGATTCTTCCCTAACAAATTATGTTTATCTATATGTCTGACAATTTTGTTCTTTACTATGGTTTCAACCAGTTTGCCTGGTACTGAAATCAGGTTTACCAGCCTGTAATTGCCGGGATCACCTCTGGAGCCCTTTTTAAAAAGTGGCGTCACATTAACTATCCTCCAGTCATTTGGTACAGAAGCTGATTTAAATGATAGGTTACATACCACAGTGACTAGTTCTGCAATTTCACATTTGAGTTCTTTCAGAACTCTTGGGTGAATACCATCTGGTCCTGGTGACTTATTACTATTTAGTTTATCAATTTGTTCCAAAACCTCCTCTAATGACATCTCAATCTGGGAAAGTTCCTCAGATGTGTAACCTAAACAGAATGGCTCAGGTTTGGGAATCTCCCTCACATCCTCAGCTGTGAAGACCGATGCAAAGTTTCTCCGCAATGGCCTTATTATCCTTGAGTACTCCTTTAGCATCTCGATCGTCAGTGGCCCCACTGGTTGTTTAGCAGGCTTTCTGCTTCTGATGTACTTAAAAATGTTTTTGCTATTACTTTTTGAGTCTTTGGCTAGCTGTTCTTCAAATTCTTTTTTGGCCTTCCTAATTATATTTTTACACATTTGCCAGAGTTTATGCTCCTTTCTATTTTCCTCACTAGGATTTAACTTCCATTTTTTAAAGGATGCCTTTTTGTCTCTCCCTGATTCTTTTACTTTGTTGTTTAGCCACAGTGGCACTTTTTTGGTTCTCTTACTATTTTTTTTTAAATTGGGGTATATATTTAAGTTGAGCCTCTATTATGATGTCTTTAAAAGTTTCCATGCAGCTTGCAGGGATTTTACTTTTGGCACTGTACCTATTAAATTCTGTTTAACTAATCTCCTCATTTTTGTGTAGTCCCCCTTTCTGAAATTAAATGCTACAGCATTGGGCTGCTGTGGTGTTTTCCCTGCCACAGAGATGTTAAATTTAATTATATTATGGTCACTATTACCATGTGGTCCAGTTATACTCACATCTTGGACCAGATCCTGTGCTCCACTTAGGACTAAATCAAGAATTGCCTCTCCTCTCATGGGTTCCAGGACTAGCTACTCCAAGAAGCAGTCCAAGAAGGTGTCAAGACACTTTATCTCTGCATCTCTCCCCCCAGTCAATATGGAGATAGTTGAAAATCCCCCATTATTATTGAGTTTTTTATTTTTATAGCATCTCTAATCTCCCTGAGATCTCTACTTAGCGCATGCTTAGGCAAAACTGCCATTTGGGCCAAATTCTGATCTCAGGTACCCTGGTGTAAATCTGAAGTAACTCCTCTATAATCAGTAGCATTAACTCTAGATTTTCACCAGTGCTACTGCGATCAGGATCTGTGCCAGTAACTCAGGGTTAGGGAGAAAATTTGAGTGTTTAGACTGTCAGCAATATGAAAAAAACTGTCTGCATTTTGTGCCCTGTATAGCACCAAGCATACTGTCTATGTGTAACAAATAATTATGAATAAAAATAAACAATAATCAATCATGTCTGAGGCACTATATCTCTAGGCTAACTTGTGCCTGTCATTACTTCAGAAGAAATCTGTCTGCTGCTTTCTATCTAGCAAATGCCAAAATACCACACCAGTTAGCTAAAATAGCTGTGTTCCTGCTGGTAATCATTCTTCTGCAGTACAGTGGGCAGAGTTCTAAAGTATTTTTTTAGCTTTTTAAGTGGAAGGTAACATACTGGCAGTATGAAGAGTTCTACGCTTATAATGGTGCTAGAACCAGTGCTGAGAACTAGTTAACGATAGTTGGGAATAAAAAGTTAAAACCTACAGCCCCCTAAATCCATCGCCCCATAAATAAACAAATTTTTCCTCACCACTCTCCTTTAATCTCCCTCTGATTCATGTCTAAATTCGTACCCACTCCCTTCAGCCTACAATAAGGTAGTGTTGCTAATACAAATAATAAATATCAATAATAAAACTTGCTGATAAGAAAAAGATTGGTCCACCATAGAATCATAGGGTTGGAAGAGACGTCAGGAGGTCAATCTAGTCCAACCCCCTGCTCAAAGCAGGACCAACCTCAACTAAGTCATCCCAACCAGGGCAAACCATCTGTTTGTTCAGACAAAAAATGAAATTGGGTATCACACACACACACACTCTCTCTCTCTCTCATAGCAGCCACCTGTGTGAGTGGGTAGCAGGTATGTGGGCCAGTTTGACCCTGCACAGATATAACAACAGGCAAATCTCCAAATAGCTTACGTTTGATTAATACAGGCACACCACAGTCCAGATGATTATCCACCCTTCTAGGGTCTGTTTCCACTCTCATACTGGTGGTAGGAGGTATAACTCCAGTGAAGTGCACAGTGTTACCTCAGTGTGAAACTGATGTATGAGAGAGGTCGGAATTAGGTCCCATACATCTACACGTTTGGTCTGGCAAGACCTGTACCCATTATATTTTGTGTGGTTTCCATTTGTTTCCTTCCTCCTTGCAGGCTAGAAATTATTATTATTTATTTAATTCATATAGCCCAGTGCTGCTATTCTAGGTGCTGTACAAACCTATGGTGAAGGACAGTCTCTGCCCAGGAGATTTTACTATCTAATTAAATATGAGGGACAACATGTGGGTGTAACAAACACAAGGTACAGGGGAAAAGTAATAGGGTGATAGGAAGTTCCACGAGAAGAGTCTTTCTTGGGATATTTAGCAATTCCAGTCCAGGCTGGAATTAGGATGTGCACAGACATTAAAAACAGTGGTTCATCCAAAACTTAAGAAAACAGAGGGGAAAAAGTGGTGCTGTGGGGGTTATTATTTTGGTCAAAAGTCTGCATCAATTCTTGTTTTATCCAACCCATTTCTCCCATCTCGATTTTTAAAAAAATGCTTTGGTTTGTTTTGCATTTAGGGTCAAATTCTGCTGTCATTTACACATAGTAACTCAATTGCTGTCCCTGGAATCACTTCAGATTCACACTGGTGTAAATGAGAGCAGAATCCAGACTTTAGAGAACAAAATAAAATGCCAGTGTTGTTCCTGATAGTGCAGAGATTTCATCGTTAAAACCATTTTCCATGGACTTTTTTTTTTTCTCAGCAAGAATCCCTATGGCTTGTTAGTTTCTCACTTGTAGGATACTGACAGTTGAAGAGGGTGACCATGACAGACTGAGCTGTATTTGTAAACATCAAGGCAGAGCTTATGTTTGACCTAGTTCTAGAAATGATTAACACATGATTTTGCTCTCATTCATTTCTATTCATGGTCATATATCTCACAGCTGTTACTAAAGACTCAGAATCAGGAAAGGTCTTTGATGACAGTAATTTATACCTTAGCAATGTCTGATCAAATGATGTGATCTGACTGTCCACAGAAACAAGTCATTTTTTAATGCATTAAAAGAAAAGAGTATTTTCTCCTGTTGCTATAAAGTTTTTGTTTCTCTTTATTCAGCAGCATATTTTAAGTACTGTAAAAACAGTAAGGATAATATTTTTTCATTTTATGAGAACATATCCATCTGCTTACTTCAATTCTTCAAAGCTAGTGTAGACTGACGTAAGATCACATATATTATACCAAGCTTTGAATCCATCCATCCATCCCTAAAAAAACCTTTAAGATGTCTGAAATCTAGTCAAATACAGTTATCCTCTATTTAATATAATATTTTATACTGAAGACTGCATTATTCTTCAAGTATAATATTAATTAAAATGACAGAGAACTTCTGCTGTATCTATATGTAACCCACTCCCATCTCTCTCGTCATAAAAACACATATTGTAATAAATCTGTGGCCAATTAGAAACATGCTGTTTGTCATAATGCTCCACATCACAGCCATTTGGAATTTCACAGCAGCAGCTACAATAGGACTCATACCCTCCTCCTCCAGAAGCAAACTGTTAGGCTGCTACCACCTGAACTGGAAGAGGATCTCAGTTAGAGAGTTAGGCCTACAGAGCATTTTCTGATTTTATTATGTACACATTTTGCAATGCTTAGCCATTTTGCCAATTACTATGATCAGGTATGGGTAAGAACATAAGAACGATCATACTGAGTCAGACCAATGGTCCATTTAGCCCAGTATCCTGTCTTCCGACAGTGGCCAATGCCAGGTGCTTCTGGCAGTTGGAGGTTTAGTGACACCTGGAGCATCAACTATGGTCCTCTATTCATCTTCGTTAATAGCCATTGATGGACTTATCCTCCATGAACTTATCTAATTCTTTTTTGAACCCATTTATATTTTGGACCTTCACAACACCCCAAGGCAATGAGTTCCACAGGTTGACTGTGTACTGTGTGAAGACGTATGTCCTTTTGTTTGTTTTGAACCTGCAACCTATTAACTTCATCAGGTGACCCCTAATTCTTGTCTTATGTATGGGGTAAATAACACTTCCCTATTCACTTTGTCCATACCATTCATGATTTTTATAAGACCTCTATCATAACCCCCCTTAAGTGTCTCTTTTCTAAGCTGAACAGTCCCAGTCTTTTTAATCTCTCCTTGTATGAAGCTGCTCCATACCCCTACTCATCTTTGTTGCCCTTCTCTGCACCTTTTCCAATTCCAATATATCTTTTTTGAGACCAGGTGAGCTGAACTGCATCAAGTTGTGGGCGTATCATGGATTTATATAGTAGCATTATGATATTTTCCTAATGGTTCCTAACATTCTGTTCACTTTTCTTTGACTGCCACTGCACATGAAACAGATGTTTTCAGAAAACTATCCACAATGACTCCAAGAACTCTTTCTTGAGTGGTAACAGCTAATTTAGACCCCATCATTTTTTTTCATATTTTATATGTATAGTTGGGATAATTTTTTTCCAATGTGATTTACGATGCACTTATCAACATTAAATTTCATCTCCCATTTTGTCACCCAGTTTTGTAAGATCACTTTGTAACTCTTTGCAGTCAGCTTTGGACTTAACTATGGCCTGGTCTACACTGGGGGGGATCGATCTAAGTGAATAACGTAGCTGAAGTCGACGTACTTAGAGCTACTCACTGCAGTGTCTTCTCTGCGGTGACTCGACTGCTGATGCTC
Organism: Terrapene triunguis; assembly: GCF_002925995.2. NCBI lineage: Eukaryota > Metazoa > Chordata > Testudines > Emydidae > Terrapene > Terrapene triunguis. The sequence goes on along the minus strand of NW_020664613.1, from coordinate 3,639,691 downwards.
TCACGTTGACTCCGCCTGCGCCTCTCGCTCCGGTGGAGTAATGGAGTCAACGGGAGAGCACTCGGTGGTCGATTTATTGCATCTTATCTAGATGTGATAAATCAACCCCCGCTGGATCGATCCGGCAGGTAGTATAGACAAGCCCTATCTTGAATAATTTTGTATCATCTGAAAATTTTGCCACTTCACTGTTTATCCCCTTTTCCAGATTATTTATGAATATGTTGAACAGCACAGGTTCCAGTACAGATCCTTGGGGTACCCCGCTATTTGCCTCTTTCCATTGTGGAAACTAATCATTTATTCCTGCCCTTTGTTTCTTAGCTTGGAACCAGTTATTGATCCGTGAGAGGACCTTTCCTCTTATTCCATGACTGCTTTGTTTGCTTAAAAGCCTTTAGTGTGGGACCTTGTCAAAGGCTTTCTGAAAGTCCACGTACACTATATCTCCTGGATTATCCCCTGTCCACATGCTTGACGACTCCCTCAAAGAATTCTAATACATTGGTGAGGCATGATTTTCCCTTCCAAAAGTCATGTTGACTCATCCCCAACATATCATGTTTATGTGTCTGATAAGTGCAGCTGAGCTGGAAGATTTGTGAACCTCTCAGCTATTTCTTGCAGTTCACAGAATAGTATGAAATGTGTAAACTCTTTTTCCTGTAGTATTAAACCAAAGGATTTTCCCCAACCCCCAACAAAACAAATGCTGATTTTGCAGAAATTGGGAAGCCAGTGTTCATGAATAGGGATAGAACCATCCTCAAAGAGCTAAGCTGTCACATGTGGATGCCTTCTATGGTTGAAATTCTAACCCATAAAGGATCCCCACTGCAGATCAGATCCTTATTGTGAATGCTTGTAGTATGGAGAGCAAGATTTGGCCCAATATGTCACATATACTGTATTTATTCCCAAACCTACCCTTAGATTTTTCTCCCTCCCCTTTGTAATGATTCTAGCTGTATTTTTTCTGTCTGCTCCAGACTTCACCTATTTCTTTGATTAGATGTGTTCAGCTTGTCTTCTCTCTGATATCGCTCTCTCTCTCTCTCTCTATATATATATATACACACACACACACACACACATACACACCCCTCTCTTAATGAAATATGAACTTGATGATGTTCAAATTCAAATTGAACTTTCAAACCTACAGTGTTTGAAAATGAGGCAAATACATTCACCCATCACTGAGTTGTATGGATATAGACGTATCTAGGAAAGTAAATAAATTAGGAAATAGAGACAGTAACTAATAGAGACAGTAATCAGTAAGGGAGAAGAAACTTCTTGTAACAAAATAAGAATACCCAAACTAACGTGTTGTGAATTTTGAAAAAGTTTATTTTGCTTTAAGGTTTCTTTTTTCTATTTTTTCTGAAATTGATAGGTTTGGCCAGGATCAAACCATGAATAAATAAAAAATATTCACGGAGAAAGGTGTGTTCATATGCTATTTCCAGATAGGTTGAAAATAAGAAAGCCTTCTCAAGAAATTTCTGGTTATTTATTGTGAGATCATCCGCACAGATTCTTCCAGAAGGTAAACACTTGAACTTTTAGAGACTCACTCAGATCTTTCAAGATCTGTTCCTCACTGCTTAAATCTAAAGATGGGCTGAGCAACATAGATTAGGTCCAAATCCAAACTATTCCAAAATTCAGGGTATTTAGAGCCTCAGATTAGGTACATACCCACTTCTAAATAACGGCTTTACTTGCTCCAACAGCATAATCTAGGCTACAACCTTCAGCAGAGGAAAGTCCACCTTGAGCAAGGCACAGCAGGAAAGCCACCCACCATTACCTTCTCAGCCAGGGGATCTGGGAGTAGCTGGTGCAACCCACATGGACAGGACCAGCTGGGGAAGAGGAGGGGCCAGGGAATCCCAAGGATGTGCTGACTGAGCACATTTTCATGCATTCTCAGCTAGTGAGGCTTCTATGAAGCTGAGTTAGGAGATAAAGCTGCTTCCCATGGTCGTGATCAGCAGTAATACCACTGCCTACCCTCCCTTGAGGGCATGAATCCTTCCTTAAGTTCAGATGCCCCTAGCAGGACAGGGGAAGGGGAGAGGCAGGTGTCTATGATGGAGAGAAAAGAATCCACTTTCACTAAGGATGTCTCTGAAGTTGTGATATTAAGTACACAAATGTTCCAGTTGCAGTACGTTTCTCTAAATCTACAATGCATGCTGTTTATTTTTCCATAACTTTTTAATGCAATGTTTGATTCATGCAACCGGAAGTGATGTGACCCAACATGTAACCCAAGGAAACCAATTAAAAAGAAATTCTTATATAAATATGACTGGATTTGTGTGATCTTTTTTTTTTTTCAAATTTTGTTTATAAAATGGTGCTGCTCAGCCTGAATAATATAAGGTCAGACATCTGTTACTTCAGTTGTCCCACAGAATTAGCAAATCGGTTTCAATATTAAATATTTTCTAACTATCTACAGGCAAGAGGCAAGTAGCGGGTAAAAAAGCTTTGGCACACTTCTGTGTAGACAACCAAAGAATAAGCTTAGAAACAAATGAATCATCTACCTCAGCATGGGCCATGTATTAAGTTCTGATAGAGCACCAAAGACAGTCCAAGAAACTGATCTTGTGTAGCAGTTTACAGATTTTTATATCTAAATAAATCTTCACCCACCAAGAAGAAATTTTCCAAATTTGTATTAAAGTGACCATAGAAACAAGTATAATAGAAAAAATGTGGGATATAACAGGAAAACAATTTGGGTTACCTATAACAACTATAGTTATGAAAATACCTTTGTTAATAAAGTGTATTTCAAACCCTTGTTAAGCTGCAACATCATTTACAGAAAAGCTGCTTTGGTTCATCCTAGGAGTGCCTGTAAGAAGCATGTCATTGGCCTCATGAATAGGTAATGGTATGGTAATAAAATGCCCACCCTGATCCAGGGCTGGTGGTAACTGAAACACAGTATGCACAAATCATTGGAAAACAAACAGAAAGTATGTCTGATTCAAAGGAGCTTGATCCACGGACAAGAACAGGAATCTGTACTTGCTTTAAACGAATGCCTCTTCATTTTTCCTTGACTTTTCTAAAATGCATGGTGGGGAAAAAAAAGCAATATTGGCTTCATGCTAATCATGTGTCCTAAAATATCTAGAAATGGATGTCTAATGGTGAAATTAGAGTGGCCACATATTTCAATATGCATCTGAAAGTAATCAGCAGGAGACCTTAATAGATTCAGTATCCACCCCGAACACATCAAGCAATCTGTTATCTACAGTCAGGCACGCAGCTACCACAAAATATGCTCTCAGGAAAAAGTTCAGGATATACATCTTAACACACTTAAAACCACCTTCACCAAACAAGGACACTCCACCAGAGAAGTAGATTACATCATGGAATGGGACACCCAAATATCCCAAGACAACTTGCTTCAGTACAGAAATAAAACCCCCTCCAACCACACACCCTTAGTTGTCACCTACCACCCCACACTGTGAACCATACGGCGTATCATCAAACAACTACAGCCCATACTCGATGGGAACCCCATCCTGAAAGAAATCTTTCCCGCTTCTGGCCTTCAAACAACCCCCCCAAACCTCATCATCAGAAGCAAGCTTTCCACAGACCAGAACACACCGACTCAAAGCAGCATTAGACCCTGCCAGAACAACAGATGCAAAACCTGCAGACATATCTCCATTGCTACAGTTATCAACACCCCTTACAACACACCTTTCAAGATCCAGGGGTCCTATACATGCCTATCACAACATATAGTGTACCACATCCCGTATACTATGTGGGTGAAACCAGACAATCACTACTCTCTCAAATGAACTCAAACAGGAAAATGATAAAAGACAAAAACACCACAATGTGATCACTCTATATCTGACCTATCAGTCCTCATCCTCAAAGGAAACCTGCACAGCACTTGAAAAAAATGAGCCTGGGAGCTTAAATTCATGACTTTGCTAGACTAAAAATCATGCGCTGAACAGAGATACTGGATTTATGGCTTATTACAATAATCTATAGTTCACAAACAACACCTCCCACCCCGATGCTTTGCCCCCTTTTCTTTCCTGCCTATGACTGGAGGGGTGTTAACGGGCCACTTCACCCTGAATGGTCCCTTGAAATATGTATTAACTACTTATGCTAAACAATCCGTTCCTTCTTGTATTTAGCTGTGACACTCTCAGTACCTTTCCCAGATCTGAAGAAGAGCTCTGTGTAAGCTCAAAAGCTCGTCTCTCTCACTAATGGAAGTTGGTCCAATAAAAGATATTACCTCACCCACCTTGTCTCTCTAAAGAAAGAAAAAACATTGTGATAATCCCTCCAATATAGACTAGTTATTCTACAGCACTGGAGTCTTTTAGAGGCAGCCTACAAAAAAAGATGCAAGCATGGAACAATGTTTTGTGTGGATCTCAGTTCTGTAATGGAAACTGTAATGAGGAAACTCAGCCATACATAGAGAATGGGATTGTTGCATTGGTCACAGTATATATAATTGCTAAAGAAAAGAATAGGCAGGAAAAGTAGAAATGCATGGATGCTATTGATGGAAAACAAGTCTGTGCCTCAGACATTGGACACATTCAACAAGAACAGTACATTCTTAATTAACGATGATCATTTAAATCTACCAGCAATCTAAATTTAAGCCAATGTTAATTTGGTTCATGAACCAAATTAATCTGCTTATTCAAAACTCTCTCCCCCTGCCTATCCCCACGTTCATCATGCAACCTCTTAGCCATGTATCTGACTTTTAACTAGACACAGACAAAATGGTATGTATTAAAAAAAATGAAGAAAGCTGGTTCTACTTGTAATTTTTTTTGGAGGGGAGGCAAGGGGTGGAAGAGGCGTTGCCAGCCTGATCCCAGTGAGAGATGTGGAACTGCGTGGGTTATAAATCCCCCCACCTCCTCAACACACACACCCTCCTCCCATCACCTTGAAGGGCAGTGCCTCCCTACCTGGTCCAGCCACCTCCTGTACCTCCTTGCCCATCCAGATAAGCCTTCTCTTCCTTCCCCATCTGCCACCAATTGCCCTTATAGGGGTCACAGCCCCTTTTCTTCCGGCCAGCTGGATGAAAGACCCCACATACAGCTGTGGTAAGCACACTGGCCAAGCTTTGGGATGGCTAATTGTGCAACAAAAAAATTCCAGGAATTCCCAGGAAATAGTTATTACAAATTCTGCAGTTCTACTCTCCCTGCCAATACCGACTTTACAGGTAAATGAGTTTAAATTACTTACAGAATGTTTAAATCGTACTCTGCATTTGTTTTACCATTTATCATCTTCTATATCATTTTTATTGCAAGATCTGTGGATTTTAGTTTATAAGCCTAGTGTGATTGTTACTTTATGAGCATAGCGTGACTTCAGCTCTACTAAGTCTATAACTGAATGCATACATTTGAAAGTTATGAATCTCCCATTGCTGCTTGTAACAAAGAGAATAAACCACACTGTAGAATTGGAATTTCAGGTAAGTTTCAGAATAAAGGAACACAATGCAATTTCAATTAGTACAATCACTCTTACAATCATCAACCTCAAATGAGATGTCCCCCCACCCCCAATGGATAGATTCCAAGAGTTGTGTCCATTAGAAACTTGTTTTTAATTAAATAAAAGAGGGTCCAATAATGTGATATTTGTTTCCTATTTAGAGTTAGGCTACAGTTCAGGGTTCAAGGCTGAATCAGGATTAGGATTCAGGTTTGATAGCAATGAAACCTTGTGAGCTGTTGTCTGATGATTTCAGATAAAAATGGTTGAAAAATCACAAGTACACCAAAGATTTCCATCACCCTGAAAGGCAGAAATCTCACATGACTGGGCCAAAATCTCAGAGGAACAGTTATTAAAAGCAGAACTGAAAAACAGGTGCTTTGGATTGGACCTAAATTCATATGAGTGGTAGTTTCTGACTGAGAGGTTTGCATCTGTCCTTTCTCTCCTCCTTGTTCTCTCTTCCCTCACTCCATGGGACTTGAACAAAGTCACACAGAAAGTGTATGGTACAGCTTGGAGCAGAATTCTGAGTCCCAGCCCTATTCCTTAGCCACAAGACTATCTTGAATAATCCTTGTGGCTGTATGGACTGCACAGTGCAGGGTTGGGAATCTAGTAATCTATTTTACCATTTTAAAAAGAAACCTTACAGCCATAGTAATAAAACTGACAAATATTTGCAAATAAAACAAATGTTTACTAGCCATATCTGTACTTTGTTTAATATAGCACAGCGTTCAAGTTGCGTAATTTGAAAAGGAGAGAAAAGGAATAAAGACTCTGTGTGGGGGGAAGGCAGGATGGAGGCTGAGGGTATCCTCCCCCGGGAGCTCTCTTTAAAATACTTGGCATTTAGTGCAAACTTCAGAAGTATTTTTATTCCTCCCCTCATTTCACCTTTGATGATTTAGCAGCATCCAGGGAAGGGGGAACTCCATTACAAACAAGGAAATGAACCCAACCCTTCCTTCAGTTGGGTACCCAAATTTAAACAAGGTCCTCTCAGGAGCCCCCTTCTAGAATCACAGTACAAAATGGAGCTCACAATTTCAATAATTCAGGCTAAATCTACTCAGCATCATGGTTCATCCCAGTGAAAGATTCAGCACCACTTCATACACTGGGTAAACAAACTATGTTAAAATTCATAAACTCTCCTCTGAAGAGACACTAACAACATTTCTAAGAGGGAAAAAACTGGATTTTTATCAATATAATGTAGGAGAGACCCAAGAGAGATCCAATTTTATTTCAACTACCTTGTCAATGAAATCCCTCTTCAATCTAACCCCCAACATACATCCACATACATTCTGTACAAGAATCTCAGAAACAGATGGAGTACACTTTACCCGTAATCTAATCCTAGTGAAGTAGAGAGGCCAGATGGTCTAGCTTTCCAAATAAAAACTTTTAAAGCGTCTTTAAACAAAGCAAGAATGTTATTAATATTGATATCTGGACATAATGTAATACAAAGAGAAGATTACTCAGAAACCCTAATTAAATGTAGCAGTGTGGAAGAATCAGAACACTTTTTGGCAACAAACCACATTTTTAGATTCTTGTTGAAACCTGGAGACTGTAGCATGAATGAGCTGTAAAATGAACAATGGAAAAGCAGAGACAGGGAGGTTTCCTAGAAGGTCACTTACACAATTTGTTATCTTTTACTTTTTTTTTATTTATAATTTAAAAGTGCCTACTTCAAAATTTTAAAATGCACAGTACAAAATATAATCACAATGCACATACCAAGACAGTATAATAGACTGCCTTTCCCAGAACAGACCTATAATAACCAACCTATAACATCTACCTAAAATGGCTGCCCTTTCTCCTATGGAGAGCAGAAGTAGGTCCTGTGTGGAATTTTGAGTTGAATATGCTGGTAGATGCATTTGAAGAGGAAAGAAAAGGATTATATATCTGATTCTCATTTACACTAAAGTCACTTTACATTTACTCCCAGTTAAAGGCCTCTTTCATAGTAGTGCAAAGCAGAGCCGTAACTAGGCATTCTAGCACCCAGGGTGAGCAAGCATACTTTCGCTACTATCGTTTTTTGGGGGGGGGGGGGTGTCATTTTTCCACCCAGAGGCAAGACCTGGGTGTGGAATGCAGGGACACGTGCCCCCCAGATTTTTTGGTTGCGCCTCCCCCAACCTAGACAGGCTGGGTGGCCTGCTGAGGTGAGTCAGGAAGTGGAAGTGGCACTCCCTTCCCAAGCCCTGCCGTGTGGAGCCAGCCCGAGTGAGCTCCACCATGTGGGGGTTTACGTATTGCCTCTTTTTCTGCCCCTGTGGCTTTGCACCCTGGGCAGCTGCCCTGCTTGCCCTGCCCTGGTTATGGCCCTGGTGCAAAGGGTCATGGTACATATGAGAATCAGGCCCTTTGTGTTTTTAGTTTTGGGACAGGTTTACTCTCTACAGTTACCTTTTGCACTGTTCCGCAAAGTCTCTGTATACTAGCCAGGGAAACTAGCACCTACATAACAGTGACAGACACTCAGTGTAAATGCAGCTGCCTACACTTAGTTTGATTTCCTTGAGGTAAAGGTAAGTGCTTATATTTTTTTCTAATCAAAGCTGCCTGAATCTATTAACAAGCAGATTGCTTTGGTGTTTTCTGCAGCAGACCAGTAAAACCACTTATACGCATTAGGACATTACCCATATACAGATAGGCAACTTTGTTTAGTCGCTCAAGGAAACTTACCTGTAGACAACAATACTGCGGTTCATATGCATAGGGAATGGAGAACTAAGGGACACGTATCAGACCTCACCATCTCAGACACAAGCAGGTGCCAGAAGTCAGGCTCCTCAACATCAGATTTTCTTCCAACCTACCTACACATAGCTGGGGTTTATGGGCAAGAGATTTCAATTGCCTGCCCAATAACTAAATGGAAGGCTACCCCTCAGTCATAACATCCCTGCTTCCAGGCTGCTGCCCTATTGCCTGGCTGGTAATGTTATATATCACGATGATGAATGTTTCATGTACTGCATGCTGGGTAATAACAAGAGTGGACTCTGTGTTTCTAACACTAAACTGGCTCTCTGTTAAGAGAACAACTTACAGATGTGATGCAACTACAGCTAGCATTCTAGCCATGTGCACAGAATAAGTTCCTGGTGCCTCCTCCAAACTCTTCCTTCCTGCAACCTGTGTTTTTCCCTCCAAGTTCCGTGGAGGTTGCTACGATGCAGAGCTGTGCACACACACAAGAAAAAGGATTTGGATCCTCAGAGTGACCAATTTTCATTGCAACAGACGATTTTATAGTCAGTGTTCAGAAAAGAAAACTTGCCTTGGACACAAAGTACAGATTCAAAGTATTTTCTATTAAAAAATAAAATGCTGCAAAGGCAGCAGTAAGAGCAGATGCTCCAATGGTAGCAGGAGTGGAGGCAGGAGCCAGTGTTACAGTGGCACTATGACCGTATGCCTTGTGAGTCATCATTTGAAAATTCACGACTTGCTGATTGGCAATATCACGGCAAAATCATGTAGCAACATTACATGTAAAGTTATGAACAAAAATTGAAATCATGACTAAGTTTGTTTGCCAGATAAGTCTGGGGAGTGGCTAAACCAGTTTCTCAAAGACAAAGGGCAAGCTGATGTCCTAGCCAGGTGTCATCAAAGCTGATGGGTCATCACCTATCAAGTGACCATTCCTTGGCAAGAAAGGAGGGCAGGGACAAATAGATCTGCATCTTAGCAAAGAAAAAGCATGAAGTCTCCTCCCTCCACCAGACCTCCAGTCTCTTGGTTCTCAACTGGAAATGCTTTTCAAAGAGGGACCGAAACTATAAAAATGAGGGGCAAACACCCCCAGACACCCTTCTTCTCTCTCCCTGTCCAATTCACTCTTTGTACCTGAGAAGACAGAAGCAGCTATTGGACTATGGGGGAGGGCTGCTGACCTGAAGAGTTTGGTCAATAATGCTGTTGGAAGCATGCGGTGAGAAATGTTGCTTTAAATCTAAAGTAGTCTGTTAAGTTATACACTAGAAATGATTTTATCTTTATTTTTCTTGTAACTGTTTCTTACTCCTATGCCATATTGCTAGTACTCACTTAAATCTCTCTCTTTGTAGCTAATATTGTTTTGTTTAATCCAATGTATGTAAGTTGAAGTGTCTGGGTAACTCCATTTAAGGTGGAAAATTATGTGTATATTATTCTTTTAAAGGAATAACAGACTTAATATATTTGGACTGTCCAGAAAAGGGCTGGGCAGTACAGCAACAAACATTTTGGGGGCTGGGGGAATCCAGAACTGGGAGTGTGTTGGGGTCACCTTGCAAAAGTAACCAAGGCTAGTAAAAGCCAGAGTGTAACCCAAGTGTGGCTGGCAGGTTCCAGTTACACTGACATATTCAGGGTGCGGCTTGCATGCTGGAAGGCTGTTTGTGAGTGGCCCAGGTGGGAGTTACTTCAACAAGGTATTGTAAGGCATCCAAGGTTGCAGGGCAAGGGTGACACAGCACCCCACTGCTCTGGCTTGTACCACAGTATGTCACAGGACCAATAACAGAAACAGAGGAGATCTTACATTGGAAGCAAGGATAACAGAACTACTGAGGGCACGTCTACACGACAAAATTAAGTCAACCTAACTTACATCGGCATACAGCTGTCGCAGTAATTACCTCGCTTGTGCATGTCTATACTTTGATCCTTGTGTCGGGAATGCACATCCTCACAAGCAGCACTTGCACTGATTGAACTGTCAGCGTGGGAGGTTATGGGATGGCTTCTGAAAACCAGCAACAGTCGATGTAAGCAACGCAGTGTCTACACCAGAGGTCAGCAACCTTTGAGAAGTGGTGTGCCGAGTTTTTATTTATTCACTCTAATTTAAGGTTTTGCGTGCCAGCAATACATTAACGTTTTTAGAAGGTCTCTTTCTATAAGTCTATAATATATAACTAAACTACTGTTGTATGTAAAGTAAATAAGGTTTATAAAATTTTTAAGAAGCTTCATTTAAAATTAAATTAAAATGCAGAGCCCCCGGACCAGTGGCCAGGACCCGGGCAGTCTGAGTGCCACCGAAAATCAGCTCGTGTGCCGCCTTCGGCACGTGTGCCATAGGTTGCCTACCCCTGGTCTAACTGACACTGATGTCTACACTGACGCTGTGTTGACCTACATCGATATTGACTCTATGCCTCTCTTGGAGGTGGAGTTATTAAGTTGGTGCAGTGGGAGAGTTACATCAGCAGGAGCAACATTTTAGTGTAGACACTTACAGTAAAAGCTTTTTTATCCGGCATGTTGGAGGAATGGGGGGTGCCGGTAAGTGAAAAATTCCGGTTAACTAAGAGGGAGGGATTTTGGGTGCGGGAGGGGGTGCGAGGCTGGGGGTTGGGGCGCAGGTTCTGGGAGGGAGTTTGGGTGCAGGAGGGGACTCAGGGCTGGGGCACAGGCTCTGGGAGGGTGTTTGGGTGTGGGAAGGGGCTCGGGGCAGGGGATTGGGGCACAGGAGAGGGTGCAGGGTGCCAGATCCGGGTGGTGCTCACCTCAGGCGGCTCCCTGGAAGCGGCGACCTGTCCCTGCTGCTCCCATTGGCAGAGGCGCAGCTAGGCAGCTCTGTGCACTGCCTCCGCCCACAGGTGCCACCCCTGCAGCTCCCATTGGTGCGGTTCCCAGCCAATGGGAGCTGCGGAGCCAGCGCTTGGGATGGGGCACGGGCAGCATGCAGAGCTGCCTGCCACACCTCCACCTAGAAGCAGCAGGGACAGGTTGCCACTTGTGGGGAGCTGCCCAAGGTGAGTGCCACCCGGATCCGGCACCTCATACCTCCTTCCGCGCCCCAACCCCCAGCCCCGAGCCCCCTCCCGCACCCAAACTCCCTCCCAGAGCCTATGCCCCACGCCCCCTCCCGTACCCCAACCACCAGTCCCGCACCCCGTCCCGCACTCCGAACCCCTCGTGGCCGTTCCTCCGCCTATGAGCAGCAGGGACATGTTGCTGCTTCCAGGGAGCCACACAGAGCCAGGCAGGGAGTCTGCCAGCCCCACGCCAACCGGACTATAAACCGGACTTTCAACGAAGATCAGAAATGCCGGTTTATAGAGCTTTCCAGTTGATAAAGTGCCAGATAACACAGCTTTTACTGCATATAGTTAAGTCGATGTAAGCTGCCTTGTGTCGACCCAACTCTGTAGTGTAGACCAGGGCTGACTCATCTTTCTACTCTCATTACTCAGGAACAGAAATGGCGGCACCCAAATTTCCTTTTTTAACAGGATTCCCACTCCAGTAGCTTACCAGCATCAGCTGTGTGCCACCCTTTTCTGCTACCAGTATGCAGCACATATGGCTGTGTTGCAAGAACCACACAAATCATCCAGTAAGTTCATTTTTATTAGTAGCTTCTGCTTAATTAAGGGATGCATCATGCTTCATCAATCAGCTTCTGTGCATTTGAGTCAGTCTCAGCCATTCTGCTGATTCAAACTACTAACAAATATAGTTCTTGTGCCACAGGCAAAAGGGCTGGCTTTAAGAAGCCAGGGGTAGATGCGGTACCTTTGCAGCGCCAGAAAGAAATGTCAAAACATAACTACAGTAGTGCTGAATCCAGGGTGACTCATTACAACACTGCTCCTAATTTTTTTTAGGAAATGCTAGTATGGAATGATATGCTGGACAACACAGAGCATAAGCATAAATTGAAAATTGCTATTTATTTATGCCCTGTAAATTTTTATTACACTATTTGTTGAAGACCTTGGGTAAAATTATATAAACAAAACAAAACCAACAAGCAAAAACACATTAACTGACTCTTTTGTTTAATAATAAATTAATACAAATTATCGTGTTTTGTGGGGGCCTGCATTACTGGTTCCTGATTAACAACCAGCTCTGCTAGTTTATCTCCTTCACGATCTGAGACACCCCTGAAATACTATTCCTGGGTCTTTCCTGAGCACAGAAGGTTAATCATGCTGAATTGTACAAAAATCTGTGGTAGTTTTGCAGTATTGACAGAGATTCATTAAGTAGTAAGTGGAACCCACCAAACCCATTTCACTTATGGCCAAAATCAAATTTGATTTCAGTCGTCCAGAGGTGAAAGATAGTGCATTAACCCACTATGTTATCTAACCCCTAAACACATCCCTTCAATAAATCGTTAAGTAAATCTAAGTAACACTGTAACATACATGTAAGCTACATCATCTAAAATACACAGGTCATCATTTTCCTCTGCAGTTTTCACAGTAGCTTATCCTTTACATGTTTTATTATTAATTTTTATGATGTCTATTAAAGGGTTTGAGATGCTCTCTGGATTGCTTGAGAAATAGTGTATGTACAGTATATATGGTTTTTAATAGTTCAATTAAAGGTAGCCCCAGCAGCTCTTCTATATTATTACATACATCACTGCAATTAATATGTTGTAAATGCTGAAAAGGCTACATCTGAATTTTACAACTGTGATGCATATATCAAGGCAAGCACATTTTATTGTGATATTTTTAATGCATTCTGCAGAAAGTAGGAAAAATTGATCTTTTGGATGCTTTTTGTCTTTGTCCCAGGTATCTGCAAATTCATAAGTTTAGCCTAGCCTCAGAGAAAATGGGTGTTTGGTTACCAGCATCACTATGATGGGTGATGCTCTGTCCTGCATCACTTTGCAATGTAATACGAAGGGTTACTGGCTTTGGAAGGTAACACTGCAGAAAAACAGGTTTTAGTACCAGAAAAGCTGATTCACCTGTGCTCACAAGTCGTCTGGGGAAGAACCACATTCTGGGAACGATATCACGGTGCAGTAAGTGAGCAGACAACTGAGGGCCTGTCTACACGGAGACTTAGTGAGTGGCAAGCCAGGGTATGAATGTACAGTGCACTAAGTCACCCTGTAGACCCTGCTACGGTGCATTAAAAGTTCCATAATGCATTTTGACTTATGGTAGCAGGGTCCACATGACGAGTTAGTACCTGGTTAGGTAGTGCGCTGTAGATTTATACCCTGGCTTCCAGAGCACTAAACAAGGACAAGTGCAGAGTCCTGCACTTAGGACGGAAGAATCCCATGTACTGCTACAGACTAGGGACCGAATGGCTGGGTAGCAGTTCTGCAGAAAAGGACCTAGGGGTCACAGTGGACGAGAAGCTGGATATGAGTCAACAGTGTGCTCTTGTTGCCAAGAAGGCTAACGGCATTTTGGGCTGTATAAGTAGGGGCATTGCCAGCAGATCGAGGGACGTGATCGTTCCCCTTTATTCGACATTGGTGAGGCCTCATCTGGAATACTGTGTCCAGTTTTGGACCCCACACTACAAGAAGGATGTGGAAAAATTGGAAAGAGTCCAGCGGAGGGCAACAAAAATGATTAGGGGTCTGGAGCACATGACTTATGAGGAGAGGCTGAGGGAACTGGGATTGTTTAGTCTCCAGAAGAGAAGAATGAGGGGGGATTTGATAGCAGCCTTCAACTACCTGAAGGGGGGTTCCAAAGAGGATGGAGCTCGGCTGTTCTCAGTGGTGGCAGATGACAGAACAAGGAGCAATGGTCTCAAGTTGCAGTGGGGGAGGTCCAGGTTGGATATTAGGAAACACTATTTCACTAGGAGGGTGGTGAAGCACTGGAATGCGTTACCTAGGGAGGTGGTGGAGTCTCCTTCCTTGGAGGTTTTTAAGGCCCGGCTTGACAAAGCCCTGGCTGGGATGATTTAGTTGGGAATTGGTCCTGCTTTGAGCAGGGGGTTGGACTAGATGACCTCTTGAGGTCCCTTCCAACCCTGATATTCTATGATTCTATGATTCTATGAAATCTCTGAATAGACAAGCCGAGAAATGGGGGAGAGCCATGTGGTATTTGTGGTCCCGTTTTTACACGTGCAACGCTAATTGCAGCTCGTTATTTCAGTGCCATTTATTTCTAAAAGAATGAACGTTGGGAACTAGCTGGTGTGCATAATGTGGCAGAGCTCCTTCTCCGCCTTGGTGGGTTCCATGCTTCCTCTTAGCGTCGGGCTGGGGGATTCCTCTCTCCCTGGGATTTTCCCCCATACCCCTGGGTTTACTGTCCCCACCTTGTCTGAGCAGGGGTTTCTCCCAACCTCCCTGACAGCCCAGGATGTTGCCCAGAGGTGCAAGGAGCTGGGCATCACTGCTCTTCACATCAAGCTGCAAGCTACAGGTGGAAATAGGACCAAGACTCCTGGACCTGGTGCCCAGTCAGCCCTGGGAGCACTCACAGAAAGGGTGGTTGCCAGGGTCGTTGTCTGTAAACAGTGGCTGGCTTTTGTTTCATCATTAAACTTCTCAAAGAAGAAGAAAAAACACTCTCCTGTAGCTGTCTGGCCTGACCCCGTCACAATAAATATATCACTGCCCTCTACTGGACAGAATCAGGACTGCTCAAATGCCTGGCATGGGACGTATACTGCTAAACAGCTAACAGAAGTCCAAGAATGCAAACCTATCATGAATCCTATGCCTTAGTGACAAACCATGTATCCTCCTCCTACTCCTTCCACACCCGCCCCAAAATTATGAACATTTCCATTGCAAAATTTAAAATTTCACACTCTGGTTTTGGGCTTTTTAACAAACATATTCAGCAGGTTGACTAAAGTCTGTGACTCTTTTGAGGAGTAGCTCTGAGCCCAATATAGAGGCAAAGTGGGCCAACTGATATTTCTGCATCAAAATCAAAATTGTGAGAAACACACTATTTTTCTTGGGGTTCCTTTGAACCTGAAAATCAAAGTGAATCTCAATGGGCAGTGGAAAGCATTACACATTAAAATCCATATGAATCAAAGCAAAATGGAATGGCAAGGTTTCATGCACCTCTTATTCCTTCTTCAACCATCAGTCCCAAGTCTGGACTCCTAATCATTCTTATTGCTCTTCTCTGGATTTCCTCCACTTTGTCAATATGTTTCACAGCAAATATGAGCAGTATACTAAATGAAATCTCATCAGTGCTGTATGAAGAGAGACCATCATCTCTCGGGTGCAGGAAGTGAAGTCTCTGTACATATAGCTCAAAATGTAATGGATTTATTTATTTATTGTTACTTCCATATTACATTGCAAGCACTTATCTAATTTGTTGGAACAACCTTCCTCTATCTCAGACTCTCTATCCATTTTTTAATCTTCTCTGAAACCAGCTCTTTATTCCCTGTCCACGAGCACTTAAAAATAACAATAACTCGAGAGCCTGTTTTCAAATTGCAATCCTAGTTTAAAATTTGAAACTGTTAGAAGCATTTAGGGGTGTAATCTGCATGGATGATGCTATACTAAATATGGGGCTAACCCAATAAAAACCTGTGCATGTGAGTAACTCCACTGATAGGGTCATCCAATTGAAGTTATCCACATGCGTAAGTGTTTTGCAAGATCATGCCCTATGGTGGTATTGAATTGATAACCACTATCATTGCTAGTTTTTGTCAGCCTGCTGCTTTCCTAGTCTCTCACTCCAGCTGGATATCTATGGTTCAGATTATTTCCCCCCAAGAAGTATTAGCTGGCATGTTTCCAGACAGCATCAAGCGTTTTGTTCCTGCCAATGGGCCCAATCCTGGGCTCAAAGTTTCACTTGAGTAAGGCTTGACCATGGACTACTGGATTGGCCTCCTTGGGACTTCAGTGCACTTTTGGCCAGGTTTCACATTTATAATTTCTTTAGATCCCTGAGACAGGGTGGACTAGGCCCACAGGCTGCCTGCTAGAGGCCTCAGGGTCCTGCTACACCCCATCCCAGGTAGAATCAGAAGAGAAGTCCTTCAAGTGGCCTAGAGTGGTTGCATGGAAGCAGCCAGTGAGAGAGGCTGCAAGGAGCAGCCAGTCAGGGCTCAGCAGGGCCATATAAAAGGAGCTGCAGAACAGAAAAGCAGGTAGTTGTTGTCTGGAGCTGGAAGGGAGAAGACTGGGTTATGGGCTGGCTGAAAGAGCAGCAGGACCATGGACAGCTCAGTGTGGTCTGCAACCAGAGGAGCTAAGAAGGAGCTCCTGGCTGGCTGATAGGACTGAGTAAGGACTGAGCCCGGGAAGGGCCGCAGGAAGACAGCGTCTCCAGGGAGGAAGGCCTGGGGCTATGGCCCCATACCAGGGCCGGGACTATTCAAAGACTAAGCCCAGGGAAGGCTAGAGAGGGACACCAACCGAGGGATACTGAGATAGGCTCCTGGAGGACTATATAGCCCAGAAGGGGTCTGTTCTGATTCACGTACAGACAGTGTGTGACTCGGCCGGAGGGCTGAGTCACTGAAAAACCACCTTAGAAACCACCGAGAAGGGTCATCAGAACTGAAAGGCTGCAGACACACCCGACAAGAAGGCGGCATTCGCAAGAGACGGGTGCCAATGTCGTTACAATCCCTTTAGATTATTATTTATTTTTCCTATTGCTATTTGAAATACTTTTGCAATTTGTTATTGTAGGGTTGCTAATGAGGGAAGCTCGACTGGTGGCATTTTTTTTTTTTTTAAGAAAAAATACTATTGGAAAATACTTGCTTTGACCAAGAATTATATCATGTATCCAAACACATTTAAAGGAAAAAGATTGCCCAAAATGTGACCTAAGGACATTTAAAGAGAAATACATTTCATGCCTGATCCTGTAATATGCTCAACACCCCTTAGGGGGAGCTCAGTACCTCAAGGAGTCAGACCCTTACTTCTTTGGGTGAGATTGTTTCCCTCAGATCTCTATTTGGAGAGGACCCTCCGTACATGTTCTCCCCACCTGTATGGAAACGGGAGCTCAACTTCCTCAGCAGCACCATTCCCCACTCCACCTGCCTTCCAGGTCCTGGGTTAGCACTAAGAGAGGATGAAGACTCGGCAGATTAGGGAATGGGGTAGGTGACCTGGAGAGACTGATATTATCACCTCTCCACCCATGCAGAGCCCTTACCTCAAGGGGTTCCGGTGAAAGCTGCAGCCATGTGGACTCCTTGGTAACACAGCTCCATTGCAGCCGTATTGCCAAGTTAACTACCAGCCAAAGCTAGTGTGAAGCCACAAGGCCTTCACACAGATGGTCCTGGCCTTGCACAGACTCCTGATGAGCCACAGGTTCTGGGGGCAAAGCCTGCAGCGTCTCTTCTAAAAAAACAAACCAAACCACACAGGTAGGGCAAAGGTTATTCCCACACATAAGAATAAGGAAGGAACTCTGTGAGGGAATCCTCACAAAGAGGCTTCCTCAGCCCCATCCTATAGGTTCTCTCCCCGAGAAGGTGAACCAGCCCTCTTATTAAATGTTTGTACGTTTCTGCACAGAAAAGCTCTCAATCAAAATAATAGGTCTGAAAACCACTACCCCCAAACATTGTGGGAGTTCTGGTTTTGATCCAGTTTTGGGTCTGAACTCTTCCACTTGAGCCCATCTCTTCATCAGATTGGTATGAATGATATTCGCAGCTGAGAGCCTTCAAGAAACAGATACAAAATTACATCCTTTATATGCATTTTCTAGGGTTAGCCACTAGAAGCTCAGCTTGCCACCCCTTTTGGGTTTGTAAAATTCTTCTGAAATTTGGATCCACTTCATTAAAATATCAAAGAACAAAAGATAAATTTAACAAGGAAATAGCTCATAAATGTTTTTAGTTACATACATATGAAAGCATATGTTTTGACTAATTGTTTGATTTAATAGCTTGCCAGTTTGGTCTTTCCTCCAAAACATGGTTGAATTAATCTGGAGCTTTGCACCACACAGAGGGAAAATGACCAAATCCATGCATCAAGATATGATACCAAGTGATTTTTAATTTTGGCCAAAGTATCATGCACACTATACAGGAAGGAAGGATGAGTCCCTCTAATCTATGATTTACTGCCTGTTTCTAAGTGATTCTGGCTGTGTCAATACATTTGTTCACATCTCTAATTGTGTTAATGAATTGAACATAATTAAACTTACAACATGTTATGAGCTTCCTCTGGCAAACCCAATAGGTTTCTTAAGTACGGCCTCCATGGTGGGGGCTGGGGAGGGGGAACAACCATCAATGACATTTAAAACTCCACAAACCGCCTCTGGGAAAACCTAAAGGATTTGGAATTTACCTTGCAAAGTCTCAGCACTTTCCTGGTCACAATATACAATAAAAGGGAGGTGTGCTCAAAAATATACATAAAGATTATTCCCTGAATATACCAACACAGAAATGGAGAGTTACACTATTTCCTCACCTTTGCTTACTTGGTACGACATTTAACTTACCCCTCATGTACATAAAAGGGCCTGAAACTGCAAGGTTCCACATGCTGTCAGCACCCACTGAAGTCAGCAGCAGATGAGAGTGCAGCTTTGTAGGGTTGCTCCCAAAGTTGCTGAAACATGCTTAATGATTGTCACATTGATATCCTTAGGGCTTTTCTACATGGGGACACTCAGGAAAGTTATACCAAATTAGCTAAAGGGCTGAAAGGAAAGCTCATTAGTTAAAACACATTACACCTCTGTGTGGACGCTCTCATTCAGACATAAAGTGACCTTACTTCAGTTTAGCTTAATTCAGTGAATTAATATGCTTTAACTAAGGCCATGTCTATGCTGCAGGCGCTACTGAGGCATAGTTACGGTGCTGTAGATATGCTGCTGTAACCCTGTAATGTAGATGCAGACTACAGCAACAGAAGAGATTTTTCTGTTGTAGGAACTCCACCTCCCCAAGCAACAGTACATAGGATATTGGAAGTATTCTTCCATCAACCTAGCTGCACATCTACAACGGGGAATAGGCCGGCATAGCTGTGGTGCTCAAGAGTGT
The DNA here is from genome assembly GCF_002925995.2 of Terrapene triunguis. NCBI lineage: Eukaryota > Metazoa > Chordata > Testudines > Emydidae > Terrapene > Terrapene triunguis. The sequence goes on along the minus strand of NW_020664613.1, from coordinate 3,620,347 downwards.
GGATTTTTCATTCTACTAAATGCTGAATCTATGCTGACCTAAATTTTAAGGGTAGACCAGGCCCAATGCACTTTAAACTCATACCTCTAGTTAATTTGGCTTAACGCTCCTGCTTGTCTCTAGGTAGATAAGCCATAAATCCCTGCCTATGCTTTTGGTCATAACTGCAATGAATGGTCTCCAATTGGCGTATCTATCTGAGGGTTTTCTACTTTGCCTAACACTGTAGTACTGCTCTCTGAAGAGGGCCAGCATGAAGCTAATGCATTCTTTAAGTCCCATTTATGTTTTATTTTAAGGATTTACGTGGGATTAAAGTGGTTCTTAGGCCTTATGCTGGCTCTCTCCACAAAAGAAAAAACAATTCCTTGAAGTGCTTTCATTACAAAACCATGGTATCTAATTACAGGTCTCTCATTACAGAACTCCAAGGCAACCTAGTATCTTACAGCATCAGTAGAAGGCTGGTGACATCCAAAGTGGGTAGGCAAACTCAACACAGTGAAACCTGTAGGATAAACACACTCACACAAAACCTATGGTTGGTGATATCTATGTGATAAATTACAGCAGCCATGTGGTAAATGGCATTTATCATGCACTTTCGACTGTCTCCTCTACCCTCTGCTCACTAATCCAGCTCTGCTGGGACAACTTGCAACATTCAAAACATCTGAGCAACATCTAATAGTCACTTTAAAAATACATAAAACGGGTTGATCTAACCATAGTAAATGCTGGATATGTCAGTAACTGTCAGCTAGCCCATCCAACGTTTTAAATGGTCATAAATGACAAAAATATTACTGCACTATGCAAAGGCCTTTCCATGGTTCTAAATAGGAAGATCCCCACTTCCCCAAAACTCTATATAATGGAACTGGTAGATGAAGTCACTCTTCCAGCCAGCGCCATCCCTAGGGGGGTGCGGGGCCCAGAATGGAAGTGATGGATTCGTCTCTTCCAGGACTGACCGCACTGGCCAATTGCACCGGCCCATGGGGCCCCCCAAAACGTGGAACCCAGAGCGGTTGCTCCAATTTGCCCTACCGAAGGGATGGCTTCCAGCATACATCAAGAGATGGGTCCCGGGGTCTATTAGTAGCACCATAGGCACCAACTCCTAAGGGGCTGGAGCACTCACAGAAAAAAAATAGTGGGTGCTCAGCACCCACTGGCAGCCCCACAGATCGGCATCTCCCCCTGCCCCCAGCACCTCCCGCCTACCGGCGGCCCCGCCAATCAGCTCCTTCCTCTACCCCCCAGCACCTCCCGTCCACCATGGATCAGCTGTTTAGCAGCATGCAGGAGGAACTGGAGGGGGGAGAGGGAGGAGCGAGGGTGGGGCACACTCAGGAGAAAGGGATGGAACAGGGCAGAGTGGAGGTGGGAAGAGGTGGGGTGGGGGTGGGGTCTACGGCACCTCCCAGCAACTCATAAAGATGGCGCCTATGAGCAAAGCACACACAAATGGAAATCTAACACATTCCTATTGTATTCAGAAGAGTTCAGTGAATTTGAAAAAGCAGCTCTAATGGGGAAACTTGGTGACAAAATGAGGAAAATACAGTGAAGTTTAGTGTTGCATGGATGCATAAGGCTGTTGTGATTAAATATAACTCCTATATGAAGTAAATACTTAAAAACAACATTTTACATATTACATTTGTAACTAATGTCTACAAATCTTATGGTTATGGACTGGGTCTTCCAGTGAAAGAAAGAATAAAAACAAAATCCTAAAAGCATAAAAAGCAGTAGACTTGTATGTTTATATTCCTTTGCCCGGACGTTGATAATTATGATTGTTATATTTAAATATATTGCTAATTTGTTGTGATTTCTTCTCTCCCTTACCCCCCGCCAAAAATAATGGAAAAACAAAACCCCAATTTGCCATGTCTCTTCATCATATATGGACTTGCCCCTCAAAATTACACAAGCCCAATTCATTGATGTGAGTAAGGCCAGACAACCCTTTAACATAACAAATTGGAGTTTTGTCACTTTGGGAAGGGGAGATTTACAGCTTTCCTATGGAAACACTGAGCTTTGCTTCTAGACTGGGAAGGTCCTGAGAGAACAAACCTTATAATCATAATATTTTATATACAAAAAAGTTAATTTAGGCACAGTTAGACTCAACACTAAACGTTTTAAAAACATTCACACAGGTCCTGATCCAAAGGCAACTGAAGTCAATGAGAATCTTTCTATTGACTTCAGCAGACTTGGGATTAGGCCCTAAATTGGTACATCCTATGGCTGCTCTGCCCATGCTCTTCCTGAAGAACACCACACATTTTTTCTGCTGTGTTCCTTCTAACCCCACTATGTCGTGTAACTGAGGTTGGGGCCCACTTTGCACTGTCTCAACCTTTTGCTCCTGGATACTTTCTGTCAGTAGGGCATGTGTCAGGGTACACACCAGTTAATTCAATATAGCCTGCACTGAATCTGGCCCTTTGTGTGCAACCCCAAGCTAAAGCCAACTGAGTTGCACCTCTGTAAGCAAAAGAAGAATTTGACTCAAAAGGTGCAATTACTATCTCTGGGATAAGCAACTACCTTGAGAAAACAAAAGGAATAAGACTCAAAGAGAGAGAGAGAGCGAGAGAGCAATCTACTCCTCTTGGCTCCTAATAAGGTTCCGCTGTGGTGTATAGACAATTGTATTAAAATTATGACTTTAAATGCTTCGGGGTTTCTTGGTCCTACTTGCGAACTAGGGGACCCTGTAGGAAAGCTTGAACTTGCAGTCAATCAGCAGACAAATAGCCCAGACTAAGGTGGAGTGAATTGTGTCTCTGTTTTAAGGAGAAGTCGCCTTTGTTTTTCTGCTTTGGGTTCTTGTGTGTTATCATTCTGAATTCTAAACAAATAAAATAGTGTTACACTGCAACCGTCCTGCAAGCACATTCTATGTTTTTATCTGCAGTGAAACATAACACTCCCACCCTCCCACTTGTCGCCTTTTAAAGATCATTTTGTGATAGCTTTCAGAGGGGTAGCCGTGTTAGTCTGTATCAGCAAAAATAACGAGGAGTCCTTGTGGCACCTTAGAGGCTAACAAATTTATTTGAGCATAAGCTTTCGTGGGCTAGAACCCACTTCATGTACTGTGTGTATATATATACCTGCTACTGTATTTTCCACTCCATGCATCTACATTAATTTGTAATAGGTTGCCAAAGAAGGTGCAGCTGAGGGATGGTGGGATGCCAGCAGTGTATTGTCCTGCAGACTATTGACATCCATACATAAAGGAAGCTGCAGCCATACAAACTAGGCAGAGACCTCTGTGCTCTGAGAGAGACTAGAAGGATTAGACCATAAACATATAACTGAGGGGAGATCTGATGGCAAAACAGCGCAGTTTGTCTGGGGAGACCTGGAGAAGTGATACAGATTAGACAAGTAATCAATAGCATTCAGACTTCTAAGTGAATGGCATAGAATAGAAACCTCAAGCTCATTTAATTGTGTCTCTGGAAAGTTTCCCTCTGTTGTGAGCTACAATACTGCTTGTACAGTTTTATAAGAGATAGTCCCAATTTGGTTGTGACTGGTTTTCTAAAAAGGGAGAGAGAGCAGCTCTGTTAATTTTTCAAGCAGATTATTATGTATGAGGTGTGTTATTATGAAAGAACAGATATTTCAGGAGTCAATACTTCATTGAGAATCTGGTTAATAACACTTTGCTGAACCAAAGATTACAAGGACTAAAGATACATAGAAGAAGGTTGGCTAAACAACCAATAAGGGAGAACAGGCTAATGGTTTACAGTCACCTGAAAGGAGTACAAACCAACAGGAGGGAAGAAAAGCTTCGTGTCATCCAGTAGGGTACAACGAGAGCTATTGGGATGAAAACTGGCTAAGTAATTAGGAAAAATTTCCTGAAGGTGAGATCTATTAGACTATGGGACTGGCACAGAAACAAGGCATCTAACCCCACACACCTCCCTTCTTCTTACTTCTTTTTAATTCAGATGTACTGCCCTTCATACTCCTCAGAAAAGAGTAAAGAATGCTGTTGCAAGTCTCTAACCCACCTGTCAGATTTGGACTCCCAAAGGTTAAAAGTTCAACCCCTTACAATTTCTTACCAGATCACAGTAAGCTCCCATTCTCAAGCCATCAACTTGGATGTCTGTCTGCCTACCTTAGTTTTCTGACAAAGGGTCACACTTTCCTTTATTGAAGGTCCACATGAACAATAGCTTGGGTGTGAGGTAATGAGATTGCCTAACATTTTCACATCTCTGTATGCAACACCCAGAAAAAAATGGTTTGGTCTTTTCACTATGTGCACACAGCCTGATGACTCTCCGTCATCAAGCCTTCACTCACTTGGTATCCAGATATGGGAAGCATACATTCATTCTGGTGCCTAGTTTCACCATTCAAAATCACATTCTAAGGAACACGGGATGCATTGTGAATACTCATATATTGGTAAATTGGACAGCATTACCTATTAGTGGCAGGTGACTATGGGCTCAGATATGCAGCAGTGTCTGATACGGTTGACTGCTGAAATATGCTGAGGTGGCAATTACCATGGTACTGATTTAAAGAACTGAGCCTGCATTAAGACTGTCATAAGGGTAAGGACTAAGCAGATGAGGGAGGAAAGCATGTACCCTAACAGATGGTTACTTAGCTCCCTAGTGGCTTCACACATGATAAGGTGCAGGTGCAAACTTATTCCTTCAGTAAATGTGAAAAGAAGGCTACATCAGATTAAAAACTGTGGATTCTGCCAGCAGAGACTAACACTGAAGATACACACCAAAGGCAGATACGTATTTAGATATATGCCACGGGGCGGGGGAGAGAGAGAGAGAATCATAGAAATGGTCATCGAGAAATCACCAAGTCCAGCCCCCAGGACTGAGGCAGGACCTTGTTTACCTAGACCATCCCTGACAGGTGTTTGTCCAACCTGTTCTTAAAAACTTCCAGTGATGGGGATTCCACAACCTCCCTTGAAGCATATTCCAGAACTTAACTACCCTTATAGTTAGAAAGTTTTTCCTAATGTCTAACCTAAATCTCCCTTGCTTCAGATTAAGCTCGTCCTACCATCAGTGGACATGTGAACAATTGATCAACTTCATTTTTATAACAGCTATTAGCATATCTGCAGAGAGGAAGAAAGATGTCAGTGGACATTTCAGAAAGGCACCTTTCTGAGCATTTGTGAGGCCACTCAGGAGTACCAGCACCACCAAGCTTCCGAAAGTGGGTTAACATGACAACTGAAAAATCCAAGGCTTAATTGCCTATGTGGACAGAGAATAAAAACTATATTATAGTATGTAAATAACAGACATTGTAAACCAGAAGTTATTTATCCTTTATAAGGGAAATAGCCCCATTAATAAAGGATCTCCTCCCAGTCATTGTTAATTATACATCGACTTAAGAATTATTATCCCTTACCTTTATGGAACCCAATGCACATCAGGAATGAACCTGACACGACTCTGTTCCTCGATGATCTTCCTGAATCATTTTAAGAATGAAGACTACCACTAGAAAAGTAATAAATGACGGGATTTTTCCTCACTCAAGTTTACTTTGATTCTGTGCAAATTTGCAAGTATGAAAAGATTACGTCTTTACAGGAATCAGGTAAAAAAAAGTACACTGAGGTTTTTGAAATTAAAATATTTCTTTTGATGAAAGGGATTAGTCTAAGTTTGCACACTCAATGTAATTAGTGCATATGGTCCAGCTGTGAAGAAATAGCTGAGGACTTCTAACTTATTATTAATTAGGCTCATTAAAATGCAAGTAAGAGAACGATGCCTAGGTAAACAATACCTTATGTCATAAAGTCATTACTTGACAAGAGCTAGCCTTCCTAACAGAAGTCATTACTGATATTTTGTGGAGGTTTTTTTTTAGGCTCCATGGGTGCCAGTTAACTACTTTTGACTGACATCAAGGACAGACATGCAAAGCTGGAAGGAGTCAGCAGTACTGCACAGCAATTCTGTTCACATCATTTCAAAATATGTCTGGTTGGGGTCAAAGGTTGACAGCCAAATGACAGGCCTTCTTCAACTGCTGTGGTGTCACAGCAGGAGCATGTCAGGGAAATTTTCCTGGGCCCCTCGGTGAATTTTTTACATGCTCACATTTCTTTCCTTGTCTTATCAGTGGGGCAGGATTGGCAGATTTGTGATTAACACCTCTGAAGGAAAAGTGTGGAGACCATCCCATGTTAGGGACTAGCGGTAACCGCAGCTACTACTCCTAAGGTTCTCATCAGACATTTAACAGAGTACAACAGAACCCAGCATTTTATTATCCACTGATATTAGAAGTGGGATGGGAGATTAGCTGGGGTTTTGGCTGTTACTGTTAACTGGAGTTGTTACATTCCCCATCAAGAAAACAGACTGTAATTACTAAGTACTAGTGTCATGAGCAATGCCTCCCAAACAAATAAGAAAGGAAGATACTTTTTTCTTAAATGTCAACACACTCAACAGCAAGCTGTTTTTCAGAGTTTTAGAAATGTTTCCCGTTCTTTAGAGTCCATGCACGCTCACTTATAAATCACTCCAGTGATGCAGCCTCCAGTATAAATGGATCAAAAGATGCTATTGACAGATGCTGAAATGAGCGTCTACCTTTAACACAGGGTCAATTGATAAGTGTCTGACCTAGACTTTTGACTGACATGAAGAGCTGTCAGGACTCTTAGTTACAAGTGGTGACTAGGCACTGAGAAAAAGTCTGCCTCAGTGGTATGTTTGGTACAATAACCTGTGATAAGGAGAAAGGTTGGGGACCAGATTATAAGAAAATCTGAGACCAATGAATTTAATAGGACTGGGATTTGGAAGATTAAAGCATGATCTAATAAAGCTTCCCTAGTGTCTCTTTATCACTATCACTCCCTTTAATCATCCTGTCTAAAAGTGGATATAGGAAATTCTTTATCATTTATGGTGAAAACTACCCATGGCTGGATCGGAGAGCCGCTGCAGGAGCAGAAATGGCATCTCATCTTGGTTTCATTGTGGATGCTCCTTCTCTGGAAGCCTGCATGCTCCAAAAAAAGTTTTGCACCAGCTGTGCTCCACAGCCTCACCAGGCGTCCCGCTTCTGAAAAACATGCCATGGTTTGGCAGTGAGAGTGTTTTTGCCTCCATGTACTTTTATTCCATATCCTACTGTCTCAAACGTGGCAGGATGAAAGGGAAATTATTTCACCTCTAAAAGTGAATAACTGACATGCAGCTGTTAAACCCAGATACAAAACCACTTAGAGGAAGCATGGACACGTACCTATAAGTACCTAGACAGACAGACCTCTCCAGATATGTCTGCCAATGACAAGGTCCCAAATTGAGCACCAGAAATCCAAGACTGCATATGGACATTGGTCCCTATCAGGAATAAATGCCCCCAAATATCCCCACAACAGTAGGTGGGTGTCACCTGACCAGATATAAACCTACTCCCATACATCTCATGCTAAACCACAGGACGATGTACCCACATCTCTCCCAAACGAACATAGCAATATCATCAAATTCAACTACAGTCATCTGCAGTGCTAAAACTGCAAGGTATAGTGTACTGGGCTACTATAAATGAGCAAAAGCAGTTTCAGCCACCTGCAGCCCACAGGGACTCCACAAATGCTGTCCTGAGGATGCCTGTTTTGCTTTCAGAAGAAATAGGAGGACCTTGCACGTAGCTAAGGCCTTTATGGCACATCCCTCCTATATTTTCTCTCTAAACTCAGAGGAATATGGTGGAACCAGCACAGCAAAGCAAGCCTACCCGATGAAAGTTTATCATGTTTGAACATGGTAGGGAAGAATCGAGTTAGCAGACACACCATAACACAATACTGCCAGGACTTCGCAGTCAGTGTAGACCAGGACAAATTATGTTCAGCATCATGTTGCACAAGTGTAATTAAACCCTGAGGGTCTGAGACTAGATGAAAGAGTCAAAAGGCTTGATCTATTTCCCTGTTTGCATGCATATACACACACACATATTAATACACACACACACACATCTCAATTCCCACTCCAAATTTATAAAAATGCTCCCATTGTAGCCTGTAGGTACAGACAGAAAAAAAAAGATTATTATTAAACCAAATACAAAAATATGAAATCATCAGATAATAATGATAGAGGTCTCCCCACCAACCACAAGAGCCTCAAGATTATTTGAGGAAACCAACATAAGCACAGGTGAAGCTAAATCACATTTTTATAAGAGCAACTACTGAATGAACATTTTAAAAAGGTATTCACCCAGTTGCAGTAGTTACTTCCAATTTTCTAAGTCCTTCTGTGGCATCTTAGAAACCCTTTAGCCAACCTGTTCTGCTAAAGACTTTGCCTTCACACAATGAGTGAGACATGAACTTATTAAAGGGAAGAGCCAACTGCCACCACCACCACCACCACATCAACATGCACGGACAACACCCCACATAAGGATAATATAAGAGAAAAGGAAAAAATATATTGTGCTGAGTGTGATGACAGTTTGCAATGTTTAAATTCCAGAGTGTATTTGTGCAGCTGCTGTGGATATCAGTACTGTTGACTAGCACACAATGTTTTAGGGATATTTAGCAGGTGTCTGACTCTCTACTTTAAATACCCTAAAAAGGGAAAAGGAAACAAGGAGCTATGAGGTTGTGTAACAAGTGTGGCAAGCACTTGTGAGCAAACATTGATGTCACTAAAAATAAAAGTGGTAAGCCTTATACTGGAGGAGATATATTTTGGGAACTGGCAAGGAAGCCTTTTTAAAGACTGGGGTAGTACTCTGCAAATGACGGTAGTTGCCTGTCCAGATTTTTGTAGGTAGAATTATCTGCTGGTATTTGAGTATTACCTACAGGTAGCCAAATGGCTTTGGTATTTTATCTCTCTAGTTACCATGGTTTTAGTTTTTGAACTACATCAAGATAAATATATAAAAGATAGCGAGGGGGGGGGGGCTAGGGGAAAGGTGTTTGTTGAAAGTTATCTGTTCAACTTTCTCATCAGTTAAAGGGCTTTTAAACTGTGCCTCTAACGGTACATGGAGGATTTCTTATCCTCAATTTTAATGCTGTGAGTGTTCTCAAAATGCCTCCATGACCTTCCCTCTCCCTTCCCATCACACATTGACACATCTAGCCTAAATTTGCGTCTTGCATCACCTCAGGATACTCATGGCTAATTTCATTATTTTGGAGAGAAAATGCAAATGAAGCCAGACAGCTGGTGCTTTCCTTGTGGCTAGGAGTGATGGAGGGGCCTGAGGCCTACCTCATCAGAGGCTCTAATACCCTTTTGCTTAGACAGGCCCTGGCGGGAAGAGAGCAGGGAGGCTGCTAGAGCAGCAGGAACAGATGGCAAGAAAGGTAAAAAGATGGAGAAGCAAGGCTAGCTTTAGTTATTCAGAAGAAGTTGTAGTGTCAGTTACCTAGGTAGATTGATATGGTGTTGCAGGATGATACTGTATCTTTCAGATTCCCTTACTTTTCAGGTTCTTAACTCATTGGAGATTTGAAACTCAGTCACTTATTTAAGGTTGTGCAGAGTTCTTAAATCCAGTTTATTTGACACAATTTGTCAATACTAATTAGAGCCAGCAAAGACCTTGGTTATCTATTAACTCCGGCCTATTGAATGTTAACTCTTAATTCTTCTACAATAGTCATCCTAGCTCTGACAGCTGTTCAAATGTTACCTTTCGAGAAGTAAAGTCTTTTTATAAAAAAGTTTATCCTTCCTTTACACGAGACAGATATTTTAAACCAATTTCACCCTTGATTCATGAAAGGAGGAAAGGAAAACAATAACATGCCTGTAAAAACCTGTCAAAACATCATCTGATAAAGCACCCTTACAAGAGGTCCGTAAAAGAGTAATGCCATTCAACACAAAACACTGAGCATTTCAGAGCAATTTAGAACAGCTTGTAAGAACACATTTCATGGAAATGTTTTCTGACATCTAAAAAGGTAATAAGACCAGGGGCATCTTGATTGGTAGGATTTTATATGTATTAGTGTTGTTATTGTTATGATTTCTAGTGAAGTTGTTGTACGTGGCAAAGTCTGAAATCTTCTTTCACACAGCATACCTGCAGGCAAATAGCAAATGCAGAGGAGAGATTTTTCCAATACATTAATTGAAGAGGCAGGTATTTTCAAAGAATCATATATATAAAATCTTTTTTAAATGAGAAAAATAAATGTTAAGATTCAAAGTGAATGAGTAGTCTTAAGCATCAAGGGGTGTGTGTGTGGAATATAATACTTTACTCTTATGTAGCACCTTTCATCCAGAGATCCCTAAGTGTTTTACAAAAATTAACTGAGCTTCACAACACCCTTGTGAAAAATGCTACCAAACAGCTTTTGTGCACTCTCCAGGGCTTTCCTAGGCCACATTACACAATAATTAGTAAGATGCTTTCCTCGTTAGATATTGTGATAAAACACACCATTGTACCCAATTCACACATCAGCTAGCAGAAGGACAAAGATACCACTGACACAAATTCCATTGATTTCAGTAGAAATGGGCCACCAAAGCCAAAAGTGAGTTCGGCCCAGAGAAATCAAGTGACCTTCCCAATGTCATACACAGAATCAGCAGCAAAGCAAGGAATATAGATAGAATCCAGGAAACTTGACTACCAATTCTCACAGCACGGGACCTTTCCCCGGCAGCAAGGATTTGGAGAATACCTTCAGTTCCTTCCATGGCGTTTTTTGTTTTGCCTGGTTTTTTTTATTGTAATCGTGTCCATCTGCCATTCATCCATGGCTCTTACCATGCCCCTCTTTTGCATCACAATATTCATCCCATCCTCCTCCTTTCTGCTTCTCCTTTCCCTTTTCCACCTTCCCACTCCTCCCCCCCGGCTCCATCTCCCCTTCCTGGTTACCCTCAGCCCTCTCAAGTTCCCACCAGTTCTGTGTACGCCTCTTTCCTCCTCCACCCTGATCGCCTCGATCCTCCCACCAGTACAAATATAGGTCCCCCATCTGCAGCCTCTTCCTCATCTCTGGTGACATTTGCCTCAACCCCGGCTCTCATTCTATCGCCACCCTCTCCACCTCCCAGACCATCCCCACCATCACCTCTGATCCTCTCATGCCCTCATTCCCAACCTCATGCCCCTCCTCGACCCCTCCCCTTCTCTTGCGGTCTCAGTCATCCACAACCTCTTCATGTCCTGGCCCCTCCAGCTCCTGGCTCTTACACAGAGCTGGATGTCTTCATCTGACACTGCTTCTGCAGCTGCCTTCGCTGATAGAGACCTCTGCTTCTCTCACACTCCCCGCCCTGGAACAGACCCTGGTGGGATTACTAGGCTTCTTTTCTCACATTCCTGCTGCTTCCAAGCCCCACTCCTCCTCCTTCCCACTCTTTCCTCTCTTTTGAGCAACAGTGTATCTAGTTTTTCTCTCCTCTCCCTCTCCATGTTGCTTTGATCTACCATCCACCCAGCTCCTCCCCATCAGACTTCCTCTCTGATTTCAGCTCCTGGCTCTCTCCCCCACAATCTCCCACACTCATCCTCACTGACTTCAGTTTCCAAGATGATGACTCAGCCAACCCCTTAACTGCTTTCTTCCTTACTCTCACCTCTCCATTTAACCTTCAGCCCTGGTTCAACTTTCCACTCACTAAAAGAGCCACTCACTTGACTTGGTCTTTACTAAGCATGGCTCTCCCTCTGACTGTGATCCCCTTCTTTTCTCCCTCTATACCTCATCTCTGGGTAATCTCATCCACAAACACAAATGTAGCTACCATCTCTACTGACCAGTCACAGACCTACCTCTCTGCTCCGGACCAGTCTCCCCTGTCCAAACTAAAATCTCTGTCCATCTTTCTGACACCACTGTATGGATTTCTAGCCATCAAACAAAGCCCTTAATCTTCCCCCCTCCATGCCCTTCCCCTCACTTCCTTTTTCAATCACTGTGGACAACACCTCCATCCTGCCTGTAACCTGGACCTCTTTTTACATCCTCACACTCCAAGCAGTATCTAAATCTCAAGGATGCTTTCTGAGTGACATTTCTAAGATACGGCCTTTCCTGTTCATACACAGCTAAAACTCTCACCCAAGCTTTCACGCTCCTGAGTCTCAGTTACTGCAACATCCTTATCTCTGGTCTTGAAAAATAAGATTTTGCCCTACTCATATCCATGCCGCTAGCTCCTGCAAGGATAGTTTTGCTAGCCCTTTACTTTGACCATGTCACCACTACCTTTGCATCCTTCCACTAGTGCATCAAATTATTTGTCTTTAATTTTAAAGCCCTTCATGGCCTATCCTCACCCTGCCATCTCTCATTCACTATCGAAATGTTGACTCTCCCTTCCGAGAAACCAGCGAAGCCAGCCTCTATTGTCCACTCGTTAAATTTTCAAACAAGAACCTTCATGCTTTCCCATGCTGTCCTTCACACTTGGGAGTTGCTCCATGTAAACATCTACAAAGTTACTTCATTTCCACCTTTGCATCCCCGCCTTAAAATTCTCCTTTGCCATGATGCCTACAAAAATCCTGTCAACAGTTGGGTCACTGATATGCAGAAACCAGTGCCTACCATGCTGACCAATGTTGTGTCATTGTTTATGTGTACCCCTCATTTGTTTGTCTGTATCCATCTGTTGTCTCTAGTCTTATACTTAGATTGTACACTCTTTAGGGCAAGGATAATTTTTTTCTGTTTGTACAGTACCTAACACAATGGGGTCCTTATTCCTAACTAGGGATTGTAGGTATTACAGTAATATAAACAATTAAATAATAGTAATAACTGGGATCCAGAAAGGCTCTAAAGCATAAAGGCTAATTATCCAAAACTTCTTGAAGATGAATATAGTCTCATGAGCCATCATTGCACCTTAAGCAGCATTTTTGCAGTTCTCAAACAGCACTGACAGAATATTTACACAGTATTTGGAACCACACCAGAGGATGAGCTCTAAAGGAATTTGAGTCCAACCCTTAGTGACCAGAAGAACAGTCAGCCTAATCTAGAGAGAATCGACAGAAGAAAACTGGTGTGTGTGTATTGGAAAGGAGGGGGAAGGGTCAGAAAACTTCCTAGAAAAAAACAGCATTAAAGAAATTTTTGTCTGGAATTAGGCATTATCTTTCCATTCACTAATTGATTTATTGACTGTTCAAAAGCAGAAATCTTTACCACATGTTTATTCTGTAGCTCAGTTTCAAGGTAAAAGGAGAAATATATAGTCAGTTTGGCAAGGGACATATTCTGCTTATGTAACACTAAGTGCTTTTTAGCAGCACACTGACTAATGACAATCGGCTCTAAAAAAACCCCAGCACAAACACACAAAAGCAATTGCCATGGATTTATGATTTGATCTCCCTGCCTGCCTGAATCATCATATGTGATTATTATTTGCATCTCTTTTGGTTATCAATTCTTACACACCACAGCTTCTCCATCTATGTCTGCTTCTAGCTAAGGCAAAAGTAAACACTTAAACCTCATTTGGAGAGACCTCAGTAACTGACCGGAAATCACACAACTGAAGAGATAAAGTACCAGTATTGGAAGATCTTGGATTGCAAGTAGTGGTGTAATAGGGAGAAGATCCAGAGAACAGGGATGTGTTTAGGTGTTTTAGTCTCAGGAACAAGAGAACGTACTAAGCCGTAGATACTATAGACATATGTTATTAGAGTAAAATCTTCCAAGTTTTATCCTTCTTCATAAATTTCTAACAAGCTACATAAAGAAAAAAACATATTCCAATAGGTTAAATTTTTCCCTATTTAAATACCCTAATTCCCAAAGATGCATATGGTAACCCACGATGGTCAGTAAACCCTTAAGAGGTAACTAGTTTTCCCTGAATTTATTTAGCCTATCAGATTACCCTATTATCTCTAACTAAGATTCAAAGTCACTTTCCTTCTTTCTGAAGAGACATTTTGCTTAGCCAGCAATGTAGCCAGATCTGAAGAAGAGCTCTGTGTGGTTCGAAAGCTTGTCTCTCTCACCAACAGACATTGGTCCAATAAAAGATATTACCTCATCCACCTTGTCTCTCTGATATTCTGGGACTGACATAGCTACAGCAACACTGCATACAAGTGTAGGTAGATCATTTTCTTCAATTGAGATGGCTGTTGTATTAAGACTTCTTTGTTTATTTGTTTTGAAGGGTAGGAGGGCTCAAGCTTTCGAGCCACATAGCGCTCTGACCCAATAGGTTTCTGAGCTCAGGGGCAATGTACTTACTGTATGTATTATAGCTAAGTCTAGGTAAAGTGTTGGGGAGTGTCTAGTTGCTACACTCACCTCAAAAATCCTCTGGAAAAATATCTGAATCACAGTTAGCTTAAACGTGAATTAGCATCGGACTTGCTGTATTAATGAACAATAATAAATTCATCCTTAGCTTACATGAAAATGAAGACTTCAATGTGTCTGGGAATTTCTGGTGTGCATGAAAGGTGATGGCTCAACAGCCCTGGACTCTGACGTTGACTGTTCTTAGACAAAACTGGCCAGCAGAGATAGTAGCAGTGCAATCTTACCCTCACTGTCCTACCAATGTGTCTCTACCCTGTCCTGGAGGAAACACTTCTAGAGGTTAGAAGACAGTTCAGTCTCTGTACGCATTCATTCTTTAGCCTCTCTCTGCTGAGACTGTCACGGAGGTTGCTAAGTGTGGCCATTTCTTCTGCATCTGATCTGGACATGACAAGTGTAATATTTTATAACTGGAGTCCTCCTGACCACACTGTATTTACTTTAGGCATGGCCAGTGAAACCCTGGCCTACCACTGAGGTCAGTGGTGAAACTCCCATTCACTTAAATAGAGACAGGATTTCACGTGGCTACTTTATAAGCTGCCTCTCTCTCCAGGCATTGAATTATGCACTTTCAATCAACTGGGTTGTTGAAACTGATGGAACCCAAGGCACGCCTGGTACAGGCTGAGGAAAAAAAGATTTCTAGTTATAGGGCTTGCAACCATGGAGCCTGCTCAAGTCTTATGACCTTGGGAGAGAACTTGTGGTATCCCTGTTTACAGGAAGTTCTTTAAAAAATACTCAGAAAACTCTTTAAATACATTATTGAAAAATATACTCCAATATCAATAATTAGTACAATTAATTCTACCTGAGGGAGTCATTAACCTTAAAGGTAATTAACCAAATTTTCTCCATGTAGTTAACCGTATATATTTTACACATATATACTTAAAGGAAAACATAGACAGTTTACTATCAATTTGATCTGAAGGGATCTTTAAATTGTTGTAGATAGGCTTTTTACATTATAATCTTTTATAGATTTCATATTATTTATACATCAGATAGGGTAATTTTTAAAAAAAATACATGATTCCCTTCTGTGTTTCATTAAAGGAATAGATTTAATACTAGTTTTTGTTATAAAGTTTTCTTTTATACTCCCTTGGATGTCTTCCGCGATAGTGTGCTGTAGTACAATGGTTTCTCAGTATCCTTGTGATGTCCATGGTACTCACAAGAAAAGTCATACTGAATTAGATGCTAATAAAGCCTCTATATAGCATCCCACATCATGTATTCGATACAGGCCACATACCCTACAACAAAACTAACTAAGAAAAGTTTTAGAGATTTAAAAAAAAAATATTGGAACTATTTTTGTATCCCTCCACCTATAAACCAGGTGTTTTAGGCACCAATTCCGTAAGGTATTTAAACACATCTTTCTGTCAGCATGTGAATAGTCCCATTGAAGTTGATGGGACTACTCACATGCTTATATAATTAAGCAGGTGCTTAAATATGTTGCTGAGTCAGGAAGTCTGGTACCAATTACAGAGAAATATTAAAATTAAATGAAAGACCCCCTCCAAATATGATCTAAAATAGCTTTCCTTTACCTAAAACGTTCATGATTTTAATGTTTAAGAATCAAGTGCAGTGTATCCCATTGGGAAGGTGGGAACACGGGATAAAGTTCCTGTTTCTAGTTCTGCAGTATCCCAAGACGTCAGAATTTAAAGCTGTGACATTGACATTTTTATTCACTGACAAGTGATAATTGACCCTGGACTGAATTTTGCCTGTCCTGGACCCTGAAACTATCTAGTTTTGGTAGAAAATTCCACATTTGGGGGAGGAGGAAGAAGAAAAATGTTCAGATAGTTTGTTGTTGTTGTTGTTGTTGTTGTTGTTTTTTTAGTGGCACTTGCTGAAGCTGCTAAAAGATTCCAAATATTAGAATAAGCCTCGGGAAGGTGGATTAATGGGCAAGTAATGTGGCCATGGGCATGTGGGATAAATGTATTGTACCTGTACAACTGTACACATATTATACCTGTGTAATTTATCAAAGGTCGTTCCAAGTTATATGGATATCACCTCGACATATATGTGTGTACGCATTCACATATATATGTAGTAATTAAAGGACAGTCCGGGCCCAAGTGAGTAGACTTTTGTCATGCAATTAGTAACAGTACCTTCATCTTACTAGGACTAGTTGCATGAGAGATGACTATTCACGTGAGTAATTGTTCGCAGGATTCTATCCACTCAGGACTGTTCTACTCACAGTTTTTGTACCAATTTAACTATTTTGACTACGGGTATTTTTTTTAAACCAAGATAGTTAACTTCAACAGAACCCTCAGTGTGGGTAAATTTCCCATGTGTGAATAAGCTTTACCAGTATACGGGTCCTTTATACTGGTATAACGTTGTCCACACTATAGGATTAACTATACTTGTTTCAAACCGATATAGTAACCCACACAAACACTGCCATTAATGTCTGATTCTGGAAGGTGCTGAGTGCTCTCTACTCCCACTGAAATCAATGGGAATAGAGGATGCTCTGCTACTTTCAGGAGTGGACCGTTAAAATTCTTTATCTATTAATCTACAGTACATGAACATTTAAAAATTAAAATAAAATATCTGGAGAAAAATAGAAAGGTAAACTATAAAATGTGTCCTATTATAATTCAAAGCTTTCCTTAGAATCTTCCTTGATTTAGGGGCAAGATACAATAACTGACAACAGTAAATACTGATGCCAGTTTTAAAAAAATTTTTAAATCTAAAAATAAACCATTTCATCAAGAAAATATGCAAGTGACCAAACACTCGGCCTGGTCTACACTACGATTTTAGGTCGAATTTAGCAGTGTTACCTCGATTTAAGCCTGGACCCGTCCACACGACGAAGCCCTTTTTTTCGACTTAAAGGGCTCTTTAAATCGATTTCTTTAATCCACCTCTGACGAGGGGATTAACGCTGAAACCGGCCTTTCCGGGTCGGATTTGGGGTAGTGGGGACGCAATTCGACGGTATTGGCCTCTGGGAGCTATCCCAGAGTGCTCCATTGTGACCGCTCTGGACAGCACTCTCAACTCAGATGCACTGGCCAGGTAGACAGGAAAAGGCCCGCGAAATTTTGAATTTCCTGTTTGCCCAGCGTGATGGAGAGCCCAGGTGAACACGCAGAGCTCATCAGTACAGGTAACCATGATGGAGTCCCAGGATCGCAAAAGAGCTCCAGCATGGACCGAACGGGAGGTACGGGATCTGCTCGCCATATGGGGAGATGAATCAGTGCTAGCTGAACTCCGTAGCAGTAAATGAAATGCCAAAACATTAGAAAAAGTCTCAAAGGGCATGAAGGACAGAGGCCATAACAGAGACGCACAGCAGTGCCGCGTGAAAATTAAGGAGCTAAGGCAAGCCTACCACAAAACCAGAGAGGCAAACGGAAGGTCTGGGGCAGAGCCGCAGACATGCCGCTTCTACGCTGAGCTGCATGCCATGCTAGGGGGTGCAGCCACCACTACCCCAACCCTGTGCTTTGACTCCATCAATGGAGAATCACAAAACACGGAAGCAGGTTTTGGGGACGAGGAAGATGATGATGAAGACATTGAAGATAGCTCACAGCAAGGAAGCGGAGAAACCAGTTTCCCCAACAGCCAGGAGACGTTTTTCACCTTGGACCTGGAACCAGTAACCCCCGAACCCACGCAAGGTGTGCTCCCAGACTCTGAGGGTACACAAGGCACCTCTGGTGAGTGTACCTTTGTAAATATTACACATGGTTTAAAAGCAAGCATGTTTAATGATTAATTTGCCCTGGCATTCGCAGCCAGTACAGCTACTGGAAAAGTCTGTTAAGGTGTACGGGGATGGAGCGGAAATCCTCCAGGGACATCTCCAGAAAGCTCTCCTTGATGTACTCCCAAAGCCTTTGCAAAAGGTTTCTGGGGAGGGCTGCCTTATTCCATCCTCCATGGTAGGACACTTTACCACGCCAGGCCAGTAGCACGTAGTCTGGCATCATTGCATAACAAAGCATGGCAGCGTATGGTCCCGGTGTTTGCTGGCATGCAGACAACATCCATTCCTTATCTCTCTTTGTTATCCTCAGGAGAGTGATATCATTCACGGTCACCTGGTTGAAATAGGGTGATTTTATTAAGGGGACGTTCAGAGGTGCCCGTTCCTGCTCTGCTGAACAGAAATGTTCCCCGCTGTTAGTGATCATCCCAGAGAATTGGGGGAGGGGAGGGGAGGGGAGGGGGGTTAGTTGGGTTTGTGCTGCACATTAACCCGGAAACCGCAGCCCCTCCTTTTAAATTGCAAACCCATTTTAAATGGCCAACCCAACGGCCGCTTGGTATGGGAAATGAGGGCACTGCTGTTTGAAACCATTCCCACATGTTATGAAGGTTAAAAAAGCCAAAAGACTGTGTCTTACCATGGCTGCCTGCAAGCCGAATTCTGTTGCCTGGCACTGCGTGTGTGATCTCTCACACCAAACCGGCAGGCCTCAATATAAGAGGAAAAATGCGACCTTGTAACGAAAGCACATGTGCTGTGTAATGTGAACAGCAAGATTTAACGTGAAAGAGTGTACCCATTGTTCTCTAAAATGTGTCTTTTTAACTACCACCTCTCCCTTCTCCTCCACCAGCTGCAAATGTTTCTCCTTCGCAGAGGCTAGTGAAGATTAGAAGGCGAAAAAGGCGCACTCGGGATGACATGTTCTCGGAGCTCCAGATGTCCTCCCATGCTGACAGAGCACAGCAGAATGCGTGGAGGCAGACAATGTCAGAGTGCAGAAAAGCACAATATGAACGCGAGGAGAGGTGGCGGGCTGAATCGCAGGCTGAAGAGAGCAAGTGGCGGGCTGAAGAGGATGGGTGGCGTCAGCTTGCTGACAGAAGGCAAGAGTCGATGCTCCGGCTGCTGGAGCATCAAACTGATATGCTCCAGCGTATGGTTGAGCTGCAGGAAAGGCAGCAGGAGCAGAGACCGCCGCTACAGCCCCTGTGTAACCAACAGCTCTCCTCCCCAAGCTCCATTGCCTCCTCACCCAGACGCCCAAGAACGTGATGCGGGGGCCTCCAGCCACCCAGCCACTCCACCCCAGTGGATTGCCCAAGCAACAAAAGGCTGGCCTTCAATAAGTTTTAAAGTTTTAAAGTGCAGTGTGTCCTTGTCCTTATCCCCTCCCCCACCCCACCTGGTGCTTCCCTCCTCCTCCACCCCTCCCGGGCTACCTTGGCAGTTATCCCCCTATTTGTGTGATGAATTAATAAAGAATGCAAGAATGTGAAGTAACAATGACTTTATTGCCTCTGCAAGCGGTGATCGAAGGGGGGAGGGGAGGGTGGTTAGCTTACAGGGAAGTAGAGTGAACCGGGGGGAGGGAGGGGGGTTCATCAAGGAGAAACAAACAGAACTTTCACACCGTAGCCTGGCCAGTCATGAAACTGGTTTTCAAAGCTTCTCTGATGCGCACCGCACCCTGCTGTGCTCTTCTAACCGCCCTGATGTCTGGCTGCGCGTAATCAGCAGCCAGGCGATTTGCCTCAACCTCCCACCCCACCATAAATGTCTCCCCCTTACTCTCACAGATATTGTGGAGCGCACCGCAAGCAGTAATAACAATTGGAATATTGGTTTCGCTGAGGTCTATTCGAGTCAGTAAACTGTGCCAGCGCGCTTTTAAACGTCCAAATGCACATTCTACCACCATTCTGCACTTGCTCAGCCTATAGTTGAACAGGTCCTGACTACTGTCCAGGCTGCCTGTGTATGGCTTCATGAGCCATGGCATTAAGGGGTAGGCTAGGTCTCCAAGGATAACTATAGGCATTTCAACATCCCTAATGGTTATTTTCTGGTCAGGGAAGAAAGTCCCTTCCTGCAGCTTTTGAAACAGACCAGAGTTCCTGAAGACGTGAGCATCATGTACCTTTCCCGGCCATCCCACGTTGATGTTAGTGAAATGTCCCTTGTGATCCACCAGTGCTTGCAGCAGCATTGAAAAGTACCCCTTGCGGTTTATGTACTCATTGGCTTGGTGCCCCGGTGCCAAGATAGGGATATGGGTTCCGTCTATTGCCCCGTCACAGTTAGGGAATCCCATTACAGCAAAGCCATCCACTATGACCTGTACGTTTCCCAAAGTCACTACCCTTGATAGCAGCAGCTCTTTGATTGCGTTGGCTACTTGGATCACAGCAGCCCCCACAGTAGATTTACCCATTCCAAATTGATTCCCGACTGACCGGTAGCTGTCTGGCGTTGCAAGCTTCCACAGGGCTATCGCCACTCGCTTCTCAACTGTGAGGGTTGTTCTCATCTTGGTATTCTGGCGCTTCAGGGCAGGGGAAAGCAACTCACAAAGTTCCATGAAAGTGCCCTTACGCATGCGAAAGTTTCGCAGCCACTGGGAATTGTCCCACACCTGCAACACTATGCGGTCCCACCAGTCTGTGCTTGTTTCCCTGGCCCAGAATCGGCGTTCCACGGCATGAACCTGCCCCATTAACACCATGATTTGCACATTGCTGGGGCCCGTACTTTGTGAGAGGTCTATGTCCATGTCTATTTCCTCATCACTCTCGTCGCTGTGCTGCCGTCGCCTCCTCGCCTGGTTTTGCCCTGGCAGGTTCTGGTCCTGCATATACTTCAGGATAATGCGCGTGGTGTTTAAAGTGCTCATAATTGCCGCGGTGATCTGAGCAGGCTCCATGATCCCAGTGCTTTGGCGTCTGGGCTGAAAAAAGGCGCGAAACGATTGTCTGCCGTTGCTTTCACGGCAGGGAGGGAGGGTGGGGCCTGATATGTACCCAGAATCACCCGCGACACTGTTTTTGCCCCATCAGGCATTGGGATCTCAACCCAGAATTCCAATGGGCGGCAGAGACTGTGGCAACTGTGGGATAGCTACCACAGTGCAACGCTCCGGAAGTCGACGCTAGCCTCTGTACTGTGGACGCAGTCCGCCGACTTAATGCACTTAGAGCATTTTGTGTGGGGGCACACATAATCGACCTTATAAAAATGATTTCTAAACAACCGACTTCTATAAATTCAACCTAATTTCGTAGTGTAGCCATACCCACAAACACTGCCATTAATGTCTGATTCTGGAAGGTGCTGAGTGCTCTCTACTCCCACTGAAATCAATGGGAATAGAGGATGCTCTGCTACTTTCAGGAGTGGACCGTTAAAATTCTTTATCTATTAATGTACAGTACATGAACATTTAAAAATTAAAATAAAATATCTGCGGAAAAATAGATTTAGGGGCAAGATAGTATTTACTGTTGTCAGTTATTGTGATGCCAGTTTTAAAACATTTTTTAAAATCTAAAAATAAACCATTTCATCAAGAAAATATGCAAGTGACCAAACACTCTTCTATACTCATTTAACAGTTTTAGGTCAATTTTTGTGAGGTACAATAAAAGTAATTTGTCACTGAAATTAACTTTCAATTGTTTTCACCACTAATCTCTGACCACTATATTCTGCATTCTTTTGTGACCGCTAAACTGCAACTGTGATCTGATCTCTCATTCATAGCCCAGCTGTGTATGTGCAAAGCTCTGCAAAAAAAAAAAAAAAAAATCTCTTCTTTGACCATGAACTTTAGATGATCTAGTTAGCGTTACTGTCAAGCATCCCGCGGTCTTTTTGAAAAGCAGGACTTGTCCATGCTGCCCTCTGGCCAACTTCAGTGGGACTAAACCACTAGCGAGAGCCATCAAACTGCCTGACAGCTTGTCACCAGTGAGGCTCCATTAATTTACACACATTTTCCACTGTTTGGCATTTACCATGATAACTCTTTTCTTTCCAAGCAGCTCCTGTTTGCATTTAACACTTGGGTTAATTTTCATCAGAGTTTAAATTTAGCCATCAGTATTTCAGGGGAGCTGTCAGCCAACATATGGAGGAGAAAACATCCTTCTGAATTTATAATAAAGTGGAATCTGTTGAATGTGAAACAAAAACCAACTGCAATATACTGCAAGGCCCCGATGGGGGGAGCAGGGTCAGCAAAGAATAGCAGAGTGGATTAGTTGTTCTATTCACCAGAGTGGCATCTGAGCACCTCAGGAGCTTCTTGATATATCAAAAAATGATGGAAAGACACAGTTCAATTTGTCCCCCTTTTATAAAGGATAATTAACCTGTCAGTCTTGCTACTTTAACAACTTCATTATATTGGAGCAGAACTGGGTGCAGGGAGCCCATGTCTTTTTCCGAAAGGAACACAGGGCACTTGTTTAAATGGTTGAGCAAAAAGGTAGAAAAAAACCCCCGCATCCCTATATTATTCTGTGGTTTCTGAAAAAAATGGAACATGCTTCCTTAAATTATGTAATCAAACTGACTTTAATGTGACACACTACCAATAATTTTAACTCAGAAAGGTGAAAATAATGTATCAGGCAAAGTAGGAAATAAAATCATATCGTTTAAAGATTGAGGTTACAGGGTTGCAGATGACGATGGACTGTTTGAAAACTATTGTGATGCTTCCTAAAGGGACACTGCCTTTCATAAGTAATGAAGAACAAATCTTAAAAAAAGGATTTTAAAATATATTTTGATTTATTTAAGGAACCAGGTTAATAAATGCTGTTGATAAACTGGACAGCCCCCATACAATTATATTTAGAAAAAAAACTATGAGTTGAAGCATAAACCTTTTAAATGTACAAATGTTAACATTTTTAAAGTATTTTTTGTTTCTTAACTTGACATTGACTAACTTTATCACACAGTCCAGATAGCTTCATCTGGTATCTTAGAGTACAATTTTGCTACTTACAGTACCTTATACATATTATTATAATTGCCTTTTTACAGATATATTTTAGGCACAAATATGTAAAGGGCACATGAAGGAAATGGTTTTCTAAAAGATCAGTTCTCACACTTAAAAAAGTTTATGTAATAATGTTTGATGACAACATTAAACCTTTCATTTTAGTAATTCAACTCTTCCTTGGTGATTATTTTTAATATAGTTCTTATATTATCACAAACATTAAAATAAAATAATTTAAACACTTCTACAGGCTTATATGTAAAATCTCAATAGCCGTCTCAGGAACTAAGTTGTGGAGGATTTTTGTTTTTTTTTTAAATAAAGCTTTATACTGAATGGGTTAGATCCTCAACTGATGTCAATGGGGCTGTACCAATTTATATCAGCTGAGAATCTGGCCTAAGATGACTGAAGAATATGATTGGTTCAAATTAAATTAAATGTCCTGGTTTTTATGTTGTACCATATTCAAGTTTGTCAGTAAAATCCTGAAATCAGTAAGGTCTGCATTTCAACATAAATCTTAACACATAAGGATAAATATAAATAGAGATTAATGCAGTCAGAAAGCTCTGTAGCTAAGGAAAACACAATTTACTTTTACTTAATTAATGTTTGTGAAGTATTTGTAAAAATGAAAAAAATTATTTTTATTATTATATACCACTGGAAATAAGGCGTCACAACTGCAGACCTCATTTTCAGATCTATTTTGATTCCTGATTCTTAACACCATACACAGATTAGTGGTAGCATTTGATGTCACTTCATTTTCAAAGTTTTAAGTAATATTTAAGCAAAGAGTTGGGGTGACACATTATGTCAGATCAGTTTATTATAAACGTTTGTAGATGCATGTTCATTAGATAAATAAGAGGGGCTGACAGTGAGCTACACACTAGCACAAATGTAAAAATAAATACTGACAGGTCCAATTCTGCAAGGTGCCAAGCACCATGAATTCACATCAGTTTGAAGTCATCGAAGGTGCTCAATACATTACAGAAGTAGGCTCCATGTTTGTACCCCAAGCAATGGAGAGGATTAACATTTTAAAGTGTAAATCATATTCTTTTTTGCAAAATCAGCGAAAAAACTGTTAAAACCAACTTTACAAAGCCTGAAATTAAATAATGCAGCATCAAGAAATTCTTGCAATAAAGCATATGATTTCATTTATTTTTAAATTTTAATTCATTACTTTATCCATTTTATAGTCAGGCTAAGGGTTTTCCTTATCTGTTTCATACCTTTTTGGATTTCTTTATTATTATTACATTTGTATTAAAGAATAGCCAATATCTGGCAGACTTTCAGCCTACTCTATTTATCTAACAAATGTATAGCTCTGAATGTATACAATAATTGATTTGGCTTGGCATATTTTGCATCATTTCGGTTTGAACTACTGTCTGACTGCATCTGTAAATATAAATTAAAAGCTTGATTATCTTTTCCGCAATGTTATTGTGAAAGTAGAAACAAAATTCAAAATGGCAACTGTTCTTGCCACTGGTGGTTTTCCAACTTGTACGCTGCCTCAAAAATTTGGGTTGTAGACATGGAATGTCAGTGTTTCACCACAGCACTGACATCCAACTTTTTTATATAACTCGGCGTGTGTGTTAGCTATTTCTTTTAAAGAAAGGCCCAAGGGCCACTGAGAGAGGAAGAATCCTGTGCTGCTAAACTCTCAAGCAAGACTAGCATTAGCGGCATTGTAGGTGGGAAAATACGTGACTCAAATTCCTTGTGAACTAACGTTAGGGGATTGGAAATGTTATGAAGGCAACAGAAGGGGAAAGCTATCAGTCAAGGCCTATTGGACATCTGCAAAATATAAATGAAGCAGAGCTGGTGTAAAGGAGAGTATCCATTAAGTAGATCTTGCCCTGTATTTGAGAAGTACTACAGCGCCTTTTGGTGAGGTTTCTGTAATTAACATATATAAATTCCTTGGGCCTAATTAGTTAAAATAAGTAAATGAAAATATAAATACAATACATATAATCACTAAATAGTTAAGTATGATGTATAATGACCTGCACTTCCTTACAACCCCTAGCATTTCCCCCTTTTTAAGCATTGTTAATATTTGATATTTTTGTGATCTTTTGTAACATTTTCTTGATTTTATATACAACCAGATTATACTTTTGTTGAGCAAAGAGTAAAAATTTAAATAAAAAATTGTATCAAAAAATCCAGCTGCCAATGTATTTTAGGGATGCAAGGTACATTTTAGAAGCTCTTACATGCCTGAAACAGAGAAATAAGAACTACCACAGTTAATAAAATGGCAAAGCAAGAAAGATCAGCTAATCACAAGTGGAACACATACACAAACATCAGTAGGGCCCTTTATGTTTAACAAAATGCTTAAACTCACTTAATCACTATGATTTACACATTTTTGAATCATGAATCAACTCTGCAATGGCTACAGTACTTCTCTAAAGAACGGAAATAGTTTTTTTCTGTAATGACTGCAAGTCTTTTGATTTGCAGTTGTTTTGTTCCAGTACTGAAATGAGAAATGAAATTAAAGTATATAACAAAATGTCACATTGCTGCCCCATGTTGTGAATGGCTATTAAGGTCCCCAGGCTATGATGATCCACTACACCGAAATACCACCATATTAACATTCGGATGATCCACCTGCCTTCCCTCACCCATTTTGCTTTACATTAACACATCACTGCCATGACATAGTGCTCATTCTGGGACAAAACAGCATTTTTAATGCACAAAATTAAATATTTGTCAAAACAGTGATCAAAATCACAGCTGATGATATTTGGTACCACCATGTCCCATAGCCTCTCACCACATTCCAGCAGGAAGAAATATTTGAGGAGGGCAGCCCAAAAACAATTTGAAACAAGCCGGGATTGAGGAGCAAGGTTTGAAATCACATCCCCAAATGTTCATCCTCTGGCTATGGCTTTTGTTCTGGATAAAATTGGAAACCAGATGGGCCCCATTTTCTGGTTTTGATTTGGAAGCAGCCAAAATCTTGCAGTAGTGACTATTCTTACAAGATTTCAGTCCAAGATAGCATCATTCATTCATTCAAAATGACAGAAGATCCACGAGATTAGATGACATGGTGCACTCACTACCTTTTTGTCTTAAATCTCTGAGGAGTTTGGCACAGCAATGAATCTGAACCCAAACCCAAAAAGCCTGATCTGGCCTGGTATGTGAACTCTAGCCTGAACCTAATGAAGTGCCAGACCCAAACACTGCCTCTTTCTGCTCTGAACACCACTCTTTAAGGTCTCTGCTTTGCTCATGTTATAGGTTTCCAAACTTCACTATAGCTTACTTATGTGACTTGCAACTGGTGAGCTACCAAGCAGAGAACTACTGCATCTCAAGGAAGTATGATTCCTATCACAAATCAATATATTCAATTAGCAGAAGTTAGAGATGTTAAAGACCAAAAAGGCCATCCAAATCCTTCTCTCCACCAATGTAGAATTGTTCCCTAATGTACATTTTCTAGTGCTTTGCCCAGTCTAGTTTAAAAAAAAACAAAAAACAAAAAACCAGCCTCAGGATTTTCACCTTTTAACCAGCCTGTACTTTCCCTCTCCTAATTCCATCATATGATTCCTAGTTAAACACTCTTTTGCCACACTAACTCATTCCTCTCCCTTTTTAGCATTTATGCCCTTAAAGTATCTGCAGATGTAGATGGTGAACTTACATATATATATATATATAAACCACACTCTTAGTTGTTGCTTAGGCAAGGTATACATACTCAGTGCTTTTAATCTTTCCCCATAAGTCGGCTCATCCAACTCTTCCCTGAACTACTTCCATTTTGTAAATAAGTTTCCTGTAGTGTGATGCCCATTTTTCCCCAGGGCAGTATCCCTCTTCATACTTCTAAGGATTTCTTAAGTGAATTAGTGCTGACTGTGTCATGGCCCCCGACTCCAAATTCTCAAACAATCTCTTAAAGAGGGTTTGGCTCAGACACAGATGAAGAAGTAATAGGAGCATGGTTTTAGAGAGCCATACTGTCATGAGGAATGGGACGGATAAGGAAGCAATGTGGAGGCAGTTGTCCTCTACAAAAAGATACCCTCCCTCTCTGAATTCCCCGTGATCCATAGGATTTCCCACACAGGAGGAATAATTCACAGAAAAAAAATTCATGGCTTCAAGACCACAGAGATTTCAACTTAGTTTTTGCCTTTTTGTAGATTTTCATATGAGGTGATTGGAACCTTCATGATGTTCTCCACTCATTTCAGCAGATTATGATCCTGGACCAAGCCTGACATGAATTATAAATACTTTGCTTTTCTATAACACCCTGCTGAAATCTCAACTTATTCTGCAAACAATAACAAATGACGCCTCACAGCAGCCCTGTGAGGTAGGGAGGTATAATTAAATCCAGTTTACAGATGGAAATAACTCGCTTATAGACCAACTCTGGTCACAAAGGAAATCTGTGGCAAAGCCAGTCTGAACCCTGTGCTTGAATCACAAGGTCACCCTTTCCCTCTAACATCTAACCAAGAAAGCCTGGTGAGTGTGTGCGCCAAACCTAGAAAGCATGGGATGTTTACTCAGCAGCCTTTTATAGCTCCCAAGATGCACACTTTTTCCACACAATTAGGAACACAGGAATTGCCAAACGGGATCAGACCAGAGGTCCATTCATTACACCATTCATTATTTTGTATACTTGTATCATGTTGCCTCTCATTTGTGTTCTTTCTAAGGTAAAACATCCTATTTTTTAAATCTTTCTTCATACGAGAGTTTTTCCATGCCTTTAACAGATTTACCTGAAAATACACAAAGAAAAAATAAGTTGTTACTCATAGACTCTGTGCTATAAATGTGGAGAAGATTCTTCCGACAAAAACAGAGGTGTGTACCCAGTTTTAAGTGAAAATCTTAACTACAGAGCCACTGCTGGTATCTCCATACAACATTATGAAAGTCACATTTAGAGCAATAGCTAAGTACCAGAAGCAGGGCAAGTGTTCTGCAAGCACCACAGTTTGCCTTTCTCTGGGCACACTTAATTAATTGCATAGTGTATTGTTCCTCTGCAGAAGGGCAAACTTGGTATCAAATCAAGAACTTTCCAGAAGCAAAGTATTCACTTTGATCTGTTTTGGGGATATGCTTATGTATGTTCATAGAAAGGGCCAAATTCTGCACTCAGACACAGGCAAACAGCTCCAATTTGTTTAAGTGGGAGTTCTATGTGCATGCATTTGACGACAGAATTTGACACAACATTTTGTGGATGAAAAGATCCAAAGTTCCATTCAGACCATCCCCCGCTACATGGCAGTTTCTCATGTGCTGTAATCAGTTATGTTTGTTCTTGTGGTTAACCTGACAGATCTATATCCTTTTGCCTCATGAACCTGGGGCTACTTTGAGCATGGAATCCTAAAATGACTGAACACATGGTTGACTTGACCAAAAATAAAAATCTCATCTAATATCCAACCTTAAGGTTGCAGCTGCAAACCCAGAGATCCAGAGTCGTGTTTTCTGATTAATTTCCTCCTTTCGGGAGGAAAGACTACGAGGGTCATTAAGGTCTTGCAGGATCAGGCCCTTTATCACTCCTTTTCACATTATCATTATTTCAGCAATATTGTGAAGTAGCAAGATGCAGCAGATGATTTGGAAAGGAATGACCAACTCAGGCCTATTTGGCATCCCTTAATTCCAAAGGCTGGGATCAAGTCAGCTCTCATACCAGTCCCATTTTTTGCACAGAGCTAGGTCCTGGCTTTCACTGTTTGGGTGGATGTATACACCATATAACATTTTAGCAAGCTGCAAGCTTTGTACAAAAATCTGCCTTCTCTTTTTTAAAACTATCATGTTTTTCCTTCAAATGCACTTATCATTTGTAATGTGGAACCTTTTACTCTATCTATCCATCATCTGTCTGCCTGACTACCTATCTATCCAGATGCAAATTGCTGGGTTACTATATGCAAACCCTATAAAGCAGGTACAGTCTATTTGGAGTGGTTAAGGTAAAGCCATTTTTTTATTGACACATTAACTCTTGAGTACAGTGCAAATAAAACCTTGCATGGAATAATTTTATATGACAGAATATTTTATTGTATGAGCTGTTTGCAGCCATGATTCATTGTACATGGGAAAATGAAGAAAAAAAATGCAACTATATATGTATGCAGAGAAAAGAGCTTATAACAAAAACTGCTGTAGGACTTCATTCAATATTAAAGTGAGTGGCTGGTATAACTTGTGTGTATATAGCATGGATGTATATGGGAGGCAGGATGCAGTCTGGATTCCCATGGTGGATCTCTTATGGGTGGTGGGTGAAGCTTCCCCTGGGAGGAGGCTAGCTCCCTGACCCACCTCTTCCACCTGCGACCCCACCCACACTCCACTCCCGCTCTGTCCCAGGCCCTGCTCCCTCTGCACACAGCCCCTTTGCTGCGTCGCTCCTCACCCTGCTGCTCGTCGTGTCCCTCTTCACCTCTCCTCCCGCTGCTCGACTCTTCACCCCCCCACCTACCACTCACCTCCTCACCACCCGCCCGCCACATCCCTCCTCACCCTCGCCACTTCTGCAGAGGAGGGAAGGACAGGAGGGATGAGGCAAGCTGTGGGGACCTCCGGATGGGAGGTGTAGTGAGGCAGAGTGGCCGCCCTCCGCACTGGGAGGGCGAGGGAGCACTACATTCCCCTTGGTGGGTGGAGCCAGACCTGCCCGACCCCCCTTGCCGGAAGTACCAGGGCGGGGCAGGAAGTATAAAAGAAAGGTGCTGTAGCTCAGTTGGGCTGGAGCCAGCCGAGGAGATGGCCACCTCTACCCTGCGGCGACACCTGGGAGCTGAACCAGTGCTTGGCTGCACCCTGTCCCTGAAGGAGATGGACCCAGATGAAGAGTTGCCAGGACTACTGTTGGCTGTATACCCCGAGGAGCCAGAGGATCGGTGAATGCCAGAGGTATCAAACCCTGGGGAGGTAGGGAGTAGTCCAGGGACAGCCAACAACTAGCCAGCTAGGGCTGACTGCTTCTAAGTCAGCGTGTTGCGGCTGGATCCCTGCCGACCCAGTGGCAGACCTCTCTGCTACTGTTAGGGCCCTGGGCTGGGACACGGTGGAGTAGGGTGGGTCCGTGTCCCCCTGCCACCGAACCCCATGGTGGCCAACTCCCCATCTTAGGCCAGGAAGTCTGTGGTCCATGAACACCCCTGCTAGCACCCTAGACTGCCCGCTGGGTGCTCAACCCTTGTTGGAGCCCCTAGACTGTGTGGGTGCTCACCCCTACCTGAATCCCAAGACTGTGTGCGTTTGCTGGCTGCCTGAGCCCCAAGCTTAGGCTAAAGTCTGCTCCCTGCTCTGCCCCACCCGGGGGCTAGAGCATGTTGACTGTGTGCATTTTCTGGCTGCCTGAGCCCACAAGCCCAGGCTAAAGCCTGCTCCCCACTCTGCCCTGCCCAAGGGCTAGAGCTTATTGACTCAGTGTATTTGCTGGCTGCCTGGGCCGGGAGGCTTAGGCTACAGCCTGCTACCAGCCCAGCCCCACCCGAGGGCTGGGGCCCTAGACTATTAACTGCTGTCAGCCCCATTGAGGGGCTGAAAGCTAGAGACTGCGCAGGGCACTGCCCCGCCAAGGGGCAGGGACAAGAGCCCCAGACTATTCTTGTTTATTTGCCTCTGTCAGACGGGCCCAGGAACTCTAGACTGCTTACGTCTTGGCCCCACCAGTGCGACCCGAGCCCGAGGACTAAACTCCACTACAAGGAGGCAGAGTGGCCTCCCTCCCCACTGGAGAGCAAGGGAGAACTACAGGGGGGTGGAGTGAAGGAGAGGAAGAAGCAGCAGCAGCAGCTGGTGGTGGGGGCCTCAGGGAAGGGACGGAGCCACCACAGCTCAGGTGTCCGGCGGCAGATTGGCAGCGGCTGCGCCAGGGGAGGATAAGCCTCCCCTGACCTATTATATCTGCCGCCCATGTGATTCAGAGAGTTCTTTCCCTGGCTTCTCCAGTACACCTGCACAGAGAACAGGCACAACTGGGCTTCCAGCACTGGGTGGTTTAATAGTGGTGATGGTTAGCAACCCCAGAGAAGGTGAGGTAAAGGTGTAGTTATGGCCCCACTCCCATTCACACTGGGGGGGGTGTGTGTGGGGGGGGGGGAAGTGAGGACTGGCTAAACTTGATGCATAGGTTAAGCAAGGGTCTCTTGCTAGTTTGCACACTCAGTAGACATTATGTACCACCTGATAGGTGAGTGTACCCTCTCACAAGAGACATAATTAAGCACATAATTTGGTTGTTTAGTAGAAACCCATCCCCAGCTCTCACAGCTTCCCAGCACAGTAATCTGTTTATAACATAGGGGAGTCCTCTCTACTGGCATGAAACAGAATAAATAGTAACTGTATTTCTAAAGACCCCCTCCCCCCATTGCTAATACAGGAAGAACATCCCATCGATTCCTCTAGAATCGTGGACTTTTCTCAACATACATTTTATTATAAATATGATATAATATTTTACAGTTACACAGCTTTTTTCACTCAAGGATCTTAAGGCATTTTACAAATAATAACTTTAAATACATATCTCTATTATTTCAAGCAGTACCCTCAATGTGCTAGGCACTGTACATACACAAAAGAAGGCAGGGTTCCTCCAGCAAAGAGTTCACATTCTACGTTTCATCTATCAGTACATAAAGTGCCCATCACTCTTTTATGAATTTTACTACTTTATATGAATGCCATGCAGTATTATACCCATTTTTCATTAACACTATCCCTTTTGTGCCTCTGCAGCACATCTACATGAAGGATAACATTACACGGATTTAGTTACACAAGAGCATATTTACTTAATATTTCCAGGTTCTGAGTAAATATTGCTATTCACTCGGGATCAAACAGGGATCATATCAAATATTCTGGAGTGTGAAAGTTCCTGATCGATAAAGATCATCCCTGCCTTTTTGGACTTCTGATGGAAATTTAAAAACAATAGCAAATTAAGGGCTAATCATGCAGACTTTCCAGAAACAAAACTCTCATTCACTTCAATGGGGATTCCACAAACACCTGAATTCTGTACCATTCTCAGGAGCATCTAGGAACCCCAGTCATAGACCAGGGCTCCACTGTGATTGGCACTGTACAAGCCGAACAAAGACTAACTGCTCAACAGATTGTACAACATTACATCTGTTCTATGACAATGAATCTCTTCACCACATTGAGTCATGCACCATCTTGGCTAAGAATTGCACTGAGTAGGTTGTTTTCAAATAACCAATTCAAATTCCATAAAGCTTTTAAATAACACGGATCTCCCAAGGAACAGGAGCTTGCAGTTGTGATTCGGACGCCTTACTGGAGTCAGGGCAATAGTTGGGTTCGCTATTGACTCACTGTAAGTTACTGCATTTCTCTGCACCTCTGCTTGTGTGTTGGATCAAATAGAAATAGTGGAATCATCTAATAGGACCAAGTAATCAGTGCACAACCCTTAGCCCAATTAGCTGGGTTGCACACAGAATATGGCAAGGAAGGAATCCTTCCTCCCAGGTCATGGAGCACCTTCAGCACTGCTCCATAGAGGTCACTTCAGCCCTATGGCTGAAGTAGTTCTCCATGATGCCAGTGTGACAGTGAGCACACTGTGCAAAGGCAGATCCTCTGGCTTTCTTGCATCTGTGTAGCAAACCCTCCCCTCAGAAGTAAGGTCCCCCACTACAAAGGGGTGTGCATTCTTGTGCAGGGTAATCTCACTAGTTATCCTGCCAAAAGGCCCTCTGTAGTTGTGGAGAGGTGGGGGCAGGATCTGCCCATAATAGATTGGAATGAAAGCTCTAAATTGTACTAATGGATTTTGAGGGAAGAACTTTCACTCCACTTAAAGGAAATCTTCACATCTCTATAAAATAATATGGTTCCACTGCGAAATTCTCTTTGGAATCAGAGTTGAACCTGGACCAGAACCCCATTTACAACATCCCTGTGAATTTCAGGAAGAATTCAGATCCAAATGACCATATTTGAACCCAAATCTGTAATACTGCTTCAGGAAGGGCCCCATTTTTCAGATCCTGTTCAGAAATCTCATGAGAACAGATGTTACTGCAAGATTTCTGCCTTCTGGAACTGAAGTCTCACAAGAACAGTTCCCACGTTTGGGCTCATACCAAATTCTGAACAACAGGCTAAACCTAATAATCTGGATCCAGATTTCAATCCTGCCTCCCTGCTCATCTCAGCTTGGAAGGCAGGCCTTTACATCCTCCCTTGTGAAATGCTGCATTCCAAAAAGATTATCACCTCCCTCTGACTGAGCAGAGAGAGGATGGCAGGAAGGCCTGGGTTGCAGGGTTTTAAAAGAAGCCAGCTTTGTTTAGTCCACTCTAGTTAAATTCACCCAGTGACAGCCAGACGCTGGTGCTCATAAGATAATGAATTGGCTCGTGTGTAAATTATCTGTACAACCATCATCTATTGAATGGAATCAGAACTGTTCAGCAGGACTAGCTACCAGTAAACTGAAGTTTTTCTTTAGCTTAAGTGGTTTGCTTTCAGTCACTTCCTCTTAGTTCTATATCCAATGCCACCTGGAGTGTCCATGTTGTGTCCCAAAGCAAAAACCAGGAAGATCCCAATGGTCACAGATATGTTACAACATGCATGATCAATCACTCTCTAGAAGGTCTGTAACAGAGAAGCTTATGAACTGTAGTGCTCAGGTACAATAGCACTGGCTAAGTCTTACTATCTGACTTGCTGTTACTGAAGGTTTAAATCAAACCCATAACATTATCTTAAGATAGTAATCTCTCTCGCTAGGACCAGCCTTGCAAATTTACTCACATAAGTACCTACTACAAAAGCAGCTACAGGCTCCAAGCCAGCGTGCGGGCCCCCATTGTGCTAGTGATGTACATGCATATAATAAGAGATGGTCCCTGCCTCAAAAATCTTACAATCCAATCAGACAAAAGAATTATTATATCCCCATTTTACTAATATGGGAGATGAAGTGACTTGCCCAAGGTCACACTAGAAGTCTACGGCAAAGCCAGCAATTGAACCCAGATCTTCAGGCGCCCAGTCCGGCATCTTGACCACAGCACCATCCATCCACTTATGTAAGTAAGAACTTCTTACTCACACAAGGCACTCAGTTGAAGTCAATGAGCCTATGTACACTTCAGCATTGGAGAGAAAAAGCCACAGATATGCCTCTGAGATGGACAGGGCTCAAACTGCAAAATCTGAAACCAGCATTGGACATTCCTCAGTTTTGGAGATGTTCTCAGTGAGGTTTGGGTCTAAGTTCATATATATTTAAAACTGACAAAACCACAGTCTTTTATGGAAGACAAAGAAATGCAGGGGCTCAGCTATAAGAGAGTGGAATGCTTGGTCCTTTCTTGTGCGTGTCACACAGTAGTATCAGCAGTTCTGCTAGACTGAAGGAGCGCAGACCTGCAGATAGCCTTCTACTCGGTTCTGCGGCACAGCAACAGTTGGGTCATTATGTGTCTAGGTTGACAAATGGGTGATAAAGTGACATGTCTCCAATCAGTCAATAGCTAAAATGTGTTTATATAGTTCACTGAGTAAAATCTATGACTCCCAATTTCTGATTTGGGGATAATATACTCACCTCAAAGAGTTAATTACTTGGTATGGCTTTTTATTTTACACCTCCTTCTGAATCTCTTCACTGTGTTTCTTATACAGCGTCCCTGATGTTAGCCCCTAATTTACAGATTTTTCTGATTATATAACGCTTATCCATTCTTTATTA
Organism: Terrapene triunguis; assembly: GCF_002925995.2. Classification (NCBI taxonomy): domain Eukaryota; kingdom Metazoa; phylum Chordata; order Testudines; family Emydidae; genus Terrapene; species Terrapene triunguis. The sequence continues at coordinate 3,585,369 of NW_020664613.1, read as the reverse complement.
CCCTTTTTCCTATTGGTGATGTAAGGAAATATAGGTTTGACTCAGTAATAATCTCATCTCGCCAAAGGGATTTCTCTATTCAGCAGCATGACACGTGGATATTTAAATCTTTTTGCTATATAAAAACAAAGTATTTTTTCCCTTTACCAAAAATATTCAGCTCTTCTCAGTTATCTGCAAGTCTTGGTAAAAATATACCATTGATAGAACATTGTTTATACTCAGAATAACACAGCCCTTCACCCATTTCCGAAACATTGTAGCTCCACCCATTCGCCTGCTGAAATAATCTATATTACAGTAGATTAAGTCACATCTTTCAAAAAGCATCCGATACAGCCCCACCTCTGCCTGTACGAGAATGTGACCCACTATTCCTGTAGGGTGGGATCCAGAAAAGGCACCTGTGGTGAAGAATGAATATTCTAATGTTTCTGAACCTTTTGGTGAAGGTGAAGGGGGCTTGTTGAAAACATTGCTGTGAGCAGATGGACCCCTGAAACCATCTGCTATCGAAGCAACTAAATGTTCAATGATGCATTACGAAATTATTTAGCTCTCAAAGAGCCTGAAAGTAGTTAGTAATGATGGCATCTGTACTGAGAGCAAACAACCTATTTATATATGATCTATCACTTCATAAACTGTTTGGAGACCATCTTTTCTTAAAGAAGCAGTAGCCTTGTTGATTCCTAGTGTAAAGTTCCACAGAATTATGTATGATACCTGTAAAATCCTAGCTATTTCATGTTATTTTCTTCTTGGATGAATACACTTTTTTCTTGATTAATAGTTATTTACACCAGGGGTTTGTCTGTGTGTACGCACAAGCCCCATATAGCTACTTTGTATTAATACATAAATGGAACATGTTTACTGGGTTCACATTGAAGTTAGGAAAACCTACTTTCTTCTTTCCTCTTCAGAATATTATCCCATCTCCCGAGGTCAGGAATATAAAGGATAATAATGAATCAAGGCTTCAAAATGTGAATTCCACTTTGATCTAATAAGACAATTCTTCTGTATTATATAATTACTGAGGGAATAATTAAAAATATACTGTGGATTCACAGTTATGTTTTAGAAAGGAATATATATGCAGTATATAAAGTCTTTATGATACACTGGATATATAGACATCACATATAATGAATATTTTACATACCGTACTCACTTATTTATTAAACCTAAATAAGCATAATTTAAATATAATATGGTATTTTAACACAATGTATCTAAATTGCATTCATTTTTGGAGCCCTTGCATAAATCATTGCAAGTTTTAATTATAATTCCTGAAATCCTCATGCTACCACACTGATTTTCATGAAGAAGCAACTTAGTGTATATTTATTAATCACAAAAAAGTATAAGGGAACAAAAGTCCAATGTCTCTTTACCTTATAAGTTTCCATCTGAGATAATTATAACAAAATGAAAAATGCCTTAATTTTATTTATGCTATTTCTTTAAATGTTGCCATTTAGCTAGATGTATTTCCAAAAGTTTAACTCTGTTATAAAAAAAATACCTTCCAGAATTAAAGCTTTTTAGTTTTTTGGCAGCAATAATGCTAGGAAAATGCCTTTATGATAATAGAGGTATATATAGGACTATCCATTTTTAAGCAGAAATCCCCATTGTTTGTAGTGGGGATTTCAGCTTCACAACTGATGGCATGATCTGTATTTTTATTGAGCATGCAGTGTTTAGTTTAAATTTTCATCTCTAAGGACTAAATCCTGCAGTATTTACTCAGGCAACGCTTCAGTTGGAGAGGTCATTGGGAGCATTGCCTAAGTAAAGACCATGGGCCTAACTCTGCAAGCCATACTCAAACAAGTAGACCTATTGGATCCGATCTTGCAAACGTGTATGAGAGTTACTTTACACATGAGTAATCCCATTGGCTTCCATGAAACTATTCAGGTGAGTATAGCTACAGAAATGCCTAAGAGTTGCAGGATCAGGCCCAGTGGGGCTACTCACGCAAGTAGGGACTACTCAAATAAGTAAGAATTTGCACAACTAGACCCTCAGTTTTGAGGGTCCATCCAGAGCCCTGTTAATAGTAGAACTCTCATTGGCTTTAGCAGCATCAGGAGCAGGCTCAATGTGAGTAAAGCAATTGATCCTGCAAATCCTTACTTGTATGGGTACTCCTTACTCATGAGTGAAATTCATGCTTGTGCACAGGGCCCACGCACCAATCAAAACTCACATGAACCCTCACAAAACATCTTAAACTGGTTTTTAGTGGGTGCCTAGGCCTCATTCTGATCCTTTACACCAGGTGAGCAAGTTTTGTAGGACCATGTCCTCAGGGTACTCAGCACCTCTCAGGATGGGGCGCTATATCAGGTGTTCTTCCCTTCAACATTTTTAGGGGCCAAATGCTGCAAGCCTTTAGGGCTTGTCTACCCAAAGAATTTATATCAGTCTAACTTAAATTGGTTTAAACACCAGTTTAATTAAACAAGCAAAAATTCCTGTGTAGATACTCCATGTCTATTTAGAACTGGCTTACGTCAGTTTAGCTTGCACCTTCTGCAACAGATATCGGCTAAGTTTAAACAGATGTAAATGTGTCTGCATGCCAAGTTTAACTAAGGGCTTGTCTACATTTAAAATGTGGTCCTGGTGCAGCTGTAGCGCTTCAGTGAAAATGCTACCTGCGCCGACGGAAGGGGTTCAAATCATACCTTTAGTTACACCAGTGGAGCTTTGTGTACAGGCCTGGCCTTGCAAGGTGCTAAGCACGTCCCGATTGGTGATAAGCTCCCTCCACTTCCACTGAGGCCAGGTCTACACTAACACCCCAATTCGATCTAAGGTACGCAACTTCAGCTACGTGAATAACGTAGCTGAAGTCGACATACCTTAGTTCGAATTTACCGCGGTTCAGACACGGTCCACACGCGGCAGGCAGGCTCCCCCGTCGACTCCGCGGTACTCCTCTCGCTGAGGTGGAGTACCGCAGTCGACGGCGAGCACTTCCTGGTTCGAATTATCGCGTCCACACCAGACGCGATAAATCGAACCCGGAAGTTCGATTGCCAGCCGTCGAACTACCGCGGTAGTGTAGACAAGCCCTGAATGTGATGGGAATAGAAGGTACTCAGCAGGTGCTCAGCACCTTGTAGGATGAAGCCTTACGTGCATATGTTTTTGCAGGACTGGATTCTACTTTACCCAATTCACTGTGAAGGAATGAAGCCTGGTTCAGGGTGGTATTACTTATTATTATTATTAATAATAATAATTTTGTATTATAGCACCTCAGAACCCCAGTCATGGACCCCCATTGTGCTAAGTACAGCTCAAAAAAACAGTCCCTCCCTAACAGGGGCAGCTCTATGTTTTTTGCCGCCCCAAGCATGGCAGTCAGGCAGCCTTCGGTGGCGTGCCTGCGGGCGGTCCGCTTCTCACACGGATTCGGCGGCATTTCTGCGGGTGATCTGCCGGTCCCACGCCTTCGCCGTACCCGCCGCCGAATTGCTGCCAAAGCCGCGGGACCGGCGGACCTCCTGCAGGCATGCCGCCGAAGGCGGCCTCACTACTGCTCTCACGACGACCGGCACGCCGCACCCTGCGGCTTGCCACCCCAGGCACACGCTTGCTGCGCTGGTGCCTGGAGCCGCCCCTGCTCCATAAAGATCTTACAATCTTAGGGCAGGTCTACACTTAAAACACTGCATCGGCGCAGCTGCACTGATGCAGCTGTGTCGCTGTAGCACTTTAATGAAGACGCTCTAGTCCAAAGGGAGAGAGCTCTCCCGTTGGCGTAGTTAATCCACCTCACAAGAGGCGGTAGTTATGGCGGCAGGAGAAGCTCTCCTGCTGAAACAGCACTGTCTACACTGGTGCTTAGGTTGGTATAACTACATTGCTCAACTGTGTGGGTTATTCACACTCCTGAGCAACATAGTTATACTGAAGTAATTCTGTAGTGTAGACCAGGGCTTAGTAAGCTTGCAATTTAACTAGGCAACATGCCCCTTTAATTTTCATCCTGAAGTTTTAGAAAGTCTTTTATAGTGCAAAATATATTTCTTTCAAGCACAGCAATTTGAATCCTCAAACTAAGCACCCATGTTTTACCCATGATTTTTTAGTTTTGCATGTATAAGGAAAGCAAGATTGGAAAACATTCTGTATCTTTGACTAAGTTCATTTCTCTTTGGTTCTAGAATTAAACTGTGAAGATTCGCAAAAGATCAAATTAATATTTGGCCAAACCCTCTACTTCCTTTTACATTCTTCTGCACAGGCTTCAAATTTATATGAAATGCAGTGCGAATGGAATTAAAAGGAAAAAATTGCCCCCATGATAACTACCCACACCACAAATATTAAAACCTTGAAATAAGAGGCTCACCTGTCTGGCTGACACATGCTATATCCCTTTCCTCTCTTTACTACCTGTCAATCAATCACCAGTCAATCACAGAAAGGCACAATCAGCCACTTAATGACAGCCAGATGGCATTTACTTCTCATGAACTGTACTCCTGAAGTCATATTTGCTGCCTGTAACTAGCAGCATTTCCTATCCAGTGTAATAATGAGATGTTTTTTGTATTCAGACTAAGTTGTAATGCCTCACACCTCTGACAGGACAACCCTGTGCACAGAATATATGTTCTTACTGTGGGTAGCTTTGTTATGCTTTAATAAGACAATCAGTGGTACTTTAAAAATATTGACACACAAAGCTTCCCTTCCCCGTCCTTACCACCATCAACTTGATCAGAGGGAGAGACTCACTGCCTTGTGAATAAGAATTGTAAACAACATGGTAATTTGAGCGTTCACACTAATGTGCCCTGTTTCTCTGCAGTCTGGACACAGTGTATCTACACAGCGACAGATGTGATCTTCCTCACACTGGTTTACCAATGATGTCAACCTTGACCCGCAGAGAACACCTTTCCTGTAAGTGACAGGCAATTTAGTTTTCTTGCTTAGTTCTGGGGCTCTCCTGTAGTGAATTATGTATGGTGCTTCTGTGATATGGACCTTTGTTCACTGAGGACCGAGCTGAGGCTGTTAAACTTCTTTTAAAGACCTTAAAAACTATTTCCCCAGCATTTTATCCATAAATATGAGTCAACCACATGGTTTATTTCAAACAAAGACTCTATGCTAAGGCCAAATCCTTGTCCCATGGAACTCAATGGCAAAACGCTATTTGGTGTTTTAAAAGACCAAGATTTGGCACTACAGGTATAATAAACTGGTCACAAACCTCTCTCATTTGGAAGGCATTTCAAAAACATTTACCCAGCTGATAGTTGGAGGTTTCCTTCTGCTACATACTACTATTGCTTTATAGTTCTTGTACTTGTTGAGTGACTGACTTCAAACTTTGGGTTTTTCGCAATAAAGCAAAAATGGGTGTTGTGTTTGCCACAGATTCATTCTATAGTCTGAGTTATGTTTAATTTAGTTTGCTAGAAAGTGCCATATCTTTAAGACCAGACCTTAGTCAGTCCCTGCACGGCTATGTAAGAGAGGGAGCTGCGGGGGGAACTAGTACTGGCCAGATTTTCAGCACCCAATGGCTCCCATTCTTCTCAACAGGACCTTGTAGCTGGAGAATGTAGAACTTGTTTCCTCCTAGCACCCTATGTGAATTACCTGCTGGAAAGAGGGGTGGATGACCCCCAGGCAGTGGGTTCACCTCTTCCACGCGGGACCTCTGAACTGTGTGGGCATGGTACTCCCACCCCAAGGGTGGTGTACATGATGTATCAGCATGTGCTGCTCAGGAGCACAAGGAAGGAATTCTAGCTAAGTTAGGCCAAATTCCTCTTGGAGGCTCCAAGGGAAACACATCCCTTCCACACCCCCTTCAATGCACCTGAGTGCACTATCTCAGCCCTTCGGGTGTAAGGCACAGCACACATGCAGAGGAGAAGGATGCCTCAACACTACCACTCCTACGTTTACATTTGTTGCACATCACAGATACCCCCATTTTAGTTATATATTTTCTTCTTACAACTTATAAACAAGAAAGAAGCTCCTCCCCCAAGGCACACTTTTGGAAAGGGAAACAGATGCCTTACAACTCAAGGGCAGGCAGGTTTGTATCTATTAAAGATGGGATGTAAATGGAGGCAATCTCCTGTGTAAAAAGCTACCCACCCTCCCCCCATACACACTCTCGGTCCTGTTGCTGGAGTGCAGATGGAGAATCTCATTAGGAATCTAATACAATAAGGGCATGTAGATCTTGGGGTTGGGGGTGGAAATCAGATTAGCTTCATTACTTTATTCTGCACCTCACAGCGCTTCTGCCAGTGGACAATTGCATTAGATCAGAGAGGAGATCAAAAGGCAAAAACTCCCCAGAAATGCTGCTACTCATTGTCTGAACCGAGGGGGGTGGGAGGGACGTGCATCGGTGGAGGACACAGACCCATCATAGCTACCCAACACTTTGGGGCAGTTCAAGAACTTGTTTTCATAATAATACTTGGTACATATTTTCCTCTATAGCTCTTAAAGTGCTTTACAAAGGTGGAGAGATACTATCCCATTTTTAGAGGTGGAGAGACGGAGGCACAGAGAAGTTATGTGACTTGCCCAGTGTCATACAGCAAGTCAATAGAAGAGCCAGGAAAAGAACACTGGGTTACTGATTTCCAGTGAGGTGCTCTTTCTGCTGGACTTACAGGATACATTTACGTTGCATATTAAGCCCAGGCTCTGACTTAGGTTTGAGCCCAAGCCCCTCTTCCCTCCACACACAAATCAGTGTATCTTGGGTCCACAAACACTCAGGACCCAGGTCCTGGAACCTGCTGGGGGCATGGGTGAGGGCCCAAGTCCCATTGCAACTCAGGTCCAAGCCCTGTCATTTTGCAGAGGGAGTGAAGGTCAAGCCACAGACCCGAGCAGCAGATCTGCATAATGCAGTATGGATCCATTAACATGGCTGTGATCCAGGTCCAGCAATTGTAAGCCCAGGTTTACGATACAGTGTGGACACTCAAGGGCTTGGAAACACTGAATACACAAGCCCAGGTCCTACAGACCTGGGTTTGCAATGCAATGTAGACATCCCCATGCTGCCTTCCTCACCCTTATCTCTTTCACATACAAATAAAAAAAAAAGAGTGTTTAAGAAAGTGTAAGATGAAGCAATAATCTCAGTCTCAATATCTGCTTCAATATTTCCATCCTGAATATGAAACATAACTGGTCAAGTAAAATGTTCTAATTCTGGGCCAGAACATGCTCCGCCTGCTGCAGCCACTTTATGCCAGCTCTTTGGCACAAAGTGCCCACAAAGCCAGTTTACCTGGCTACCCAAAGATATCCTCGGTATGAGAAAATTCACAGATGGTGTAGAATCTCCCACTCCCACCTCATCCTTCATCATAGGCAGCATGGCTGGGAAGCCATTTCATTCAGTCAGTTCTGAACTGCCATTTTCAAATGGAGCACTTGAGGCACTCCTTCGTTACACTTAGGGACCGGACTCGTGTGCAATATCCCCATGATCAGGCATACAAAGTGGCAGTAAGGCTTCCCTACATCTCCTACATCTGCACAAACTACATGAGGTGCAGAGGGGACAGGGGCGGCTCTATGTATTTTGCTGCCCCAAGCACGGCAGTCAGGCAGCCTTTGGTGGCGCGCCTGCGGGAGGTCCGCTGGTAACGTGGATTCGGCGGCATGCCTGTGGGAGGTCCGCCGGTCCCACGCCTTTGGCGTACCCGCTGCCGAATTGCCACCAAAACCGCGGGACCGGCGGACCTCCTGTAGGCACGCCGCCAAAGGCTGCCTGACTGCCGCCCTCACGGCGACCGGCAGGCCGCCCCCCACGGCTTGCCACCCCAGGCATACGCTTGGAGCGCTGATGCCTGGAGACGCCCCTGAGAGGGGATCCCAAGGATCTGGACCTCTCACTGTATGCAGAGAGGGAAGAATTACTGATGCTCTATGAGACTATTAAAGACTAAGCAGTTTTTCCCAGAGGGCCTAGGCCGTATACAATTGAATAGTTCTGATTTCAGCCAGTGGAGAGCAGCTATATTCAACCCCAATCATAATTTTATTACAATATTTTTTACTGAGTATCTCATTTCAGTCCCAGATAGAAAACATACTACTGTAATTTCACACACAATTGGTTCCCCTTTTCTTCATCACAATTTTACTTCAATCTCCCATTGTCCTGGTTTTTATGGAAACCCTGTGATTTAGCAAAGAAAATTGACAAGTGGCTCTTTCTTCAGCAAGCTCCCATGACTGATGGCCCATGCTGTAACACAAACAGATCGGCATTTACCCAAGGGTGAGAAAGGCCAACACAGAGACTTAAAGGGTATGTCTACACAGGGATAAAAGACCTGCACGACAGCCACGGCTGGCCCAGGTCAGTTGACTCAGGCTCACACTGTGGGGCTAAAAGTCACTATGTAGATGTTCGAGCTGTTTGATCCTCCATTCAGGGTCCCACCGGTTGGGCTTCTGCCTGAGGGGTGTACAAGTGATTTTTCAGCCCCAGAGCCCAAGTCCCATGATCCCAAGTCAGCTGACCTGGGTCAGCCCTGGGTTTTTTATCCCTGTGGAGACATAGCCAACGAGAGCTGAATCACACAGGACTGAACTGAGAAATGGAAAGGAACATGTGACTTTGTTAGGATAGATACTTGTTGTGCAATCAATGCGTAGGCAATTGAAGCAGCTGTTGCTTGCATAACCATCACATAGCCTTAATTATTGGAAGCAAGTCTTATTGAAAAAAAGGGAATATCAGTCGGGACACGAACGCTATCCCTTACTCCTCCTGAAAATGGTGACAGAATCATTAACTTTCACTGAAGATGAGAGGCAGTAAGTCTGATTTAACATCTCCGCCTTGGTGTTACCTTAAGATATCCGAGTTAGGTAGTGGTGGTGTGGGATTTGTATTCAACCTAATGGATTAAAGGTTGCAACTAACAGAACCAAGTTACTATTACAACACAACTGAAGTCTCAAGAAAACTACTACTTGGTACATAACTGTACTACTTGCATAAATAAAGTGTGCAGGATCAGGATCATTTTGTGTTTTGCTCAGTTAAAAGTGAACAACTGTAACCGAGAGTGTGAGGAGAGGAAATTAGAGCTATGAAGTTCCCTAAAGCCTTAAGTAGCATACACCAGAAGCTTTGATGAATGAAACATTCGGATGTGTATTTGTGTTCTGATCCTACAGGATCATTAAAAAAACTCACCTCCTCTCTTTTTAAGCTGCCAGGTGCTTGCTATTTTGCTGTTATGGTTTCATGGGTGACACGTCATCTCTTCTTACTTTTAAACAACACACTTTTTTTTATTAATATATTTCAATAGTGGTTTAAATACGTTATAGCCACTGTTGGCCTCGTATACATTGAATTCCTCCATTCCTTCCCCTCCTTCCCTTTGTATTAGAAACCCTTGATATTTTGTTACCTCTTTTCCAATGCCCCAAGCTACTTTGCAGGAGGGCTCTTAATAAATAATAACTAACTAACTAACTATTTATTATTGCTCTGCCAAGCACAGAGAAAGTGAGTAAACAGGAAACTTCTGGCAACTAAGGCCCTGATCCTGCAATAGATCCTTGCAGGTGAATTTCTGTGGCCTCACGGAGGAGCCCCATTAAAGTCAAAATGGGTCTCTGTGCAGGCACAGAGATTCACTTACGTGGTGCCCAGAGCAGGATCAGGGCATTAGGCTGTGTCTACACTGCAATCAGAGATATGAGTGCAGCACATGCAGACATACCTGAGCTAGCTTTGATCTAGCTAACTTGAGCAACAAGAGCAGGGAAGCCATGGCACCATGGGCAGCAGCTCCAGCTGTACAAATCTTCCTGGGACCCTGGGCGTGAACTTAAGCAGCTAGCCGAAGCTGCTCTTATTGTGATTCGACTTCGCAAACTCAGCATGTCTATGCGTGCTCCACTGACACCTCCTGATTGCAGTGTAGAAATACTCTAAGAGCTGTACCCTGCCAGAGCGGGGGGGGGAAGGGAGGAATGTTTTGTTGGGTAATTTTTTAAGATAAATAAATGCAGGGACTTTGTGAGATTTATTCACTAATGTTTGTAAATTGCTTTGATATACTCCAAAAGAAGGTGCTATATACCCAAAATATTATCTCAGTAACTGACAATCTAATTGTTCTATTATATATATATATATATATATATATATATATATATATAATCTATTAGCTCAATAACCAAGATAACTGTATTTGAGATCCAGCAAACCCTAAGGACAAGTTATACCGGTATAAGGTAAGGTGTGTGTTGAAATTGCTACAGTTATACCGTATCATTCCCTATGAGGACACTTTTATTCCAATGCAAAAGTGCCTTTTTCTGGGTTAACCATTGTTGCTTTGGAAGCAATTTAAACTATGCTGAATAAGAGTGTCCAAATTGCTACCAGTATAACTATAGCAGTCTAACTATCCTGGTATATAACTGGAAACATATCCTGTATAGGCAATTCCCTACTCCCTCTAGTAGTCCCATTGAATTCTTCTTCTACTGACAAGCAGAATAATAACGCTGTTAAAGAAATGCATGTTAAGATTTTATTGCCATAGGTCAAATACAGATGCCAATTCAATGAATGCCAAAGAAACAGCCAGTATCAGAAAGAAAGAAAAAAAACATGACAAGAAAAAAAATTAGCATGGAATGGGGAAGAAGAGACAAAACAAAGACGTGGCAGCTTGAGGCAATCCATAACACAAATAAGCCAAATAGACTGTAAAACAAACATTCTTGTCTGTAATATTTCATTCTGAGGATTTGTGTGTGTGTGTGTGTGTGTGTGT
>NW_020664613.1:3547141-3574521 GCF_002925995.2 Terrapene triunguis | reverse complement strand
TGGAGAAGAAACTTTAAACTTTTATTAAAATTATTATTATATCAATAATTCTTTTTTAAGGTTTGTAAATGTAAAGATCATCCTAGCAGTTTACACAGACATCAACACCTGCATATTTTATCCCATCTCTGACAAAGTTAGTCAGAAATAAAGCATTATATTGTTTCCTCCGGAATCTCCTCACAGCTCCTCTCTCTTTCTTATTTCAAGTTGGGGCACATTACAAATACCCTCCATTTTCCTGCCTGTTAACTTCTGAACTGCCAGAATATGGAAAGGGTTTAAAGGCTAGATGTACTGACAAGGAGAATTCCTTGTTTAAAAGCTCTAGTCATCGGGCACCCTTAATTAAAAATTGTATTGATTTTTTCCTTGCTCTTAATGACAGGCACTAGTCTGCAACTCCCATTGTTAGCCGCTGACAGTTTAAGTAGTGAAACAAAGGGCACTTATACAGCACTTAGTGCAAAATTATGACTGATTAAAAAGTGATTTATCATGATAACGGCATCTGCTTAGGCTTTGGAAATTTTTAAAATGCATTCGTTGTACACAGTATTTTGGGAGGTGCGGCACATGTAAGTTTCTCCATGGACCTCAGCAGTTTACTTGAATATTTATTATTGGGGTGACATTTGGAACTTTATTTAAGCAGCTGCCAGCATTTCCATAAGAAAAACCCTAATTTTCTAATTTGCTTGAAAAAATTCTCTTTACAGCAACTTCATATATATATATATATATATATATGAATAAAATCGACCGAGATCTTTTTTTTGGGGTGGGGGGGGGGAGGGAGGGAGGTAAAGGACAGTGTATAATGGATTTCTGGAGACCTGAGTTCACATACTCTAAGGGGAATCACTTTTTGGTGACTAAAGCAGAAGACAGAGATTCAGGAGACCTGGGTTCTAATCCCAGTTTACTGTGTGACAATGGAAAGCCACAACCTCTCAATGCCTGTTTTCCCACCTTTCCCAATTGTGAATGAGGCCCAGTGTCCCCGTTTGTGTTTGGAAAGCATCTGGCACACCATGGGCCAGATCCTCAGCTGATGTAAATCAGTGTAGCACCACTGAAGTCAATGGAACTAAGCTGAGGATTTGATCCAATATGGATACTAGCAGAATCTTAAAAACTCCACCACCACAAATCATACCAAAAATCCATTGGCTGAAACAAACAAACAATATATTCAGTAAATGTTCATGAATACTTCCTAAAAATAAGGATGGGCTTAAATCAATCTTTTTTAGAGACTGCAGACAATTGTGAGTGTAGCAAAACCCTCAGAACGCCATGAGGATTCTTGTGTTCTTTGCACCTGCGATTTTCAGTTCAGTGCAGTACCTCCTTGTTTCCAGTTCATTTGAAACTAGACTGTAAATTTTACAAATCTACCTTGAGTAAGAGACAGCGTAAAACAGCACTTTCTGAGGAGCAAACCAGAGAATGAATTGGGTCTTAGAGTCACAGTTCCCCCTCCCTTGCTCAGGGAAGGGGGGTGTAAGTTACTTCATTTCATTCCTTTTTCCTGGAGCAGTTTGCACCCCCACCTCCCACATGCACTCTGCTACTACTCTGGTCCCATCGCTCTCCTCCTATTCCTCTCTGCCCCCAGTGCGGAATATTAACTAGTAGCCCCCGCTGTCCTCCCCATGGACAGAGTCATACTCTATGCAGGGACAAGCAGGTACTGTATGCTGGGGGCCTTATTCCCCTGCATGGCCAAGTAAGGGCTAGGACACTGTAGCCCTTTGGTTCAGAATAAATAAAAGACGCTCGGATCACATGTTCTAAAGTGTTGTCTTTTTCGCTTGTATGTGGGCAGGGATGATCTGTAAGAAGTTAGAACATTTCCTGGAGGAGTCCTCTCTTGCAGAAAGTTGAGCCTGAAAAGTGATTCCAAATTACTTCCGTAGTCATGAGAGACGGTTTGTGGTTTCTGGACTTTACTCAAATAATTGTTGGGAGTCCCCTTAAGAACCGGGGCACAGACAGGAGGAGGGTGTAATCCCAAGCAGTGTTCATTGCTACCTGTGCATCTCAAAATTATTTTGGCAATCTAAAAGTGGCAGTCACACTGGGCCTGATCCAAAGCCCATTGAAGTCAAGTGGAATTTTTCTACCGATTTCAATGGACTTTGGATCAGGCCTTAAGAGAGAGACATTACTAGAATGGAAACATTTTCTTTTAATAAGAACAGATCAGTGGAGTAGCCCTGAGCTGGTAAAACTGTCCTCCTACCCCTGGGCTCTCACTGCCTTCTGCTTCAAAACCTCATCATGCCATTGCAGTTTGCTTCCACATCCCCACTACTCAGATACAGACCCTGCTAGCAAAATACAACCAAAATGCTTAACTTTGTAAGTTCCTGCACTGGGTAAACGTGGTGGAGATACCCTTTGCTCCATAAAGAAGCATGCCTCCGTGAAGCTGCCTGTCAGCTTAGCATTTCATGCCAGCCAGTCTATTCAGACTAAAACCTGTAAAATTAACAGTTACATAAATTTGAGCATACCGTACTGTGATTAACGCACTTGCTGGGGCTGGGGCTTCCAGCACTTGGTGTAGATGGGAGGGAGAGGCTTCTTCTCTCTCTTCTTCCCTGTTCAAGTCTCTCTCCCATTCTCCAGTCTCTTCCTCCTTTCTCTCTACCCCATGCGGTCTTGGGCCTGGTCTACACTGGGGGGGGGGCTCGATCTAAGATACGCAACTTCAGCTACGAGAATAGCATAGCTGAAGCCGACGTATCTTAGATCGACTTAGAATCACTTACTTCGCGTCCTCGCAGCGCGGGATCGACGGCCGCCGCTCCCCCATCGACTTTGCTTCCGCCTCTCGCTGAGCTGGAGTTCAGCAGTCTACGGGAGAGCGATCGGGGATCGATTTATCCCGTCTACACTACATGCGATAAATCGATCCCCGATATATCGATCACTACCCGCCGATTTCCTTTTTTTCCTACTCAGATCATACTTCCCCTCCTTTTTCTCTCACCTATGGTGCCTCACACAATCCAGTTTCTGGCACCCCAAGACTGTTCTCCTGCCTCCTGTACTCCCTCCCCAAACTCATGCATGACCCCCCTGGCCCCTCCCTAGACCGGAGCTGTATTTGCAGGGAAAGTGTCCTGCTGAGCTCTCTTAGCCCTGCGCATGCATGCGCAGTCACTCTGTGGGATGAAGCATGAACAGGAGATGTGAGGGGCTGGAGCATGCTCAATACAAGTCTCTACTGAGCATGTACAAACAGATTTTTTCAAGGGCTTATAACTTGGCCAAGTGTGGTCAGTTTTTAACGGGGACAGCAAAGGCAAATCCCTGACAAAAAGGCTGTGTCCTGCTGAATTTCAATTCCCTGCTTCAAAACCTGGGGGCCCTAGAGCTTCTCAATGAAATGATTGTTATATTTTTCCAACATGTCAAAACAATCCCTAGCATCATCCTTGGAAATGGGTTCGCTGTTTTGTCTGACGCTTTCCAAACAAATTCAGCATGAGGTAGGCATCAGACGTGAAAAATTTCACCTTGAACAGTTACAGTTTAGCAAAGTTAAAAGCAACTGAAAATAGGGTCTTATAATGGCAAGTGTTGGGCTAACTTAATAATAGGCAATGCTGCCATTTCTGCCCATAATATGTAAACAAATGCTCCTCGTGCACCCATTGGAGAGCTGCTGGAAATTTTGGCACTGAGTTCAATTTCATGGTAACTCACCTACATACCATGTGCACTGAGAAGACAGAGATACAGCATGAATAGACACAGTAAATGAATCCTTTGTTAGTGAACTGTAATTATGTATATTTGGTATGTGGTGAAGAAACCAGTCATGTAAATGATGACAGATAATTATATACAACTCTCCTGAGTATTAATATCACTCTCCCTGACAGGATAGTTGTCTTTAAGGCTTTTTCCTCTCTATACATAGGCTAATATTGCTCCACTACATTCCTCAAAGGAATTATACTGTTTAAATTAAAACCATATTTTTATCACAGAAATCCTCTGTGTAATATCACTAACTTCCCCGTTATTGTGCTAATAAGTCAAATTCTGCTTTCATTCTTCCCAGTGTCAAGCCAGACTAATTCCATTGATTTCAGTGAAGTTACTCTGGATTTACCCATGTGTAGCTAACAGCAGATATCGGGTGGGTGGTTTTGCTCCCCTGGGAGAGCTGGAGATTACAGCATGCAAAAAGTACAGTGCATAACATTGGATGAGATCATGCCCTCTGCTGGATAAAACATATCAGAGGGACTTGAGGGGAAGTAAAACTCTGTGAGGTTCCCCTTGTGGAATTTTTTTTCAAGTTCTTCCATTGCAGGGTGAAGACGGTGCAGAAGATGCAGTGGGTCTACCCGCCACAAACACCAGACATTTTCCAGGTTATGCTTGAGGGAATCGTTGGAGATAGTGGGCCATCCCATGCCTCTACCGAAGCTCCAGGTTCTTCTGCTTTCTGCCCATTGTTTTCCAAGGCTGACTTCCATCTTTCACAGGCAACTTTCTCTATAACTTCCTTTTAAGACATGGAGGGGTCCAAACTGCAGAAAGACTTTCTACCAAAGGTAATCCTGGCTTGGCTATACACCATGCACCTGGCCATAGCTTTCCACTCCCGAGGTGCTGATTTCTGAACCTCTGGAGACAGTATTGTAGAGATGCCTGAGCACCCTTATATGGAGCTGTGGATGGAGGAGGGTCTCTTTGCATGGAGGGTCCTTTTTATGCAGATCCTGGGAGACAATTCCCACCCACCATTATTTCTGCAATCCCCCAGGAGATGGAGTCAGTCAAACCATAAAAATAGCAGTTAAGGAGTCCAAACAGGAAATGCCCAAAGATATAGTGGTAGTTCTTCACTTTATGTGGTGACCATAAGGAACATTGTAAAGAACCTTAGGGATCCAAGATGTGATTCTGAACACCAAGGGATTGCTACCACAATCATGTAATTGATACATGTATGTCCTAACATCACATGACTGCTGTATACATATTTCAAAGGTTTAACGTAGCAGGCTAGATTTGCATAGTAAAAGGCCGTGTATGAATATACTGTAACAAACTGTACAACCAGGAGCGGCTCCAGGCACCAGCGCACCAAGCGCGTGCCTGGGATGGCAAGCCGCGGGGGGCGGCCTGCCGGTCGCCGTGAGGGCGGCAGTCAGGCTGCCTTCGGCGGCATGCCTGTGGGAGGTCCGCCGGTCCTGCGGTTTCGGCGGCGGGGATGCCGAAGGCGCGGGACTGGCGGACCTCCGCAGGCATGCCGCCGAATCTGCGTTACCAGCAGACCTCCTGCAGGCATGCCGCCGAAGGCTGCCTCACTGCCGTGCTTGGGGCAGCAAAATACATAGAGCCGCCCCTGAGTACAACTACCCTGTTACAGGACATCTGAACTGCTCGGCTGTTTGTCAGAGACTGATATAGCTAACAGATTTTCCTTTAGCTCAAGTGGAGAAATTCTATGTTTTGGAACAAAAGTAGCTGAGTTCTGTCTCATTGCTTTTGTGAAATTCCACATGCATACAGTGAGTAAAAGTGAAGTCCTGACTTGCTATGGATTTGTTATGTTTTACGTTATTTCACAGTGCACTGGAATTAACTATATAACTGCCCTGCAAAAAAAAAAACCCCAAAAAAACCCCAAAGGTCCCAGAAATATTAACTATGAAAATCTGTGACATTTTGTGCATATGTTTCTATGTATCTGGCCACACACCTAGACATCAGAGGTTGGTCACCCAAAAACTGAAAAACGTGGTTTGAACCTTTTTCAACCTCAATTTCCCCATCTGTAAAACACGGATAATAGTACCTCACTGTGGTGTTGGGATGCTATATTCTATAATGCTTTCAAACTTTGGTTGGAAGGTGCAGTAAAACCTGTAAATGTAAAACCATTCAAAATGTCCTCACTACACTTCTCAACCTTTCTTAGAAGACTGTTAAGCAGCCATCAGTTCCATGAGTCTTAAGACATTGACCAAGGTCACGCAAAAAATCTTCACTAGAGTCAGGAACAGATCCCTGGTCACAATTCCCAGCCCTATACAATTTCACTTGTATAACAACGTGTATATAAACTAAATACCTTTAAAATGAATACAGTTTTGCTCCATTACAGGACGTACCCTGTAAAGTACTGTAAGCATAATACAACATTTCCCCCTGTACACGGAGAAGCCTCACATAATGGGTGACAGTAAATGAACAGACATACAACACATTCACTCATGTGGGCATTCATATAAGTAACCTATTAACAGCAACAGGAGTAAGGTGTAAGGTGAGCAGGATTTAATCCTGAGTTATTAATAACAACACGAGTAAGGATACCTATTTTTGTTTACAAATATGTAGTACCAGATTCTGCGCTGGTATAAATCAGCAGAGCTGCACTGATATCAATGGAGCTACACCAGTTTGTACGAGCTGAGGATCTGGCCCATGACTTTTAACTTGGCGGTGTTCCTTTAAAATTCTAAACACAAAACCAAAAGGCAGGTATCTTAGGACAGTGACATAAAGCTACCCAGACATTAATCCTTGGGTTCAAGATAAAATAAACATAAAAACACAATTAAAATTAACCAAACTTTACAGTGACAAGCACTGAAATGCTTCTAGATAGTTAAAATAGGGCGAGGAACAGACTGTTTTTATAGTGAATGCTCTGCTTTCTGTATAGTGATATCTCAGATCCATTTTCTTTGATGTGTGCATCTTCCCCACCCCACCCCCCACTCGCTGATAGAATATGGGTTGGCTACATGGCATTCACTGTAAACACAGGTGTCCTGGAGGAGATGCAGGTGTTCACCCTTCTTGTCTTACTCTAATCCCCGTGGGGATTTTAAAAAATGCTTCCCCACAGAAAAAATTATCTGCATGCCCTTGAAAATAATCTCTGAAACTCATGATTATGCACTGGCATGGGACCAGGATTTGGCCAACATATCACCTGAGTGTGGATTTCAAGTATGGGCACTGGGATTCCCCTTTGGTGTTTCATTTTGTTTTTACAGTAACAAAAGGATTTCCACAAGTCTTAGTGCTCACTGATCTCTCAACCACACCATCACTTTACCTGTTCAACCCTTGGCTACTACGGAAAACCCTAATATAGATAGAGACAGAGGCCTAGTGCCAGCCTTGTCCCTGCTCCAGCTCCTGTGCATTGCTCCTGCATGTCCCCATGGTGTTTTGGTGCCATTGCATACATTTAGAAGTAGCTCAGTTCTGTCAAAGAGAAGAATCCAGCCTTCCACCCTCTTCCCCATATATTAGGTTAGTAACTAAACAACCTAGATTTGATTCCTTTAACATATGAAGCCAGGACCATTTCAGAGTAAATTTCTCTCCCTTATTTTCTTCCCATATGCTAGTTCTTTCTTTGAACTCTATTTCCTTGGAATGGAGACCTAGATGCCGGGGTCTGACGGGAAGAAGTAGAGGGCAATCCAGACTGAGGAACTTATGGAATATAGAAGCTAAAGCTAAAGTTGCTCATTCTGGAGGCAGAAGAAGGAAGACTCCTTTCAGAGTGTTGCTAATGACCTGCGGAGGAGCTGCACAGCAGTCATTTCACAGATACGATGGCAGGTCACTGCGACAGATGTTCTCAACATATGTGGAGAATTAATTACCCACTAGTAAACAAAATCTGTGATGCGGAGAGTCATTTTGTCCAAATTTCTTTCGATTTTGCTGTTATTAGGAGCTTAATTTTTCTTGATCAGCTAGACCCTCTTGAATTAAAGTGTTCCTTAATGGGCTGCAGTGAACATTTTCTGAAGTGAAGTGCTGAGGGAAAGTGGCAAGGAGGGGGTCAGGGGAGATGAGTTTAACTGGAAGAGTTGATTGTGAAGCTGTAACATAGTGAGTGATTAGTAAATTATTTGATTAAAAGGTTGGATGCCAGTCATATGGTTTTCTTTGGTTTTTTTTTTAATTCTAATGGTTAACTTGTGTTCAGCGGCATTTACACTTAATTTAACTACTTACTGAGGAACAGCTGGAATTTCTGGGAAAAATTATAACGTTTTGAGAGAAAGACTGGAAATAAAAAGGTTTTATTTTCTTTTGCTGTCAATATTCTGAATGTGTTAATGTCCAGGAGCCATATTGTGCCATTGATTTTTAAACAGAACTCCCCCATTTAAATCAATGATGAAATCTGCTTAAAATAAAAAAAAAAAAAAATCGATGGCATGATATGGCTCTAGGACATTAGAATGAAATTCTTATATTCATGACCCAGATAGCAAAGCACAGGCCCAGGAGCTCCATGTTGTTTCTCACAATTCCATCATTGGATCAATACTTGTAAGCGAAAGAGTGTGTGGAAATGGACATTATTTACTAAAAGGATATTAAAGAGCCGAATATTTATCCCTCCCTAGGCTGACTGAATTTTTACAGGTTTCAGAGTGGTAGTCGTGTTAGTCTGTATCAGCAAAAACAATGAGGAGTCCTTGTGGCACCTTAGAGACTAACACATTTATTTGGGCATAAGCTTTTGTGGGCTAGAACCCACTTCATCAGATGCATGAAGTGAAAAATACAGGAGCAGGTATAAATACATGAAAGGATGGGGGTTGCTTTACCAAGTGTGAGGTCAGTCTAGGGTGACCAGACAGCAAGTGTGAAAAATCGGGACAGTCCCTATAAAATCGGGACATCTGGTCACCCTAGGTCAGTCTAACGAGATAAATCAATTAACAGCAGGATACCAACGGAGGAAAAATAACTTTTGAAGTGGTAAGAGAGTGGCCCATTACAGACAGTTGACAAGAAGGTGTGAGTAACAGTAGGGAGAAATTAGTATTGGGGAAATTAAGTTTAGGTTTTGTAATGACCCAACCACTCCCAGTCTTTATTTAGGCCTAATCTGATGGTATCCAGTTTGCAAGTTAATTCCAGTTCTGCAGCTTCACGTAGGAGTCTGTTTTTGAAGTTTTTTGTTGTTGAAGAATTGCCACTTTTAGGTCGGTTATTGAGTGACCAGAGAGATTGAAGTGTTCTCCTACTAGTTTTTGAATGTTATGATTCCTGATGTCAGATTTGTGTCCATTTATTCTTTTGCGTAGAGACTGTCTGGTTTGGCCAATGTACATGGCAGAGGGGCATTGCTGCCACATGATGACATTTATCACATTGGTAGATGTGTAGGTGAACAAGCCCCTGATGGCGTGGCTGATGTGGTTAGGTCCTATGACGGTGTCCCTTGAATAGATATGGGGACAGAGTTGGCACAGGGGTTTGTAGCAGGGTTTGGTTCCTGGGTTGGTGTTTTTGTTGTGTGGTGTGTAGTTGCTAGTGAGTATTTGCTTCAGGTTGGGGGGCTGTCTGTAGGCGAGGACTGGCCTGTCTCCCAAGGTCTGTGAGAGTGAGGGATCGTCCTTCAGGATAGGTTGTAGATCCTTGATGATGCATTGGAAAGGTTTTAGTTGGGGGCTGTAGGTGACGGCTAGTGGCATTCTGTTACTTTCTTTGTTGGGCCTATCTTGTAGTAGGTGACTTCTCGGTACCCTTCTGGCTCTGTCAATCTGTTTCTTCACTTCACCAGGTAGGTACTGCAGTTTTTCCTCTGTAAGAGATTCTGTAGGTGGTTGTCTCTGTCTGAGGGATCGGAGCAAATGCGGTTGTATCTTAGAGCTTGGCTGTAGACAATGGATCGTGTGATGTGGTCTGACTGAAAGCTGGAGGCATGTAGGGAAGTATAGCGGTCAGTAGGTTTCCGGTAGGGAGGTGTTTATGTGACCATCTCTTATTAGCACTGTAGTGTCTAGGAAGTGGACCTCTTGTGTGGACTGGTCCAGGCTGAGGTTGATGGTAGGGTGGAAATCATTGAAATCTTGGTGGAATTCCTCAAAGGCCTCCTTCCCATGGGTCCAGATGATGAAGATGTCATCAATGTAGCGCAAGTAGAGTAGGGGCGTAAGGGGACAAGAGCTGAGGAAGCGTTGTTCTAAGTCAGCCATAAAAATTTTGGCATACTGTGGGGCCATGCGGGTACCCATAGCAGTCCCGCTGATTTGAAGGTATAAAGTGTCCCCAAATCAGAAATAGTTGTGGGTGAGGACAAAGTCACAAAGTTCAGACACCAGGTTTGCCATGATGGTATCGGGGATGCCATCTTTGTAGTCCATCTTTGTGTGGAATTTTTGTATAGAGAGCTTCTACATCCAGAGTGGCTAGGATGGTGTTTTCTGGAAGATCACCAAAGGATTGTAGTTTCCTCAGGAAGTCAGTGGTGTCTCGAAGATAGCTGGGAGTGCTGGTAGCGTAGGGCCTGAGGAGAGAGTCTACATAGCCAGACAATCCTACTGTCAGAGTGCCAATGCCTGAGATGATGGGGCATCCAGGATTCCCAGGTTTATGGATTTGGGGTAGCAGGTAGAATACCCCTGGTTGGGGATCTAGGGGTATGTCAGTGTAGATTTGTTCCTGTGCTTCTTTAGGGAGTTTCTTGAGCAGAAGATGTAGTTTCTTTTGGTAATCCTCAGTGGGGTCAGAGAGTAATGGCCTGTAGAATGTGGTGTCAAAGAGTTGTCTTGCAGCCTCTTGTTCATATTCCGACCTATTCATGATGACTACAGCACCTCCTTTGTCAGCCTTTTTTATTATGATGTCAGAGTTGTTTCTGAGGCTGTGAATGGTGTGTTCTCCACAGCTGAGGTTACGGGGCAAGTGATGCTGTTTTTCCACAATTTCAGCTCGTGCACGTTGATGGAAGCACTCTATGTAGAAGTCCAGTCTGTTGTTTCGACCTTCAGGAGGAGTCCACGCAGAATCCTTCTTTTTGCAGTGTTGGTAGGAAGCTTCCTGTGTGTTAGCGTGCTGTTCAGTGGTGTGTTGGAAATATTCCTTGAATCGGAGATGTCGAAAGTAGGATTCTAGGTCACCGCAGAACTGTATCACGTTTGTGGGGGCAGTGGGGCAGAAGGAGAGACCCCGAGATAGGACAGACTCTTCTGTCAGACTAAGAGTATAGCTGGATAGATTAACAATATTGTTAGGTGAGTTAAGGGAACCACTGTTGTGGCCCCTTGTGGCATGTAGGAGTTTAGATAGTTTAGTGTCCTTTTTCCTCTGTAAAGATGCAAAGTGTGTGTTGTGAATGGCTTGTCTAGTTTTTGTAAAGTCCAGCCACAAGGGAGTTTGTGTGGAAGACTAACAAATTTATTTAGTCTCTAAGGTGCCACAAGGACTCATGCATCCGAAGAAGTGGATATTCACCCAAAAGCTCATGCTCCTATATGTCTGTTAGTCTATAAGGTGCCACAGGACTCTTTGCTGCTTTTAAGGACTCCTCGTTGTTTTTGCTGATACAGACTAACACAGCTACCATTCTGAAACCTGTCACCATGCAAGGCACTGAATTTAGCCGTATGAAGTGGAAATCCATCAACTTCATGAAAAAACTCGTGCAGATTCAGACAGACATCATCTCCTTTCCAAATGCAAACAAATGGACATAATACCAAAAGGACTGAAGGTAAAAAATCCATTACAATCAACATACCACACAGACTATAGTGAGAGATTGTGCCACACACTCTCAAAGACACTGTGGAACCACCTGATTAACATCCTATACAGAAAACAAGAGAAGATCACGAATGAACTCTCAAAACTAGAAACTCTCTTAAAACACCAACCTTCCACAACCTAAACTTAATTTCCCCAATACTAATTTCTTCCTACTGTTACTGACACCTTCTTGTCAACTGTCTGTAATGGGCCACTCTCTTACCACTGCAAATGTTATTTTTCCTCCGTTGGTATCCTGCTGTTAATTGATTTATCTCATTAGACTGACCTCACACTTGGTAAAGCAACCCCCATCCTTTCATGTATTTATACCTGCTCCTGTACTTTTCACTTCATGCATCTGATGAAGTGGGTTCTAGCCCACAAAAGCTTATGCCCAAATAAATGTATTAGTCGCTAAGGTTCCACAAGGACTCCTCGTTGTTTTTGCTGAATTTTTACAGATTCTCCCCAGTGGTTTTGATTCTCATTATCTTTCTTAAGATCAGATTCTGCCCTCTCCATTTTGATTCCATTTACAAATTTGCACAGAAGACAAGCTGCAATTTCTCCCCTTCTAAATATCTCAATCTACATAATATTATGCCATCCTCCAGAGTACAAAATGCACGCCTTCAGGTGCTAGAATTGGTAGCATAGGGTCTCCAAAATGAGAGGTATCCAAAAACCAAAACCTTTGGATCTGAACACACCTGAATTTTTTGGAAGTTTGGACCCAGAACTGAAATTTGCCATTTGGGTTCATCTCTGATTTTGATTTGAAAAAGAAAAAGAATGGTCTTCATTTACTATCATCTTTTTGGACA
Source organism: Terrapene triunguis (assembly GCF_002925995.2). Classification (NCBI taxonomy): domain Eukaryota; kingdom Metazoa; phylum Chordata; order Testudines; family Emydidae; genus Terrapene; species Terrapene triunguis. Next base: position 3,562,144 of record NW_020664613.1, on the reverse strand, counting down.
TGCAAGTTACAAATGACTTTTTATGAGGATTGTATGGTCCTCTTCCTCTACACAGAAGATGCATCTGGCTTAGTTACATGGTCCGTCAACAATAAACAGCCTTTCTGCTTGGCCTCAAAGCTATTGGTAAATGTTGTCACCCTTCGGTTCACCCATAAAAGAAATGCAGTGCGCTTACTGTGAGCATAACTAAAGGAGAAGCCCCAGAGTACTCAAATCTGATGTGAGCAACAGCCAAGGACTTAGCAAGTACCACAAGGTGCCAGAACTTTTTGGTTTCATCACCAGATCTTCAGAATTAGAAAGGAGCTGGGGTTGCAAGGCCGCTGGGCATTGCAAAGGGGGCTGGCGGAAATGTGCTAAATCTGAAAAAAGGCTTAGGTTAAGTTAGGGGATGGGTATTTCACCTCAAACTTTCACAGTCCTCACTAGTGAGAGGGAAGGATGACCTGGTGGCTGAAATGCAGTGATCTGGGCTCTACTCCTGACTCTGCTACGGACTTCATTTGTAACCTTGGGCAAGCCATTTAACCTCTTTTTGCTCTTCTGTAAAATGAGGATAATACTACTTTCCTACCCTGACCGGAGTTTAACTCATTACAAACAAGAAAGTACTTTGACAGCCTATGATAGATGGCATTGTAAGTATAAATTATTATTATTATAAATATTTAAAACTGATCACCTCAATTGCACACACAATTTGCATTTACAGAATGCTAACTGCATACATAAATATCCATTTGCATCCACAAATGTTTGCCTTTGCCTTTGAGTTCAAACAGATGTAAGCAGAGTCAGGATGAGCTCTACCCTGACATCTGGTGGTGAATTATGGCGAGTGTGGAAAAGAACTCCAGGGGCTGATCTTGTTTGCATAGGCACACCCACTCGCCTGGCAGGAAACACAGCAACTGAAAGTGGTTACTTTGGCTGGTGTGGGATCCCCAGTTTCTCTATTATTGGGGCAGGAAGAATAAAGTTTTGTTACCCTGATTCTGTGAATCGAGGCCAGTGGAACTGTTGTATGACAGAAGGACTGAGTGAGTCCTTCACCATTACCTAAGTAGCACTTGCTTGACAAGGGGGCATGGGTTACAAAACCCAGTGAATTGAGAGAGGATGGGGACAGGTATTTGTACCTGATGGTATGGGCCCCCTCTGAGGGTCTGAAACACCAATTGCACCACCTCCTCTCTCCACTGTTGAATGTCAGAGCTAACTTTGATTTCCTTAGGAGTCTAGTTACAGGCTGCTGAGCTGAATTCACTTTGGGCCAATGGTGCACCAGCACTGGGGCTCCCCTACTATACTATGAGCTGAAATCGCTAAGAGCTGAAATCACAAAAGAGCTGATGTTATTAAGAGCTGAGATCACTGAGGCTATGTTAACTAGTGGGGGAGCCTGAAGCTATATTGCTCAGCAGCTGGCGGAGCAATTTGTGGGGACGACTGGAGGAGCAGCGAGCGGCGTGGAGCCTTGCGGGGCCGGTTGGAGTGGCCCAAGGAACGGCGAGCGGAGCTGTTTGCGGGGACGGCTGGAACGGCTCACAGGTCGGTGAGCGGAGCAGAGCGGAGTGGAGCGGAGCAGCTTGTAGAGTGGAGCAGTTCGTGGGATGGCAGGAAAGTGGACTGGCTCGTGGTAAAGGCTGCGGCGGAACCCCCACGGAGAAACAGACGGCTGGCCAGCCTCGGATCACGTAAGGTGCCCCTTAACACCCTGCGTGCCCCCCCCTTTACTCTGGGGCTGCACTGACCAGGGGCAGAGACTTTGGGGGTTGTTGGACTTTTGGGACTTTGGGTGGTTGCTGGACCCCAGAGACTTTGGGGATGTTGGACTTTGGGGACTCTGGGTGATTTTTGGGTTGCTGGATTCAAGAACCAAAGGGAAAGGACACAGCCCAATTTGCTGGGGTGGGTTTTGCTCATGGTTTGTGTTATGAATCCTGTTTGTGGTGTTTTTCCAATTTTATGCTGATGTCGTTTACCTCATGTTATTAAACATTTTCTGCTACACTCAGACTCCGTGCTTGCGAGAGGGGAAGTATTGCCTCTTAGAGGTACCCAGGGGGGTGGTATGTAATTGTCCCAGGTCACTGGGTGGGGGCTCGAGCCGGTTTTGCATTGTGTTATTGAAACGGAACCCCTAGATACAGAACCCGGCCCTTGTTGCTGCCAACTTAGATGGGCAGAAGGGTTACATTGATACCAATGCAAATTCTGAGAATGCAGCTTAGGAAGGCAGTTTTGAATAGCTTGCCTTCACTGCAGTATTAATTGATGATATAACGTGAGTAAAGCCCCTAACCTGACCCCTGTCCACAAAGACAGGTCTCCAGCTTGAGTTAAGTAGTTCCTTAAGCGCGAGCCAGCTGGCCCGTCAGATGGCACAGGCTGAAGCTCGAGTGCTGCTGATGCTTCAGCCAGTAACTCAGTAGGGGTGCAGCTACAGGCTACAGTTCGGGTTAGCAAAACTCCACAACTGCTATTCCAGGCACTCTGTGTAGCAGGAGTGTGGGTTCGCACACTCCCTTGAGCTAGGCTAACTGAAGTGGAGTAACGACTGTATTCACTTGAGCTAACCCTTGCAGAGAAAACAAGCCCTTAGTGGATGAAATTCAGCCCTATGCAGAATGCCACCCACTTGCCCCAGTGGATGGGGGGAACTTGATAGGGCAAGTGGTGAAAGGGGGACAGTCTCAGAAGTGAAGGACGACAACACACGCTGAGGGACACCAGGTAATTCTGCCCCCCCCGTCCCCGGAGTCTCTTGAACCAATTGGGCAGCTGATGGGGAGGGGTACTAATTGACCAGCATTCCCCAGCTCCCAGAATTTAACCTGGAGTAGGGGACATATGGAGTCTCTTTTGGCTCTGTTCCAGCAGCCCCATACTACCCACCCTGTATGAGGAATGGGAATCCGGCCTGACAGATGCTGCAGGTCTAGCCAATCACCCGTCTGAGGGTTAGGAAGGAACTTTTTCTCCCATGGGCCAAATGGCAGAGGAGCCGCCTTCCTCACAGCACCTTCAATCCACAGTGGGTTAAGTACGAATGCGATCAGTACCTAACTGAGGTACCTGGTTGAGCTGTTAATTCATCAGAACTTGCGTCCGGTTTCCAGTGTGGTTAAAAGGATAAAATGAATGGGCCCAGAGGTAGAAGACCTGGGATTTGGGCTGATGGGATAGGGTGGGACCTTGTGGCCTTCACAGGCAGAGATCAGATCTTGTAGCCCTCATGGGCCAACACCCCATCCTTCTGCACCCTCTGTCGCCCTACTGCGGGGAGGAGGGGGATGGTGCTAGGACGCAGAGAGAGCTGAATACTGGGATACAGGCTGAGGAGAATCTACCCTGAGTTACAGATTATGGTAAGAAGCCCTGTAACCCCTGCACGGTATCCCATTAAATCCATGGTATAGGAGAATATGGGTGATGGGTAGGTAGCACCCCTCCCATGTGAAAGTTTAATAAAAGTTGCAGCCTGCTGCTTAATTCCATGCACGTCGGCTCTCGTTTTGCCAGTGTGTCTACATCAGTGTACATGGCCTTTCTATCATTTCAGTATGACTTGCCCACAAAACACAGTAAAAGTGGGGGGCAAACGGTGGATAGGTAGGGTTGCCAACCCTCCTGGATTGGCCGGGAGTCTCCTGGAATTGGCCTCAATCTCCGGGTTGCTATTGAAAACAATCCGGGAGATTTTAATAGGCCAAAAGTCCGGTTGGCAGGGGCAATGCAGTGGGGCTAAGGCAGGCTCCCTACCTGCCCTGGCTCCGCGTGACTCCTGGAAGTAGCGGCAAGTCCCTGTGGCTCCTAGATGCAGGCAGGGGTAGCCAGGGGGTCTCTGCGTGCTGCCTCCGCCCCGAGCGCTGACTCCGCAGGTCCCATTGGCCAGGAACCATAGCCAATGGGGGCTGTGCTTGCAGGCAGGGGCAGCGCACAGTCTCCTGGCTGCCCCTGCCTGCACCTAGGAGCCACAGGGACATGCCGCCACTTTTGGAAGCTGCCAGAGGTAAGTGCTGCCTGGAGCCCGCACCCCATACCCTCTCCCATGTCCAAACCTTCTGCCCCATCCCTGAGCCCCCTCCTGCCCCCAAACTCCACACCTCCTCCTGCATTCCAACCACCTGTCCCAGACTGGAGCCCCCTCCCACACTCCAAACCCATTGGCCTCACCCCCAGTCCAGAGCCAGCACCCCCTCTTGCACCCCAACCCCTGCCCCAGCCCGGTGAAAGTGAGTGAGGTGGGGGAGAGCAAGTGACGGAGGGTGGGGGGATGGAGTAAGCGGGGGGCAGGGCCTCAGAGAAGGGACGTGGCAGGGGTGTGGCCTCGGGGCAGGGCAAGGGTGTTTGGGTTTGTACGATTAGACAGTTGGCAACCCTATGGATAGGTCACATACTGGCCCCCTGCACAGTGGTGAATTTCACTAAGACGATGACCCATCCCTGTACCAAGCTGTTGTGATCACATTATTTTAAATCATAACTACATTTTAAATGAACAGATCTTTTTCATCTCACAGGTGATGTACTGGTGAAAGATTATCAATTTAAAACTATGTGACAGAGGGTTCCATTCTCTCCTTTGGGTTAAAGATCTTTGTGCAACATGCAGAAAACAAATTCAGCAACAGGCAGATAGGTACAAATCATTGGAAGCTTAGTTATGGCAGTGATAAAGATGGGAAACAGCACACTTAAAACAGAGACTACTTTTTATTTCATTTCTTACTCTACTTATTGATTTCCTGTCCTTTTTTTCTACAGACTTGACTCATCACAGGAAACAGAGAGCTCTTTGAATAAAGGTATAGTGATATATAACAGCAGTTGGTATACAGTTTTCTAGTGCCAGTATCCACATATTGACAGTTGACATTTATCCATTTATCCTTACATGTTCCCCATTCCCTACTACGTTGCCTTTACAAGATAGCAAAAAATCCTGCTATGAACAGAAAAGCTCAAAAAGCAATTTAGAAATATATTTTCAAACTGCAATTTTTATTGATAATTAAATGATTAGTTGAATGACGAAATAAAAAGAACATATTTATATATACATTTCTATATATAATGGGCCTCATCCTGCAATTTATATTCACATGAGTAAATGGGACTGCTGAAGTGAGTAAGGATTACTCAAATGATTATGGGTTATAGGTGGGATCCAATAATAAACATGATAGGAAATATAAAGAGGCCTAGGAAGAATTTACATTAACATGTAATTTGTGTGTATCTAGAACTGATGCTTTCTTTTCCATCATCCATATTTGTAACATGCACACACACACACACACACACACACACAAACTATATTTAAAGTACATTATTAAGATTGCCAGGTCATGAACTAGGAAATGCCAAAGTCAAGGCTGCCTATGCAATCTTAATTTGGCTCCTTTGTGCATTATGATACAGTCTTTAATTACATGATCACATACTATTTTTTCCACGGTACCTTTGCCTCATTCAGTGCACAGGATGGACATGCTTTAGGGATGAATCAGGGCTGCTACTATGTCCACATCATACACCAGTGGTATGTAACTGATATTTGATCAACCTATATGTTTAGAAGATTTCATGTTGGAACACCAAATGTAACCTGATTATTTGGACACCCAGCACACAGTATCAAAACACCCTTCCAAAATCAACTTTTCAAGGTTACTATTTCAAGGTAAAAGTTCTAAGACATCAAGATAAAGTTTGTCCACAAAATTACTTCTGTGGAGAGCATGCATCCGCTGTAACATTTTATCATTGCTTTATTATGCACAATGCCATAAAATAATAAAAAAATGCTACTTCACTACGTAAGTTCCTATAACATTTGCTTCCTGTGTGAGAGGATATTCAGAATTAGCTCTGAGGCAGACACAGTAATGAGCTGGGCCAACTATCTAGAGGCTGTCCAATGTAGATTTAGGGCTCAATCCTACAAATGCTTACAGACTAGTACATTTAGTCACACACACAGTCCCAGTGAATTCTCTTCAATGTTTGCAGGTTCAGGTCTTTAGTTCAAGAGGCAGCTGTATGGACCTCATCTGCATTAATTTATTATTCCTAGCAACACATGATTAAACCAATTCTCTGATTAATCAAAACTCTACTTTGTAACCAGCCGTGTGAGACCAGAATTATAAATCACTCTACATGATATGTGGCAATACAAATAACAAGATTGAAAAATTAATTTTATAAGAAATATTTATCAAATAAAATCTAACCTTCATGCAGAGTTAGGATCGCAGTCAGATATCCGTTATTCCATAATTGCCCACTTCAGGGTTTCTTGCTACTTCCTCTGTAGAGCAGCTCGGTTGGCCACTGCCAGAGACAGAATTTTGGACTAGAATGACTATTGGTTTTATCTGGGGTGTTCTTATAGACTGATCATAGGAAGGACCAAACTGGAGCTGGAAGGGGGAGTTGGCGGAGAGCCATGCTGAGAGAGTCCAGGCTAGACTTCAAGTAGTAGTAGCAAACCTTCCCCTTTCACTTAATCGGTAACTGAAGTAGGTGCCAAGAACATAAACATAAGAACATAAGAACGGCCATACTGGGTCAGACCAAAGGCCCATCCAGCCCAGTATCCTGTCTACCGACAGTGGCCAATGCCAGGTGCCCCAGAGGGAGTGAACCTAACAAGTAATGATCAAGTGATCTCTGTCCTGCCGTCCATCACCACCTTCTGACAAACAGAGGCTAGGGACACCATTCCTTACCCATCCTGGCTAACAGCCATTAATGGACTTAACCTCCACGAATTTATGCCAAGGAGCCACACAGGGGGAGAAGGTAGGGCCTTACGCCCCCCTTACTCCATCTTGCTTACTCATGGCTGCATAGGACCAGAGCGCTGTCTTGTCTGATATAAGCAGGCTTCATCTTAGATTTTGTTCAGTGAAACAATATTTTGTCAAAACATACCCAACTTCCCTTTGATGGGTTTGGGCCCTTTGGGGTGTCACCTGATGTGCTGGGGTGCCACTGAGTCAGCCTATTCTGCCAGCCTGGGTCCCCTTTACCTGGCCTTGCTAGGTTAGGCTCACAAACCTCTTCCAGCCATGCACACAGGCAGGGCAACACCCAGCTGCACAAAGAGACAGAGATCCACTCTGGAAAGATTCAGCCTTAGGGGCTTGCCCCAACACTCTGGTGCCCACTCCCTTTAAGGGGTACAAACCCAAAGGTTTTATGAAATTTGCCCCCTCCCTCAATGTGGAGAAAGATATGCACAATTTCTTGCCTCCCCCAGTTAGAAATTACATAAAGTGTTATATTATAAACAAGAAATAAGGTGACTTAAGTGAATATAAAAGATAACAGACAGAACAAAGCAGATTACTGACCAAATAAAGCAAAATATGCAAGCTAAGCTCAATATACTTAAGAAACAGGTTACAAAATGTAAATTCTCACCCTAAATGTTATTTTAGACAGGTTGCAAAGTTTCTGTGGTTCAGAGTTTCAGTTATATTCCTTTTCAGACTGGACCCCCATTGCCTTCCCTTTCGGTGGCTTTTGCAGTCTTTCTTCTTGGGCAGACAGGCCATGGAGAGGAGGAGTCCCTTTTGCCTTCCTCCCAACCCTTAAATAGGATTTACATAAGGCAGGAATCCTTTGTTTCTCAAACCTGACCCCCATTCCCTTCCAGTGGAAAGTTACAAGAAGTGCCAGGTAATGTTTAGTATCAGGTGACAAGACCACCTGACTCTGTAGTATCACAGCGTCCATGAGTCAGTGGCAGTATGGAGCATCCACAGGAAGGCCAAGCCTTTTCACAGTCCATTGTCCTCACTGATGGGCCATCCGCCCTGTCTGGGTTTTCCATTGTTGCACCTGAAGTGTTAGCAGTGCGCGTCACCCAAAGTAGCATAGTTGAAATACAGATACATAGTCAATATTCCTAACTTCAGATACAGAAATGATACAGGCATACAAATGGGATAATCACATTCAGTAAATTATAACCTTTCCAATGATATCTTACAAGACCCATCTTGCATAAAGTACACCTCAGTTATGTCATATTTATATCATAAGCATATTTTCATAAATAATATGGAGTGAAATGTCACATTCCCATCCCCTGCTCCATCAGAAAAAACAACAACATTGCATGAGCATCTGACACAAAGGGTACCATTCACTGCCTGTGACAATGCGGTTCTGGCGGAACCCAACTGAGAGTGCCAACTCAGGACAAATTGCTCAAACAGGGCAGTTACAGCCCAAGGCTGGGGTTTTTCCACCTCTAAGGCAAACCAAACCAGCCAGACTAAGAGGACTTCGGTCTCACCCCACTGGCTAACCGCAAGTCTCACAAGCAATCTCCTTAGACACTCCAGTTTCCCAGTATCACCACCAGTGCCACTCGTTATGGGGACAAATGGTTATGAAAACCAATATCCCAATATACACAAAAAAAGGTTCTCTCAATCCCAAAGGACCAAGCCCCAGACCCAGGTCAATATACAACTCAGATCTTTCCCACAAATCACGCTGTTGCCAATCCTTTAGAATCTAAAATCTAAAGGTTTATTCATAAAAGGAAAAAGATAGAGATGAGAGTTAGAATTGGTTAAATGGAATCAATTACATACAGTAATGGCAAAGTTCTTGGTTCAGGCTTGCAGCAGCAATAGAATAAACTGCAGGTTCAAATCAAGTCTCTGGAATACATCCCCCGCTGGGATGGGTCCTCAGTCCTTTGTTCAAAGCTTCAGCTTGTAGCAAAGTTCCTCCAGAGGTATGAAGCAGGATTGAAGACAAGATGGAGATGAGGCATCCGCCTTATATAGTCTTTTCCAGGTGTAAGAACACCTCTTTGTTCTTACTGTGGAAAATTACAGCAAAATGGAGCCTGGAGTCACATGGGCCAGTCCCTGCATACTTTGCTGAGTCTCAAGGCATATTTGCCTTCTCTTAATGGGTCCATTGTATAGCTGATGGTCCTTAATGGGCCATCAAGCAGGCGAGGCAGAGCTAACACCAGCTTGTCTGGGATGTCACCCAGCAGCATAGCATAAGTTTGAAATACAGACAGTATAGAGCCAATATTCATAACTTCAACTACAAAATTGATACACACATATAGACAGCATAATCATAACCAGTAAACCATAACCTTGTCTAAGACACCCCATTTGACCCCCTTTATACAAGATTTTGGTGCCACTACAGGACCTTGGTTGCAACAATGATCTATATGGTCCCAGATTATATCAATAACATCACACTGCCTTTCTGGAATGTTTGTTACTCTTGTGTTCCTGAGCCACTAAATTTATTAAAAACGCATGAAACTCAGAATTAGCTTGCCAAATAGGATAATGACTGGCCCAATTTATCCTGCCAAGTGAAATACAGGAGTTCAGAAATACTAAACTCTAGTCCAGTGGCGGGCAACCTGCAGCCCGCGGCTCGTCAGGGTAAGCTGCTGGCGGGCTGCCAGACAGTTTGTTTACATTTGCATGGCTGCCCGCAGCTCCCAGTGGACACGGTTCGCTGTTCCCGGCCAATGGGAGCTGCGGGAAGCGGCGCGGGTCGGAGGGACATGCTGGCCGCTGCTTCCCGCAGCTCCCAGTGGCTGGGAACAGTGAACCGCAGCCACTGGGAGCTGCGGACGCAGTGCAAATGTAAACAAACTGTCTGGCAGCCCGCCAGCGGTTTACCCTGATGAGCCGTGTGTGGCCTGCAGGCTGCAGGTTGCCCAACACTGCTCTAGACCAATTGGGGTGATGGTTGTAAGATGAGGCACCCAGCACATGTGCAAGAATGCCAACCTCACTGCTTACCAGATTGACTGATCCATCATCACACAATATTTTAGCATTCAGTGAAGAAAATGCTAAGGCTGCATCTACATCAGACATTTTTGCGTGAATATTTCCACTGTTGCTATCATTTGTGCAGCTCCAACTGAGGTATCAGTGGTGAGAGCCCTAGCAGAGCACAGATCTGGGGATGGTAGGACAATCCCACCCATGAGTGTTTATCCATTGATCCACAAGAAGAGCTGTCATCACTTAGCTAATGATATTTACGTTGATCATTTTGACAATTCCAAGCAGCCATAAACCCAGCCTAATCAGCCACTTGTACAGCAGAATTCCAGAACAGCACAGAGCCAGGAAATATCACCTACATCACCCCTTTCCAGACCACAGTGACGGGGGCATGGCTGGGGGAAAAATAGCCAGATGCGGGGATAGCCAGGTCACACTGAGACCCAGCTGCCATAAAGGTCCCAGGGACTGTGGGCAGCCATTGTAAAATGGAGCATCTACATAAGCATGCTTGCTTTGGGTAGTGGACTGGCATGGGGAATATGTGCATGTAATTGTGTTAGGAGAGAGAATTTTAGTGGTCAGGAGGAGTTGTATTTGGGAAAGAATATATTAGACTCAGAAGTAGGACATGAGATATCTTACACAAAAGGACAATGATCCCTATACTCCATCAGCTGAAAATTAGTGAATAAGGTATTTTTCAGTTAGGTACTGTACAATATAATTAATCCTCATAAAAATGCAACAGTGTTCTACAGTTATTATTCAAACCAAATCAGTATCACTGAAGGATGTAGCATTTGAGACCATTACTGTTGAATACTGTAATATTCCTTTATAAAGTTAAGCCATTAAACCGTGATCTCAATTCCAGCTCATACTGCAGCACTATTGCATGAATCATGGAAATTAGAGATGGAAAAGACCTATTAGGCCTTTTAGTTCATCTTCCAGCTAGGGCGGGATTGTTCCTGGCAGTACGTGACTCAAAGCAGGACTCCCCAGTCCAGAAGAGGATAGTCAATCACATACTAAATTTTGCTGTCAGAAAGTTTCCCTTATACTCAGTCTAAAATTTCCCTTCTAAATGTCTTCTCAGCGTGCCTAAATCATTTCCCCAAGCACCACCCTAAATAATTCTCCTCCATTCTTAGCATTTAAAACCTGCAAATACATGTAGATGGTTATTACTTTCCACTCTTAGTCCTCTTCTTAACCAAGCTATACATACATAGTTCTTTTATCTCTCCTTGCTGTCATTCATAGACCCTACCAAAAAAACTTGACTAGACACTATTTTAGTAACTCAGCAGGAATAGCAGTATTTTCTGTTAATAATAAAAAGAGTGTTGGGTTATTTAAAGGATGAAATCATTTACAGTAACAAGTTACCTAACGGTACTACAATTTTCTAATTAGTCACAGGTTCAAATGACACCAGTATTGGTTTATGCTTCAGGGCATGAACAGCATTGAATTAACTGAATAAACTTATTATAAACTGGTAATTAATGACAATTATAAAGTGGGCAGAAGAAATCAAGTGATGTGATTGGCTAATAAGAACACAGTGGTGACATTAATACAACATCATTTCCAGTTCAGAACATGTTAGATTTGTAACTACATTTACATATGTTACATATGTAATTTTCAAAGCATTTTATAAGAAAACTTTATAATTGCAATGAGACATCATCGTTCATGCCTAGCTGCATTGATAGTAATCAGCTAGCATTAGTTTATGCTTGACGTTTAGCTGATTATCAATACAACTAGATATGAATTAACACACCGTAATTCACTTCCTGACATATTCTGGGCTTAATTACTCTATTTCACATTCTGCACATTTGTTTATACTCACTGTCACCATGCTGTCCTACCCAGAAATCAGAGACAGTAGGTCAGTGGTAAAATGATGAAAGCCATTTGCTAAGTGCCACAGCTTCACTAACCAACACTAAGATAGAAGAACTAGTGAAGGAGGTTGCGTTTTATGTTGGGTTGATCAAGCTAGCATACTGCAGATAGAGTATAACTGAGGCAGTGCAAGCAGTGGGAGGAGGTAGCCACCCTGACTATGTGCCCATGGTCTCGGATGGGATCGTACTCAGGGAGGCTAGCCCCTACTGCCAATTGTGCCACTCCGACTACTCTCTATTTTTAGCACACTAGCTCAATTACAGTTAGTGCGAGTGTGTCTCCTTGAGCTGGGAATCACTTGCCTAGCTCAAAGTGTAGCTATATCCTTAGAGAGTCCCAAGCTACCTCCCAGTTCCTGCTCTGCTCCGGGAGGAGAGTACTGTTCTGGATCCACAACTGGCACAAAGTACATTCCCTGGTGAGTTGGTGCCACTGTGCTGAACATGCTGTTGGTGGGGATGAGCCAAGAGTCCACCCAGTCCCGGCCCCATTCTGTCCTCTCCTAGCAGCTCAGCGAAACTTGCTTCCCCTTCCATGCTGCTATCGGTGATGCAGATGACCAGCGCTGGAGTGCAAGGAGGAAACTTGTGCCCCCTTACACCTCTGTGGCACCATGCTAGAGGGGCTAAAATCTGGCCCCAAGTGCAGACAATCCTCCTTATTTTTGTATGAATTTAGTGAGAAATTAAACAACACCAGCTTGAGCCAAGCCTAGCACAGCCAGGCAGTTTTGCAAGCATCCCCCCACACTGTGCAGCTGAAGAACATGACCTGCACTTGAAGACAAGCCTCTAATCAATAACAACAATAGTGATACCCTATTCGGTTAGCCAATGCACCAGTCTTTAGAAATGTTTACCAGTTTGTGAATTTGTCAAAATATTACAACTGTGGGCTCAGCAACCCTTATTTACACAAGCAGCCTCACTGATATCCATGTAGCTACTCCTGTGAGTAAAGACTGTTTGCATGGCTAGGTTTGCAGGATCAGTCCATGTGTACAATATACTCCTGATTATCTGAACAGCATGGGGGGCAGGGATTTTATTTGGGTAATCAGAAGTTCAGAAAATAGAGAGGATAGGAGCCATTCAGCAGTGAGTTGTTCTGCCCCCACAGCCAGGGGCTCTTTCTCCTCCTCACAATCCTGGCTGATCCCTGCAAGAGCAAGGTGATGGGGGGAGGCTGTGGTCCTGGCCATTCCACACCTACTGCCCAGGAAACAGCCCATCTTTTTTGGAAAGGCGTTTCATCTGTATGGTCTGTCTACCAGGGTTATCGCAGACAGAGGACAGCTATTTACCTCCAGGTTTTGGGGAGCCCTTCTCAGGTTTCTTGGCATAGAACCTCTCACCTCCTCTGCCACAGACCAAACTGACAATCAGAGTCAAACAGGTCCTGAGCAATATCTTTGTAACTTAATCCATTATCATCAGGACAGCTGGGTCCCCCCACGTGAGGGTTTGTATACAACAACGCTACTCACGCTTCACTGCAGCAAAGCCCTTTTTTGCCAAATACTCTGCTTCCATCCAGACCTCCCTGTGGATTCTCCAGTGCCTGCAGCCACTGAATGGGTTAAATGCCTACTGCAGGTACAACACAAACTCAGAAGGCACCTGGAAACCATTAAGGAGCCATACAAGCATCAGGCCGATAAGCAGCGGCAGGACACACCCAACTTTGCCACTGGGGCAAAGTCTGGGTGTTGACCTGAAATTTAAAATCCAACTCCCTGTCAGCAAAGTTGGATCACCAGTATATTATTCCTTTCCCAATCATTAAGCAAATCAAACCTGTGACCTTTAAGTTACAGCTTCAAGAGTCTGTGAAAATCCACCCCACTGCCCATGCGTCTCTCCTGACACCACACACCGAAAATCCATTTCTGGATCACTCCAACCCATCGCCCCCACCATAACTATCCATGGCGAGGAAGAATATAATCAGGCAGAGGACAGATTCCAAGCAGGTGTGTGGCTATTCCACCTGGTGGACTGGGAAGAGTACGGTCCAGATGAACAATCTTGGGACCTTAGGAGAACATTCATGCCCCAAACCTACTATGGGATTTCTACCAGGCCCACCCCGGGGGGCCCACATGGACCACAGATCCAGCTCATTGCCCTCAGCTGATTCAGATTGGCTGAAGACTCTAGCAGTCACATTCTCAAACCATGCAGCAGCCCTGGGTCCCCAGCTGTTCAATAGCATTCCACACCTGCAGCTATGTTTCTGGTCCTGCTCCTGCTCTCAGCTCCTTTCTTGCTCCAGGTCCCCAGTCCTGCCTCCTTCTCCTTGTTCCGGTCTCCCACTCTTGGTTTCCTGCCCCTGATCTGGCTGATCCTCTGACTCCAATGCTCTGCTCCTGATTCCTGGCTCTCAGCTCTGGCTCACTTGGTATTCAGTTTCTGACCATAGCTCTGACCTTGGCTCCTGATTCCTGGCTTTTGGCTCCAGTTCACTCCCTGGACTTGGTAACTCAGCTCTTGATTCAGGCTCTGGCTACTAGGCCTGATCACCTCTGCTCCAACCACTAGGCTAGCCTCCTGCCCAGACCATTAGGCAAAACCACCCATGTCCCGGTTCTTAACATCAGGGGCACTGAATAAACCAAGGGTCCTGTGGAAAAAATTGTATTTGATCATGTAATTAAGACTACACAGCCATCCTTAATCTGGCATTTCCTTACTCGGGTGCTTTCCATTGCAATGTGTAGCAACTTCAAAGTTCTTTTAATTTAGTATTTTTATGTTACATATATATATATATATATATATATAGAGAGAGAGAGAGAGAGAGAGATCTCTCTTTACAACATATATACTAAATCTCCTCTCTCTAATGGACAAATTTCCAAATCAAGCTTCCTATATAGGGCCCACAATTATGTGTGTGAATGAAGGAGTTAGCCCAATAACTATCAACGTGTACATCCAAATACCAGGAAGCAGGGCTCGCACAGGTAACTCCTCATGGGTGTGCAGAACTTGCACATGCTGCCTTCGAGGTTGTCTGAGAATATGGCCAATAGTTTGTCACTGATTTATCTCCTTGGGGACTAACTCTGAGGAATAAAAAAAAGATGGTGATCGGAGAGATTTTTCTGTAAATAAATACATAATTTGGATACATGGTCATCGTGTTGTTCAATTTTCTTTGAAATCTGTGGCAGAAAGAAAGGCACTTTGGGGTTGAGATGAGAAAAAAGCAGCATTGAGGATATAGGTCAAGGCATTAATATAAATTTGATCACTTCTTTTTT
>NW_020664613.1:3502035-3547131 GCF_002925995.2 Terrapene triunguis | reverse complement strand
TATATATAATATTAATGGTGCTGAGGACGGTTGGTGTGAAGTGTGAGTGCTTGCCAAGTAAGAAGTGATCAGAGCAGAGCCGTTCATCCTCTGCAGTGTGCTCTACATCATCTGCAGGACAAATGTAACATCATTAGGCAAAAAAAGCCAGCCATTCTGCAAGGAAATGGCTAAGTTGGAGGTACCAATCAATCTAGCCAAGCCGGGTTTCCTGTGATACTGTCAGAGACAACAGACAAAACAGATTACAGTATAGATCACAGGGTGGTTTAAAGAAACAAAACAACCACCTCTCCCTCCCCCACTCCGCTGTTATCTAAGATTTACTCATGTAACCAGTTGTTGCTGTTCTGAATCCATTTACAAGACAGTCCAGACTTGACTGCTTTATCCTAAAACGCACAGGAACAAGCTGTGAAGTTTGGCTTCTAATTGAGTAAAGAATCCAGTACCTGCTATATGCAGGATCCATCAGTACTGTAGGGTACTTTATTAAATAGTCAATAAACATGAATTGTGAGCTCAAAAAGATTCATTAACTGGCTCTTGAGAGTGAGTTATTAAAAAAAAAAAAAGTAAACGAAAGCATTTCAAGCTACCATCATTATTTAAACCTAAATTGCAATTAAATTATTTTCTCAGATATTTACAGCTCTTATTGACTTTTTATCTTGATAAATGTCTGCTTTCAAGTTACATCTTTCACTACACATAGGACCTAATCCAGCGCCTATTAAAGTCACTGGGAATATTCCGTTGACTGCAACGGGCATTGGATCAGACCCAGAGTGGCTGAAATCAAGGACCAATAATCCTTAGTGTATGATGCATATGGAGCTTTCCTTACTGGCATATGAACAGTAAATTTAATTATACAGTGTGTTTAAACAAAATGTGTATTCTTTAGCATTTTAGATTAGTTAGTAAAGAATCAGCTGAATGTAATGTTATATTTTGATTCTCAGTGAACAGACTATTTTTTTTTAATTTGCAATAACATACACAGCCTCGAAATGCTGCTCTTTAACTACAACCTGATACGGCTCTTTTAGCCACAATTTATTTTTAGAATCAAGAAGGGGTTAAACCTACCGTACACGATTTCTGTTCCTCTATCAAGGTCAGAGTGAGTAGGTTGCCCAGTTCAGTTTGCAGGACTAATAAATCTCTCCAAAGGTCAGCATCTGCAGTCATTATCAACCAATCAGTTTTAATTCTGTTTTTAATACATAAACACTTGTAATCATGTAGAAAACATCATGCAGATTGTTCAATTCTGATTTTATTTAAAAAAATAGCTTGTTCTGGTCAGTTCATTAATATTTTAAATAAAGGAAATCAATAGGTGCAGTAAAGGTGCTTCCCTTCGAAAGCTTTCTTGTTTCCAATATATATTAAAGATAACGAATAGGAGAATATCTTTCTCTGGCCAGGGTTTTTCCTTATAGTTCTCTTATAAGACATGGGCCAGATCCACAGCTGGTGTAAGTCAGGGTAGCTTCATTGATTTCAGAGTAACTATGCTGATTTACATCAGCTGAGGATCAGCCCTTACAAATTTAGAGTTTACTACTTAGGGCTAGTCTACACTTACCGGGTAGTTCGACGGCTGGCAATCGAAGTTCCGGGTTCGATTTATCGCGTCTGGTCTGGACGCGATAAATCGAACCAGGAAGTGCTCGCCGTCGACTGCGGTACTCCAGCTCAACGAGAGGAGTACCGCGGAGTCGACGGGGAGCCTGCCTGCCGCGTGTGGACCGCGTCTGAACCGCGGTAAGTTCGAAGTAAGGTATGTCGAATTCAGCTACGTTATTCACGTAGCTGAATTTGCGTACCTTACTTCGACTTGGGGGGTAAGTGTAGACCAAGCCTTAGACTAATTTGCATCCAGAGAAGTAAGAAGGAGAAATCGAAAAATCACAGTGCAACACTTTAAATAATCAAAATACAATGTTAAAGACCTTTTGAGAAATATGGTTTTAAATAGCAGTAACTATAGCGATGATGTACAGACCTGTAACTCATTTTCTGATGAAAGAACATTTTACTTTTCTTTCTGCTTTTCCAACCAAAAAATGTTGTTAAAACATTTTGAACAAGACATCAGATGGAAAAATGAGGGCCTGATGCTTTAAACAACTTATTAAGGGGTTACTGGATCATAGTAGACATTCCACTGTTAGATATTCGAGGAGAAATCTTCCAAGAATGTAGTAGGCTTTTACCTGAGCAGCTTATTACAGTCAATGGGATTGCTAAAGTAAAGTCCTACTTAACACACTGAGAATTGTAGACAGATGTATAACACACTGGCTTTATGTTGGCTGAATTGGGGGTGTGTACTGGGGAGGCACAGATCACTTCTCAACTCAGGACCAAGATGTGGGGCTGCAATACTGCAGCGCAAGGCTACACGCTGGTGGACTGTCTCACCAGTCCAGGAAGGATCAACACCATACCACAACCCCCCAACCCCCTACTATGGGTAAAAATATCAAAATAAAGTAGTCCCTCTGCCCAACACAGGTTACAGTTCACAGAGCCCCCCCAACATTTCTCTCAGCCCCTCCAGCCCTTGTCTTGACCTAAAGACTCCTGCAGGAGCCTACTTGCTCCCTGCAGTTCTCACCAGGCAGGCAGATTTCAAAGGGAGTTAGGCACCCAAATACCTTTGAGGATCTGGGTTCAGGTACTCTTCAATCACCAGACCCCTAGTTACACAGCCCCATCTGGGAGGCAGCTGATTAGTTACAACTGGGGATGGGCCCATCTCTCCTTAAAGGGGACAGTGACAAGGGCCCACTGGCTAGAAGAGCAGATTCAGCCCCAGACACCACTTCTATAGCATGTTGGGACTGCAGGGTCTACGAAGTGGTAGATTCCACGATCTCTCTCCTACCACACCCTGAACATCCCCTCTGAAAGCCTGGTGTGATATCCCTCTCACTGTACTCATGGAGTGCGGAGGCCTTATTATGCAAGTATTCTGCCAGTGGCTTACTCACACTGTGGTTTTTAAGTGGTGTGGAGAACTTTGTGTGTGGGACTGCCATTTCAGATAAGGACTGAGACCTTGAACTTGATATTCTATGGGAAGCCAGGTAGGGAGCAGAGGTGTCCGTGGTCACATGTGTTACGGAGGAGGCATGCTGTAAGGTTCTGTACTAGTTTCCTGAGCACTGAAGGGTTCATGCCCGGGTATATCATATTGCTCTAGTCCAGCCAAGAGATGAGCAAGGCATAAATAATTAAGGCCAGGTCATAGTTCGTCAGGATGGAACAGTCTCTTAGACAATCAGAGATGGTGGAAAGCATTACTTGTAGCATTACTATGTGAGTGCTTAGCATCGGCAAGGAATACAAGAGCACTCCTATACTATGAACTGAATTGACCAATTGTGGGTGTGTACCTTTAATCAAAAGGAGACTACGCCAGGACCACAAACTCTTAAAAATGTGTTCCTCTGCTTACCAGCATAACCTTTAACCAGCTGCTTTTCATCCATGAGATGATCTTGTCCCACCATTGGGCCTTCTTGGTAATGGTATGGTTGTATGTGGTGAAGAATAAGTAGATTGGTATATCATGGGTATTGTCAAGCCCAAAGGTTCAAAAAAACCCACCCCAAATCATGTTTTTTTTTGTTTTTTTTTTAAAAGAATACATTGTGGGGATGGAACTTCTCACATCACCACAAGACTATCTCCAGCCCCAGTTGAAGTCTCATGACTTGCAAAGAAACCATAAGAGTTGGTGTGTCAACTGCACTCTGCTGGCACTTGAGTCCATGTCATCTGACCTGATCACCTAGTGACTGCATATGGATGTTGAATAGGAACAGAGAGAACTGATCCTTGTTGGACTCCACAAATCAGGGGTTTAGTGGTGGAGGTGCAGTTTTCCATCACTACTCATTGGGTGCTTCCCTTCAGGAAAGTTTCAGATTTTAGTCCATTACCTTTCATCCCCATCACCTCCTCTGGTAAGACAACAGCATCTAATGGTTGACACTGTTGAATACTGCAGAGAAGTTCAGAAGGATGACAATGGATATCTGCCTTTTATCCATTGACAGCAGGAGATCCATCCATGCCACTAAAGTGGTTTCAATTCCATGTCCTGGCTTGAATCCAAATTGTGCCTGGTCTAGAATATTAGCTTCAGTTAGATGAGCTTGAAGTCGGTCTTTGGCCAGCTTCCCTCTGGGCAGGAGGTTTGACATTGTGTGGTAGTTGGCTAGAAGCGATATGTCCTGGGTGGTTTTCTTCATTGTTGGATGGACTATTATGTGCTCAAAGGAGGAAAGGAAGATTCCTTGTCTGAATGAGGTATTGGCTATTTTTGTCAGGGCTGGCACCAGTTGCTCATGATTCTTTTACAGGCCAGGAAGGGCATGGGTTGGATTTACAGGTCTTGGGTTGAAAAATTATTTTAGAGTGTCTAGAAGTCTTGATGAGTGAACTCTGGGAATGCAGGTGGGTACAGGTGGACCAGATCTGTGTTGTTTGAGAAACCTTCCCGAATGTGTGTGATGTTTTCAATGATGTAGGATGATAGTTCTTTGGAACATTTGGTGCTCCGTTCTGATGCAGGTTGAAAGTGCTTAGGAGAGATGAAGTGTTTACCATGCTGGATAGCTCCTTGGGAGTGGGATTTGGCAGCCTTTAACAGCCTGGCAGCTTTAACAGCCTGGTTCTCTTGGCCTATAATACAACCTCAGCAGAGATTTGGAGGAATTAAGTTATGTTTCATTCTGTCTTTGTCTGCCTTTGACCAAGTCTACACTTAGAGGTTAGGTTGATATAGCTACATTGGGCAGGGATATGAAAAATATACACCACTGAGCACTGGAGTTATGCTGACCTAACCCCTAGTGTAGACACAGCTATATTTACCGAAGAATGCTTCTGTAGATGTAGCTACCGTCACTTGTGGACCTGGTGTTTCTACACCAATAGAAAAATCCTTTCCATCAGTGTAGGCTGTATCTTCTGTGGGTATATAGACTATGGGTTACACCAGCATAGCTATGAAGACCTAGCTAAGCTGATATAGTCTCCATAGTGCAGACATACCCTTCATTTTCCACCCCTTCCATACCCTTCATTGCTTGAGTTTCCACCCCTCTCTTTTCATTATGCATGGGGTTTCAAAAAAATAAGATGTGTGTGGGTGATGGGGAGGAAGGGGCCATTAATAATGATTCATCAGATCCTTAACTCCTCATTCTGTGGGTGGAGTGCTGCTGTTCCTTCAGCATGGTTTGGAATTTGATGGATTGCAGGAGTGTTCATAATCTAATTACGTTCATGGATCTTTCTTGATGCCTGGGAGATGGAAGTAATGGTCTGTCCAAGACAGAGGCTAGCTTGCGATGTCCTCTTCCACATCTAGGCCTAAGAGCAGGTCCAGGGTGTGACTAGCTGTGTGGGTTGGACAGAGATGACCCATGAATGTCCTAGGGAAGCAAGTGAAATGAGGTGGGTTTTTTTGTAGCCTTGTCAACATAATGTTGAAATCTCCTGGGACAAGAAGTCTGGGATATTTCTGCACCATTGCTGACATGGTATTAGTGAGTTCCTATAGACTTTAGACTGTGGTGGTCTGTAAACAGACATAAATCTCTGTTAGTTTTGGCTCTGGTTTGTATTGTCAGATGAATGAATTCAAATGAATGTGTTTTATGTGAGGCACCTCTTTTGGATTTGATGTTAGCACAGAAGATGAATGCAGTGCCACCTACCTTTTTGTCCTGTCTGGGTCTGGGATGTATCGAGTATCCTGGAGGGATGAGGTGGGCTAGCACAGGGCTCACACTGTCATCTAGCCAGGTATTGGTGATGCAGGGGTGCTTCATCACTGATGAGGGTGTGTATTGTTTGTTGTTAACAGAACTTGCATTGATCAACATCAGTTTTAGTTCATATTGCTTTGTGCTGTCTGCAGCCAACTCATGCCTAGCTAATGGTCCTGTCCAATAACTGTCTGGAGTCTGGTTTCTTATTTCTGCTTTGCTGTTTCCTTGGACAGTTTGGACTGTGCTAGTGAGGCAGAGTTGCCTCCCACTGAGCCAGAGTGAGAGGGACCACTCTCTGAACCCAAGTGGGTGGAGCCAGGCCATGCTTGCCCCTCCCACTAGAAGTCAGGGGGCGGAACAAGAATGATAAAGGACAGGTCCTGGAGCTCAGTTGGGCTGCAGACGCCTAAGGAGACAGACGCTGTCTGCCTGCTCCTGAGCTTGGAGACGATAGCGGACCCCCGCCAAGCCAAGGACTGGCCAGAGCTGCTAGAGCCGCCCATTGACTAGGGCACTGAGGAATTGCTGGGACTGCCACTGGCCTTCTACCCTGACAAACCAGAGGAACCCCCACAGATCCAAGTACTCCGATAGGAGGGTAAGAAGTGGCCTAGGGGCAGCTAACCCTAGTCTCGCTGCGTTGCTGCCAGAGACCCGGTCAGCGTGTTGCAACTGGATTCCCCGCTAACCCAGTGGCAGAACACTCTGCCTCTGTTAGGGCCCTGGGCTGGGATGCAGTGGAGTCAGGTGGGCCTGCATCCCCCTACTTCCTGCCACCCCACCCCTGGGGTGGCAGCCTTCCCTCTCTAGGCCCAGAGTCCTGCCTGTGTCAGCTGTCCGCCAGAGCTAGGACACCCAACCCTCTTGCTGCCCTGCCCTGAGTACAGGCCAGAGCCATAGACTCTTTGCTGACCCACCCTGGCTGAGGGCTTGGGCTCATAAATGTTTGCTGCTGTACCCTGCTTGCAGGCTAGAGACCCTAACAGATTATGGCTCTGGCCACAGTCAGGGCAGAGCAGCAGAGTCTGTGTAGTGCTCAGCTAATTCCCTGACGGTGGGTGATGCCCCATGACATAGTGAGGCAGAGTGGCCTCCCCGTGACCCAGAGGGGGAGGGACCATCGCTAACCCACTACAGATAGGAAAAGTATTTGTGCAACAGGATGACTTAAATGGAGGAATGGTTGGCATTTGGTGACCTAGACATAGTAAAGGCAGGTCTGTTAGGTACTCTTTTTGAAATGTATCCTGGTTGAGCCTGAGGAGCGGACAAAAGAGAAGAGGTGTGTTCCTGGAGTAGGAGTGGGTGCGTTGGAAGCACAGTAGCATGTGATGATGTGGTAGTTTCATATACCACACATTACATTTTGACAGTTATCACTGCAAATGCACATTATTAATCTATTTATGAATTTTAAAAAGTGGAATGTTATTAAAAACATTATACTTTTTACTTATTTGAGATATCCATTCCACCATCTGCAAATCTATATATTTTAATACACCTCTACCCCGATATAACGCTGTCCTTGGGAGCCAAAAAATCTTACCGCATTATAGGTGAAACCGCATTATATGGAACTTGCTTTGATCCGGCGGAGCGCGCAGCCCCACCCCCCCCGGAGCGCTGCTTTACTGCGTTATAGCCGAATTCGTGTTATATCGGGTTGCGTTATATCGGGGTAGAGGTGTACAAGCATTAGTCTTTCAGAATAAAGTTCATAAATACTTTTATAGCACTCCACAAATATTTCAAATAGCTTTTTCTTAGTCTCTACTTTTAAAATAGTTGTTTATTGTAATATAAAATAAACTGGATGAGTTCACCTAAACAAGCATTTTTAATATTTAGATATCTGTTTGCATCCCAAAGCACTTCACAAAACATGGGAAAAACACTGTCATCATCACATTTGGCAGCAGGATCACATTGCACTGAAAAAGCAGCAGTTTTGCTAGTGTATTTTGGTTTGCACAGCCCCTTGTGAGGTTTGTTTCTGTTGGGAGCTCGGATAATTTTTGGGGTGGTAGGGGGAATGTATAGCTGCTTGGGTGCATGTAGGACCTGATCCAACTCCCATTTGAAATCAATTGGGCTCTTTCCACTGATTTAAATGGGAATTGGATTATACTGTAGACCACAGGCTTCTCCAAATGGCCCATATTGCAATAGGTGTGTGCAGAGGACTCCCTGGGGATTTTAGGGGAAGAGAAATTTGACCCTATATGTTCAAGACTTGCTGTATTTCACCCGCCACTGCAGAGCAGCAGCCTGTGTTACTAGAACACAGAGAATGTTATACATCAGACAGCAGACAATTTAGGAAAGGAAGAAAGAAGAACACTACATCCAGCTTAAACTGTTCTTGGAAATATAATTTACCAAAACGATATGATCAGGATAGTGGGGCTAACTCCCCTAGACTTGCGAAAAGTACTATGGGTTCTTTAATGACCATAAGTCATCAGAACTTTGATTGTTTGTCCACACTGAAGAAATAGCACTTCCAGCATCATAATGTCATTCTGACACCATGCTGGGGTATAAGAGGTGACTCAGAAGCAAGTCAGAAGGAAAAGTACCACCATTTCCTGCACCACACTGGGATTCTCTTAGAGGTCACCTGTACAAATTCTGCTCAAGTCAGATCCAACTTGTCTTGTAAAATCTGACAAGGTATCAGAATGAATTGCTATGGCCTTAAGTTAGATAGGCTACACACTTTCCTAATTTGCATTATTCACAGACTGTAACATGGTGAAATATTTTATGTAAGGTATTTATACAGAATGTTACATGGATATTGTTTCCTTATCATTGGTATTCTGAAGGATATTTTGAATTTATGGTCATTTTTTACAAATTAAATGAAAAAAATATTAAATTTGTTTTCTATCAAACACTGGAAATCCATCAGTCTAGGTACTTGTATGGCTCTCATTACCATCCTATCTAAAAGAGGAAGTTGTGCTTTTGGACCAGAGCAGCCTGTTTGCCTTCCATCCAAACGATTCCATTAGATGTGCTCATGGAGTATGTTTGAAATGTTCAAAATTAAAAAATATAAAGTGCCCTTGGCTGTACGTGTGTAGCTTCCACAAAGAGTAAGTTTTTGCCAAATAAAGAATGATTAAAGGCAATGATCAGAGTTGGAGTGCTTGATTCCAGAAACTGAAGTCAACCACACAAATTCAGGTGTAGACTTCAGCACTATATTTTTGATTCGGCAAGGTGCTGAGACCACTATACTCTACTTCATTGTAACCGATGGGGCAGCATCAGTGGGAATAGGGCACTCGATACCTGCCACATGTAGAATTTAAGATCTAGGAAATGAATACCTACTACATCCAGAGGGAACTGCAATGTCTGAGTGACTTATGAAATATGTAATGTTGGAATATATTGTAAGAACACATTTGATGGAAGGTAGTAGGAACGGAGTACTATGAAACTGACTCCTTATCCTCTTTTAAGAGATCAAATGGAGGTGGAAGTGTATTTTACACAGTGAGATATTTCCAAAGTTGATTTTTATCTCCCCCACCACCACGTCAATGATGTCAGCAATGCTATCTGGCTCTGAAGAATTATGAGCAGAAATTAAAAGAACTATTGGCCAATTCCAATTCCAATTGAAGTGAATAGGAATCTTTCCATTTAACAGAGTGGAGCTGGATTGGGCTCTATATCATCTGTATATGTGACATTTCCCATAATACTGTCCCACCTAGCTGAATATCTTGAATGGGAATAAATGCAGAATGTGCAAGAGATCTGCAGTATAGACTGGAAAAAAAGAGTTTAGCTTTTAGTTGTGAGACGGGGAGGAGAATATGTTGGGGTTCTCCGGAATATATACAGCCCATGTACATTAAAATTCTGTGTGTCCTGAAGGGAATTTCCTACCCTCAACAGTGGTTTCTGTTAAATAACAGAAAAAGGCACTTTCTTCCTGTGGAATGTTAATGGAAGAATCTCACTGACTTCATACATTCACAGATTCTAAGGCCAGAAGGGACCATTGTGATCATCTAGTCTGACCTCCTGTACAACACAGGCCATTGAATGTCCCCAAAATAATTCCTAGATTATAGCTTTTCGAATACATCCAATCTTGATTTAGAAATTGTCAGTGATGGAGAATCCACCACAACACTTGGTAAATTGTTCCAATGGTTGATTACCCTCTCTGTTAAAAAACCTGCACCTTATATTCAGACAAAATTTGTCTAGCTTCAACTTCCAGTCATTGGATTGTGTTATACATTTCTCTGCTAGACTGAAGAGTCCATTATCAAATATTTGTTCTCCATGTTGCTACTTATAGACTGTAATCAAGTCAACCCCTTAATCTACTCTTTGTTAAACAAAATAGACTCAAGGAGCTCAGTCTATCACTATGAGGTATGTTTTCTAAACCTTCAATCATTTCATGGCTCTTCTCTGAACACTCTCCAGTTTATCAACATCCTTCTTGAACTGTGAACCTCAGAACTGGACACACTATTCCAGGAGCAGTCACACCAGTGCCAAATACAGAGGTAAACTAACGTTTCTACTTCTACTCAAGATTCCCCTGTTTATGCATCCAGGGATCACATTAGTCCTTTTGGCCACAGCATAGCACTGGGAGCTCATGTTCAGCTGATTATCCAGCCCACGCTCTTTTTCAGAGTCATTGGTTCCCAGGATAGAGTCCCCCTTCCAACAAGTATGCTTTACAGTCTTTGTTCCTAGATGTGTACATTTACATTTAAATGCATATTGTTTGCTTGCAGATTGCTCTGTATCAGTGACCTGAACCTCACCTAGGGTTGCCAATTTTCTAATAGCACAAAACCGAATGCTGTAGCCCCACCCCTTCCCCGAGGCCCTGCTCTGCCCCTTCCCCGAGGCCCTGCCCCCTGCTCACTACATTCCCCTTCCCTCAGTGGCTTGCTCTCACTTTCACTGGGCAAGGGCAGGGGCTTGGAGTGCGGGAGAGGATGAGGGCTCCAGCTGGGGGTGTGGGCTCTGTGTTGGGACTGGGGATGAGGGCTTTGGGGTGCAGGAGGGAGCTCCGGGTTTGGGGGGCTCCGGGCTGGGGCAGCAGTTGGGGTTTGGGCTTTGGGCTTAACTCGAGCGGCTTCCGGTCAGCGGCGCAGCAGGGCTAAGGCAGGCTGCCTGCCTGTCCTGACACCACGTTGTGTGCGCCCCGGAAGCAGCCAGCAGGTCCGGCACTAGTAGGCGGGGGCGGGGGCAGGAGGCTCCATGCATTGCTCTTGTCTGCAGGCACCGCCCCTCCAGGTGTCTGGAGTCAGTGCAGAGTGCGGAATCGGTGCTCAGGGCAGGGGCAGCGCGCTGAGCCCTGTGCCCTCCCCCCCAGCCTAGGAGCCAGACCTGCTGGCCACTTCCAGGACACAGCACAGTGCCAGGACAGGGAGGGACTAGCCTACCTTAGCGCCACAGCACCACTGACCAGACCTTTAACAGCCCGGTCAGCGGTGCTGAGCGGAGTGTCCAGGGTCCCTTTTTGACTTGGTGTACTAATCGAAAACGGGACACCTGGTCACCCTAACACCAACAGAGAAGTAGATTGCATCATAGATTGGGCCACCCAAATACCCTCGCAAAACCCTGCTTCAATACAGGGGGAATAAACCTCCAATTGCACATCCCTAGTTGTCACCTACCACCCCATACTGGAACCCATAAGGAGTATCATTAAACAATTAAAACCCATGCTTGATGGGGACCATATCCTGAAAGAAATAGTTCCCAACCCCCCTCTTCTGGACTTTAAACCCCTCACCTCACCAAGCTCATCATCAGAAATAAGCTCCCCACAGGACACACTAACTCAAAGCAGCATCAGACCCTGTCAGAACATCAGATGCAAAAACTGCAGCCATGTCTCCACTGCTACAATGATCTATACCCCACACAACACACCTTTCAAGATCCATGGATTTTACACATGCCTATCACAACACGTGGTGTACTTCATCCAGTGCACTAAATGCCCCAATAGCAGCTATGTGGGTGAAACCAGACAATGATTACACTCTCAAATAAACTCATACAGAAAAAAATGGTAAAAGAAAAATATATCACATCACCTGTGGGTGAACACTTTTCACAAAATGATCACTCCATATCTGACCTCTCAGTTTCTCAAAGAGAGCCTGCACAATACCTTCAAAAGATGAACCTGGGAGCTTAAATTCATAATTTTGCTAGACACTAAAAATCATGGCCTTAATAAAGACACTGGATTTATGGCTGATTACAACAATCTGTACCCCATTAACCTCCCTTTTTTGTCCTATGACTGGAGAGGTGTTAATAAGTCACATCACTTTGAATGGTCCCTAAGGATGTGTGTTAACTGCTTATGCTAAACCATGTGTTCCATCTTGTATTTATCTGTGACATTAAGTACCTTTCCCAGACCTGAAGAAGAGCTCTGTATAGATCAAAATCTTGTCTCTTTCACCAAAAGAAGTTGGTCCAATAAAAGATATTACCTCACCCACCTCGTCTCTCTAATATCATCGGATCAACATATCTACAACAACACTGCAAACATTTTGAGATCTATCAGTTAGCCAGCTTTTAATCCATTTATGTGTGCCATATTAATTTTGTACAGCTCTAGTTTTGTATAGCTCTAGTTAGTTTGACAGGCCCTATTTTCCATGTAACAATGTTGATTGGCATTAATTATATTATCTTCCTTTAATTCTTCTATTCGAGTCCCATATCTTACCGAGACCCGATGTGCAGAAAGAATAGCAAATAAGGCAGGTGACCAGCTTGGCTTAACAGAGAAATCTTCGATGAGCTTAAACACAAAAAGGAAGCTTACAAGAAATGGAAACTTGGACAGATGACTAGGGAGGAGTATAAAAATATTGCTCGAACATGCAGGGGTGTAATCAGGAAGGCCAAAGCACAATTGGAATTGCAGCTAGCAAGGGATGTGAAGGGTAACAAGAAGGGTTTCTACAGGTATGTTAGCAACAAGAAGGTGGTCAGGGAAAGTGTGGGACCCTTACTGAATGGGGGAAGGCAACCTATTGACAGATTATGTGGAAAAAGCTGAAGTACTCAATGCTTTTTTTGCCTCGGTCTTCACAGACAAGGTCAGCTCCCAGACTGCTGCACTGGGCAGCACAGTATGGGGAGGAGGTGAGCAGCCCTCAGTGGTGAAAGAACAAGTTAAGGACTATTTAGAAAAGCGGGACATGCACAAGTCCATGGGGCCAGATCTAATGAATGCGAGGGTGCTGAGGGAGTTGGCTGATGTGATTGCAGACCCATTGACCATTATCTTTGAAAACTCGTGGCGATCGGGGGAGGTCCGGGATGATTTTAAAAAGGCAAATATAGTGCCCATCTTTAAAAAAGGGAAGGAGGAGAATCCGGGGAACTACAGACCAGTCAGCCTCACCTCAGTCCCTGGAAAAATTCTGGAGCGGGTCCTCAAGGAATCCATTTTGAAGCACTTGGAGGAGAGGAAGGTGATCAGGAACAGTCAACATGGATTCACCAAGGGCAAGTCATGCCTGACCAACCTGATTGCCTTCTATGATGAGATGACTGGCTCTGTGGATATGGGGAAAGCGGTGGGTGTATTATATCTTGACTTGAGCAAAGCTTTTGATACCGTCTCCCACAGTACTCTTGCCAGCAAGTTAAAAAAGTATGGATTGAATGAATGGACTATAAGGTGGATAGAAAGCTGGCTAGATCGTCGGGCTCAACGGGTAGTGATCAATGGCTAATACCAGTTGGCAGCCAGTATCAAGCGTAGTGCCCCAAGGGTCTGTCTTGTGTCCGATTTTGTTCAACATCTTCATTAATGATCTGGATGCTGGGATGCATTGCACCCTCAGCAAGTTCACAGATGACACTAAATTGGGTGGGTGTGAGAGGTAGATATGCTGGAGGATAGGGATAGGGTCCAGAGTGACCTGGACAAATTGGAGGATTGGGCCAAAAGAAATCTGATGAGGTTCAACAAGGACAAGTGCAAAGACCTGCACTTAGGACAGAAGAATACCATGCACTGCTACAGGCTGGGGATCAACTGGCTAAATGGCAGTTCTGCAGAAAAGGACCTGGGAATTACAGTGGACAAGAAGCTGGATACAAGTCAACAGTGTGCCCTTGTTATCAAGAAGGCTAACGGCATATTGGGCTATTGGCATATTAGTAGGAGCGTTGCCAGCAGATCGAGGGAAGTGATTATTCCCTCTATTTGGCACTGGTGAGGCCGCATCTGGAGTATTGCGTCCAGTTTTGGGCCCCCCACTACAGAAAGGATGTGGACAAATTGGAGAAAGTCCAGCAGAGAGCAACGAAAATGATTAGGGGGCTGGGGCACATAACGTATGAGGAGAGGCTCAGGGAACTGGGCTTATTTAGTTTACAGAAGAGAAGCGTGATGGGGTTTTGATAGCAGCCTTCAACTACCTGAAGGGGTGTTCCAATGAGGATGGAGCTAGGCTGTTAAAAGTGGTGGCAGAAGACAGAACAAGGAGCAATGTTCTCTAGTTGCAGTGGGGGAGGTGTAGATTGGATTTTAGAAAAAAACTATTTCAGTAGGAGGGTGGTGAAGCACTGGAATGGGTTACCAAGGGACGTGGTGGAATCTCCATCCTTAGAGGTTTTTCAGGCCCGGCTTGACAAAGCCCTGGCCGGGATGATTTAGTTGGGTTGGTCCTGCTTTGAGCAGGGGGTTGGACTAGATGACCTCCAAAGGTCTCTTCCAACCCTAATCTTCCATGATTCTATGATCAGCCACTCCAGTATCTTGCCTGGGATTGATGTAATACTGGCAGACCTACAGTTACCTAGGCATCCAGTTTACCCTTTTAAAATATTGGCGTAACATTAGCTTTCTTCCAGTCTTCTGGAACTTCCCCACTGTACCAATACTTATTGAAAATCAACATTAATGGTCCAGTGAGCTTCTCAGCCATTTCTTTTACATTTCTTGGAGGCAAGTTATCTGGATATGCTCATTTTAAAAATGTCTAACTTTAGTAGCTGTTGTTCAACAATCCCCTGAGATACCAGAGGAATAGAAAGAGTTTCATCATATGATAGGATTACCTCATCTGTTTTTTCCAACTACAAAAGAGAAACATATATTGAGCGCTTCTGCCTTTTCTGCATTGTTATTGATAATTCTACCATTTCCATCTAGTAATGGACAAATACCATTATTAAGATTCTTTTTGTTCCTAGTATACTTAGAAAACTCCTTCTTATTGTCCTTAACTCTGCTAGCCATAGATTTCTCCTTGTGCTGCTTCCTTTATCAATTTTCTACTTCAGTGGGCTTTGGAGTACCCCACTACTTCCTTCCTGTTGTTTGACACCATCTGTAAAACTAATGTGAGGACAAGGAGTTACAACTCATATAATTTGAGGGGCTGCTTCTTGTCATTCTTATTTACGGAAACTGTGTGCTGGAGCTAGTTGGAGTCTTGCACACATTAAGGCCAAAATAGTAAGACTGGGCCCCTGGATAGTAGGGACCAAAAAAGATCACTTGGCAGGTCACGTTTGCCTCCCCAAACTCCACTTTCTTTACAGGCCTACCTTTTGTCATACACAGTAATGGATCCTATCTAACCCAGTCTACCCACAGTCTTTAACTGTGTTAATAAAGAGAATGTCTTTCCACATTGTGGTTATTTTGATTGAGTAGAAACTTTTTGATTGTTCTATATGACATTACAAGTCCCAGTTGTACTAAAACCATAAAACCATACAAATCCTTGGCAATGAATGCTACACAATATACAGGGGTTATCTTGTCACTTACTGTATGATTTGAAGGAGAGGTAATAAATCTAATTGATTCTCCCACATGTTATCTTAACAGTAGAGTCCAACACAAACTGTACAGCAATATTTAAATTACCACAACACAAAGTCAACATGATGCCAAGGAAAAGAATAGAGCAATATTCTTAATTCTGAAAAACTGTATTGGTAATCAATTGAAATGCAGGAGCAATTGAAGAGCTGTCCAATTTTCAATTGCAGTATAAGTTGGGAAACAATTTGAAAATAATGGCTCATACAAAGAGTTTTTGAAGCAGTCAATATGGACTTCATGTGAAGGACAAATAAGAATTTGGCAGTCTACCTATTGTTCAGCCTTTGTGCTTTAGACATTATCTGCTGCACACGCCAAAGTGGCCCAACTCATATCAGAGTGTAGAATCTCTTAGCGTGACTCTATTGAAACTGTATTTAATGGGATATTCACTCGGAGCATTTTCAATGAATGTGTATTAACATTACTGTAAGCATTATTAACATACACAGACTGAAAATGTATTTTGCCAACTCACTCCACATATGTGGTTTACTGAACTGATTCACATTTCAAATGTTTATTTACCTTGTAATACCTTTTATATTGCTATGTTACATAATATTAAAGATAAATTTTTTCACAGACTTCAGTTCATGGCTGCAAAAATAATTTTCTTGCCCACTAGACAATATAGATTCAGAGAAAAATTTATTTATGCACCTTTCTTTTCATGGAAATGAGTCTTCCCACTCAGGTTTGGTTCTCCCCCTGATTTAGAAAGCAAAATCTATCCCTCTGAAGCTGTGCAGGGAATCTATCCACACAAAGCTCTAGGTTGGATTAATTTCCATGGAGGCCTCAGTTTATCAGCTGAGTGTACATATCTACATGGCCAAAATCATTTTGTTCTGGCATTCAGAAAATGGTCTTCTGCCATGTGACTGAGAGCAACACTGCAGATCCTCAATCCATTTTTTTCTTTCTTAACAGACAGTTAATGTCAATCAACCTATGAGAGCGCTAGAATCATAGAATATCAGGGTTGGAAGACCTCAGGAGGTCATCTAGTCCAACCCCCTGCTCAAAGCAGGACCAATCCCCAGACAGATTTTTACCCCAGTTCCCTAAATGGCCCCCTTAAGGATTGAACTCACAACCCTGGGTTTAGCAGGCCAATGCTCAAACCACTAAGCTATCCCTACCCTACCGTACCCTACAAGGAAGATCCCAATGGATGTTGCAAAGAAGGGTACATTGTATAAATGGCTGTGTCAGTAGGGCTAAAATCTGTGCATTCTATAATACTGTGCTTGACCTCATTCTGAGTTCCGTTGGGCCTGTGTTGTGGAACACAGAAGACCTTAAAAACAACAATTAGGTGCTGAGCTCCTGCAGCTGGCATTTGAGAAGCCAGGAATTTCATCAGAATGGGACCTGAAACATATGAATGTTATAATGGATGGAAAACCTTAGAAAGTGCTGTCCGCTGTACTTTCCATTAAAAAAATTACAACGAATAAAGAGATAAGATAAAGAGAAAAGCTGTTAAACTGAAAACAAAGAGTAAAATGCTACACTTCACCAATACCAATGGAGTTACTTGGAATTAACAACAAATACGTGTAACTGAGAGCTTTGAAATCGGCGGCCTACCCAGCTAATAAGGGCCGCCTCAATGGAAGAAAGGGTGGCAGAATCAGGCCATGAATTCTACTATGCTGCATGGGATGGGCCAAATTTAGTCTTCTGCTCCATAATAATAGAAGGTCCTGCCCGCAGAGGAACCAACATACTTCTGCTTCGCAGGAGTAAGAGATAGAAAACTGGGTGACTGTGCAGGGGTGCACACGCCTTTTACACTATGGATCCAGCTCAACCAATGCTGCTGCAGTGCTGCTCAAGCCATAGGAGGAAGGAGTTGGAAGCACTAAATCTAATACCATTTGGATCCTCCAGGCTTTCCCTCCCTCTACTGAGCTGGTGAATGGGGGAACATGATTGTAGGTACGGCAGTCATGATGCTACAGTAGTGACTGCAGAGCAGCTGAGCCAGGGGAGGTAACAGCTCTTCTCCAACCCTTGGTTGCCAAAGCCCTATACTTAGGCATGGTGCAGATGATCAGGTTTGTCACAGTGATCTTGTTCCAGTAAAATATGGACACAACTCAAAACCGAAAAATAGTACCACTGACTTCATTTAAATTGTTCACATAACGGTCTGCATGCATTTACGTACTATGCTAGATTGGATCTTTTATACACATCCATTATGGAAAAGCTTAGACCTACAGCCATTTATATATATGCATATTCATCAATATATCCAATACATGCTGTAATTGAAATGATAGTTTCATTCACATTCACATTCCATCGTAAAGCTATCTTACTTGATGCATTTCTGGAAGGAAAGCAGTTGCCTTAGTCTAGCTTTAAAACCACATTCATTTTCCAGGGAAGGGCTGAATGTACTTTGTTAGTTGATTGCTTATGACATAATTGGCTGGCAATCTGGCATCGAGCTATGATGTGTAAGTATTACACTAATGCAATACATTGTAGAAAGGTTAACCAAATGAGATTTGGACCTCTGAAATCTTTACAGTGGTGAGAGTAAGCCTTTAAAAAAAAAAGATCATATTGTAATGCTAATCTTTTAAGCTAAATCAATTTAATTTATTCCACACACTACAAAATATTAACAATTTAATGGCTGCCTGATTTAAAAAAAAAATGTACTGCAAGAAATATAAAAACAACTGCTGTTTGACACATACAGTATTTCTTCTATTGTACGAGCACAGGAGAGACCTATAGGATCATAAGCCAATGACGTGTAAA
This sequence comes from Terrapene triunguis, assembly GCF_002925995.2. Lineage (NCBI taxonomy): Eukaryota > Metazoa > Chordata > Testudines > Emydidae > Terrapene > Terrapene triunguis. The sequence goes on along the minus strand of NW_020664613.1, from coordinate 3,528,672 downwards.
ATTAGAAGAATTGGTACTTAAAATTCCTCACACAGATAATTGTGTCATGTCTAAAAGAGACAAGCAATGTCCAAGAACCTTTTAGGGTATTTTTAGCCCGTTATTCTATCTTCACGCAAGCCAAAAAGTATTATAATATCAGATCAATGTTAATAGTGAGGGGACAAGATGGGGAAGAGGTACAGTGATAATTAAACATTGTGGCACTGTTGTTATACTGAGAGAAACAACTTAATCATTACTCCCAGAAATAAATTTTAGCCTAAGATGACTGTCCTTTGTGAGCTGATTGTAACATTTCAAGTGAAGTCACAGTCTTATTTTTAAAAGACTAAATACACTGCTCAATTGCTGCCATCTCATGTCCCATCCTGCAGTTTGCTATACTCTTTTCCCCTTTTTTTGACTGTAGCATTTCTAAGGGGACCTGGAGGGAGAGAGCTGGAAAACATGTTAGTCCACAGCTGCCTATCTATCGAGGACAGTGCATTTGATTAAAGGGGAGCTCCCTCCTGGATTTCACACATCACATCAATCACATTGATCAGCCCCCAGAAAGGCAACATATTGTCTGGGAATAAGCCAAGGAGGGATATCAATTTCACAATAGCACTTATGTCTTTCAGCCAAGAACCTGTTTATTTTTGGCTACTGAAGGCTGAGACTCACTTTGGAGCTACATTTATGTCCAAAGATTTGCACCATCCTTTCAGTGATAACTTTTTGACTTAAATTTGTACTTTTGTATGTGATTTTCATGCAGAAAATCAGCTCTCATGTCTCTGCTGTCTAATTCTGGGACTGATATGTTTGGATCTGTTCTTTTTCTTTCTTCTATTTGTTACTTCTAAATGTAAAGAACCTTTTGGTGTTTTCTGTATGAAAGCAGCTCTCTCCCTCAATCCTCTTCCAGAGAATAAGAGATCAATCCCTTTGCAAAAGTTATTTCTAAACACATACTGTATTCTATTGACATTTCTAAAAGATGCATGAAAAAAAGTTACATCAAAAAAATGAATGTATTACTAACATATATATAAATATAGGGAAAGAGCTCATTTTACAGTAAATACATCTATACTTCTTGGCCCACATACTCTATTTTATGGATATTTTGCTTTTCTCAGATAGTTTTATGATTTTTTTTGTGCCTGTCACTTTAAAGACATCATTTATACATATTCTTTTATGTTACACTGCTAATGAGGTTTCATTTTGTTTTGTTCACACAGTGAATCTTCCATTCCATGATTAATTTTGTTGTATTATTTTATTATATCCACCTACTTTACCCTGGTTAGTTTCTTCATAATTGCTGCTCATTCAGAGTATTTGGAAGAGTATGTATCTGTATGCATGAGACACACAGTGATTTGGGCTCAAGTTAAGCTGCAAACTGATGCAGAGAATGAGCATGGAAATTAAAAAGTGATCCTTTAAATCATTAAAAATAAGGATTTGACACAGAATGAAAATTTACAATACAACTTTTTTTTTAGTTAAACCTCAGGTAATTTATTGCTTTTGTACGATAACATATCTTGCAAATGAATTTTTTTCAAAAGCCATTCATTGTTAAGCTGCTCAAAAGGTTATTTACCCATCACTACTTATTGAATTATTTAGTTAATTATACTACCACACACAACGATTTTTAAAAAGACGTTCTAGTTTGGCTGTTTCAGTGGCATGTTGAAAGATCTGAAGCAAAAAGAGGTAACTTAACATCAACACTGACACAATGCCTACTAACTTGAGAACACAGAGTTCATTCCTCCTTTCATGTATGTATACAGCCATATATTATCTAGATCTAATAAAGCCATTTAGCTAATTTTATTTTTCAGTTAGGGGAACGTAAGAGGAACATAGCAATATAGTCAGCTAACACTTGGTACTCTAGAGCTTGCAAAACAACATTATGTGGCTTTTTCACCCTATGGATGTTATCTTATCACAAGCTGCTTTACTTGTAATTTCTATAAAGCCATGATAGGAAGGAGCTAGTGTTGAGATAGCTGTACCTTTTAATTATGTTTTGCAAAGGATGAGGTGAGAGTACTGGCTTCCAAAGCTATCTACACTAAAAACTCAAAGTTGAGCCTTAGAATAGTTGTTAAAATGCTATTTAATCATAATGTTTTCTTCAGCACATTCAGAAGTAGGGGAACAGTGTTTTCAATTATTTGTGAAGAGAGTGAACTATAAAAAGAAATCATTGCTTTCCTGAAAATTAAATGCTATGCATACTTTTTCCCTTTCAGTGTTGTTACATTTTAGATATTCTGAGCAGTAATAATTGCTGAAACCTTATTGGTTTTAAATTAGACAAAATGAGTTATGGGACATCAGAATAGCTACCTTTCCTATGCTGTGATCCTTAATTATTTTTAAAGTGTTTTGCTCAAGTTATTTTTAAGTGACTTTTTGGTGTTTATATCTGCCTAATATACTTATAATACTGGTGTTTACATTTTCAAATGAAAAACTCACAAATGATTTAATTTTTATGGCCTTTTTTGGATAAATATTATGTTATATATTATCGGTATTACTGTTAGTTACCAACATTTGGCACTACTGGTACTTGCACTACATAACAAATAATGTAATTATTCTTATAATTCCTCCCAAGTAAATCCGAGTATCTAGTATTATTCACCTATCAAAGCAAAACTGGGCACTGACTTCTCAGTTTACAAGTGCAATTGTTTCATATTTTTTAAAATTAATTTCTTCTTTCAAGCCCTTAAAACCTCATTTTGAGGGTGACTGGCATTATCTTTCATAAAGTCTATTCTAATAAGATTAATAGTCCACTGCAGAATATTGGTATTATTTGGCATTGTTAAACTGGCTTGCAAGTGCATCTCGTGCAGAGTTTTACTAGTCTTGATAAGATCAATATTAAAAAAAATACATTCTGTATAGCAATCTAAATTAATCACATTTACAGAGCTAAAACATATGTATGCAACATTCAGTAAACTCAGAATGTTTTTTTCAAACACCTAATCATATACTGAATCTTAAAAAAAATAAGGCATGGTAACATTAAATGTGAAGAAAAGCTATTATTTGCCTAAATGAGTTTCACAGCCTTTGATAATTTATCATAAATTTCACCGAGTTCCTTGACTTTCCTCATCTTGATCTTTCTTGTTATATATCTACCATTTCAATATGTAGCCAATATTATCATACACTGAACTAAGTCAGCAGTTTTGACATCTTCATTTCAATGTCCTTTTCTGTACCTTCAGCAATGTTAATGTTACAAATTATAGGAGGGTATATTAATAGCCATACCCAAGAAGCAGAAAGAAAAGTGCATTTTTTTAAACTAAGTACTAACTTGGGATTTCCTGGGCCCATTGTCAAGTCAGCCGAACCCACAGCTCCTCCATTGTGATGATAATGGATTCCGTGTTGTTGGCTCAAAGGTCACAGGGTCACCGTAAGCTCCTTAATGGACTGTGAAATAACTTTAACTGCATTAACCTCTCCGGATCACATGGGTGGCACCAACATCCACTCCTGAAATTCTCATTCGCTTATAGAGACAATACCATTAGATTATTATATTTTCCTTTTGGAATAGCAATAGGCTCAAAGCAATTATGCAGCTAAGCGTTTCCATTAAGCGAATAGGGCCTTAAAGAAGATTAACTGGAGCTTCTCCTGCATTCAATATAAAGGTGGAATAAGTCTGCAGATTTCAACAGAACTCAAGTCTTAAAACTCTAGGGGTGATATTATTGTGCTTTTAAATACGAAGTCATGAGATGAAATACAAATGTTGTATCACAGGCAGAATGAACTAAAGTGGGTGGATGCCCAAACTGAATACATGTGTTTATAATGGCTTTCTTCAATGCTGGTTCTTAAGAAGGTTGTGAAAGTATTGGTACAGGAGACTGCAGTCCCCTATTTATCCAGAATAAAACCAGACAGCCGTGGAGGGAATCTGTTTTCCCACAACAGCCTGCCAATGACCTTGTAACAGGGTAGCTGGCCCCTTAAATGAAATTGGGCTCAGCTCTTCTGCTGCAGTCCAGGTGTGCCCTAGTTTGGTGTTATGCGGAGGGTGGGGGCTGCCCCTCAGAGTTATAAATGAGAATTCAGAATAATGAGAGGGGAGTTCAGAACCCAGAGACCAGAATCCTGAGATTGAGAGAGAGCACGTATTTAAAGGAAGAGTTCAGAGCCCAGAGTTTAGAAAGGAAGAGAGTCCTGAGAGTAAAGAGAGCTCAGAGGAAGACCAGAACTGGGATGAGAACTTCATGGAGGAGATGCCCCAGGAGGATGGAATGGTGAGACTTCCCTGGGGGAGCAGTGCAGCCAGATCAGGCTGGTGAAAGCAGAAGGCAGTCAGACGGTCACCTACAAACATCCCCAGTCCATACAGCCATACAGCCATGGCCAGAGAGGGCTGATAGCAGCAGAGGGAGATGCCTTTTGGCTCTCTGAGGCAAAGAGCTGAGGCCAGAGGGCCAAAGAGGGCTGAAGGCTGGGGAATGATAGAGGGGTGGGCCCACTGATGTCTCCAGGCAAGAGCCTACATGGGAAGGACAAAGGGTGGAGAAACACCCTACCTAGAGAGGCTTGGGTGTGGCATGGAGAGAGACACCAGAGCTGTACTTTAATGTTGGACTGTTGGGATGACTGAAGGCTGTACTGACTTCATCTGAGGAATCAAGAGGGAAACTGAAGCAAGGGCCCACTTGAAGGGCTGCCATTAAGCCAAGAGGGAGGGCTTTGGAGAAGACCACACATTTACAAACCTTAACCTGATTTCACAGGGCCACCCAATCAAGGGGTCAAACAGTAGTCTCTAAAGTAGGTTAATACACAGCCTCACCAGAGCCTAGGTTTGGTGGCACAGATTAGTATCCATTAAGCTGAGATGCCCACACTCATTTCATTCATTTCAGCAAAGCACATGTTTAACTTTTGTAGTCAATGGAACTTAAGCATATGCTACAAGTTAAACATGTACTTAAGTGCTTCGCTGAATAGAGATGGTCTTGAGCACACGCTTAAGTGCTTTGCAGAAGTGGGGTCTGAAGTTATAAACTAAGTTTGCACTGTTGAAGCCCATTTTTCTTATGGGCAAGTATAATAAATACTGATGGACATATCTTCAAAGATTTACAAATTATACACACACACACACACTACCATAATTGTTTATTTTGATGTATATTAAAAAAAAACTAGGCACCTATCCCAGAATCTAGGTATTTTAACAGAATAAAAAATAAACATTCCAGTATCCACAATAGAAATTAATTAGCAAAAATTGTACATGGTACTATTGTTCTTTTATCTCCTTGAGGAGTCTTATGATTTGCAAAATAAAATACCCAGGAGGTATCAGAATTTGTATTTAAATGGCTAAATAAAACCCTAATTTTGAGTTGTAGTGTATTTCACAGTAGAAGTTTGGCTGTAATAATTAGACATTTCATTAAATACTTACGAAGTTGTGAAACCTTTTGAGAAGATTGTAAAACAGACAAGTTGTTCTATTGAAACTTTTTTGATAGAAAATTGGGTTTTTGACTAATTTTATTTATTTGTGAAAAGTGTCTGCTTTCTGAAGAAAATTTTATTTTGTTAGCAAAAACCTGACCGACTATTAAAGATGGCCATGGTGCACTGCCTCCCCTCACCCAGAAACCATGTTGCATTGTGGGAGATGAGAATGGGTACATGGGAGCACTGGAGCTACAGCTCCCATTAGGCACTACAGCAGCATTTCAGACTGGAAATATTTCAGTTTTCAAATTTAATTCAAATATTCTAGCTGAAATATTACAGGATTAGACCAAAATATTTCAGTTTTAAATTTTTCACTGAAAACTCAAGATTTTCTGTGGAGAAGAAACCCCCCCCCTTCTCCCCCCTCCCGCCGACCAGCTCTAGTATGTGACTTTTTATGCTTTCTGTTGTCTTTGACTTTTTATTTTCTTGCCAACTAGTAGAAATTACATGAACAGAATTCAGAATACACATTTTACAAATAATGATATTTTACATTTATATTCTGTCTTTTGTCTCCCAAAATGCTTTACGTATCATATGCATACAGAATGACTAAAATGCAGCCAATTCTGGAGTGGAGAGCAGCAGCCAAGCCAAGTGCCAAATTATAGCATGGTACACAATAAAGAAAAAAGAGAAGATAAAAGGCCTACTTGTGCATGAAAAAGTACGTGTGCTATTACCATGACCACACACACAATTTAAAAAAAAAATACAAATTACTTAAGCTGTTTCATTTTCAGAGTGGGAATGAAGAAAGATTCCTATTGTTATTTCAGTTTTAAATATTTGTGAGGTGCTGAGATTAATATAGGGATGGAGGCCTTACAGTGGTTCAAGGAGACTAAAATAAGACAGGGATTTAGCCCATAATTTTTCTTTTTTGGTGTATGATTTTCAAGATTTGTCACCATTTGGGCCGAGGCCAAAGCCTAACAATGCAATTTGCCTGCTACATCTTTCCTACATGTTTGACAGCTGGATTGTGTGATTTGCAGGATAAGGACCTGATCTGGAGAGATAGTGAGCACCTGCAAATCCCACTGAAGTCACAGAAGCATCTCTCAGGATCAGGTCTTGAGGGAGGAAGCTGTAGGAATTGTTCTGTTGATTAATCTCACCTTCCCTTAGCAACATTAAAGACACATTTAAAAGTAACACAAAAAGCTTGGGTCTGTCTGAATTTGTCAGTGAACTGAAGAAGTCAGTGCAAAACTAAATATATTCACTTTCAACTTTTTTTTAATCATTTTATTTTTTTAAATGAAACCAAAGTAAATTTCAAAACAAGAAAGTCATTTGAAATCTAAAAATGGAAACATCATTTTTCTGATTTATTTCCCCAAACAGAAACAATTTGGTGAACTCTACATTAATTTGCAAAATGTTTCAGTCAAATAAAGTTTCATCCGAAAAATGTCACCTCATTCTACTAAGATTTAGGTGCGTGCCAGTAAGTGAGTCACATACAGAAAGAGAAAATGAGACCGTTAAGGTATTAACTGACATGCAGCAAGTCAAGGGAAGAGTTAGGTGTAGGACACAATTCATGGCTCCCAGCCCTCTGCTTAATCCACTAGAGCACATTTCTTTTCTAAATGCTCTAGTCACTTTGCTACTATCTCTAATTATATCAAAGGTAGCCACTTACATTCATTTCATCTTTTAGATAAGTGGGTGTTTTAGATATTAGAGGACCAAAACCTGAGAAATTCTGAGCACCCACAAATCAAAGAAAATTGCAGGAGTAATCACAGTCAAGTAGGTGGCTCATTATCTCTCAGGATTTGGCCTACAATGAGGACAATTAATGCAAAATAAGGCATCACATCAAAATGACATGGTTTTTTTAATGAAATTCTGGAGTCATCTCTGCATGATTTTTTTTTCTTTTTTCCAACTATGACTTTGCTTAACTCATGTCCACCTACGTGTCTTGTCCGCAAAATTATTTTCCTATTAATATTACTCAAACTTAAAGAGTCCATGCAAAACAATGATGCTAAATGCAATAAAATCCATAGCATTTCTGACAACAATGCTACAGCTATAGCATTTCCTTCTACCAACATAACAGCATAACACAAGGAGGAGGTCTCTTATCTGACGCAAGATATCATCAGAAAAACCCAAAAGGGCATGAAAATCAGGCCACTTACTTAGGTACCTAAATGTGGATTTAGATATCAAACATTAGGCTCCCAAGTTTGGAGCTATTGACAACAACAACAATAAAATAAATATTCTATTAACAATATATAAAGCACAGATAGCTTTTCAAATGCATGGGTAACAGAATTGCCAAAGCCAACTTTTCTTTTCTTTTTTTTTTTAAAAGAGGAAAAACTTCCTTCTTGTTTGGCTACCTGTTCTGTAATTGCTTCAGATACCAACACTATATATAGTCCCATCAATGGCACTTGACTGTAATAACTTTAAAAAAATTATTAAAGCCAAACTTCAGATAAAAATGAATGTGGTTATCTTTCAGTGTCTGCACACATAGGAGGTTCATGCAGAGACATAGAAATTGATTTATCGCCCTGGAAAAAAATTAGTCAGTGAACTTTGTCCCCATGTAACTGTTCTATATAAAGTTTATATATTTAGTTCTTAAAATATAATATTTTCACATGCAGTGCATTTATTTTCATAAGTCATTGCAACCTTGTATCAACCCCATCCAAGATCACTTGCAATGGACGCTTTACCACCATGGGTCCTGCTCCCATTAGTTTTGCAATGGATGATGGATTTTTAATATGCACAGACATTTTTCATATATTGGAAGACAATTAAAAAAGGAAAGCTTTGCAAGCCCAGAGTTACCTATGTTCACTTCGTGCTATTCAAGGACAACACCAAGTCCCATGGGAGCTTGCCTCCATTTTCCATCCAATGTAGAAATGAAGTCTCTAGCAAAACAAAGAGCTGTACTGGTATCTTTAACTGAGGAATGAAGCAGCCAGATATACCAACCCAAGACTCAAAAAAAAATTGGGATGGATTAGACCAGCCATGCTAAATTATAGTACTCACTATCCCAGCATTATTAAGCTAAAAAAGTGCAATAAACAGCCTAATTCTGCAGGAACTACTCGAAGTCCCTGTTGCCCGCCAGATCTGGCTTTTGGGGATTAGCACATAGGGTAAAATCTTTAGGACTTAGAAGATCAGTTTCAATCACCAAACAAACAAACATTGTCTGATTTACCAATTGTAACAACTCATGTCTGCCCATCAGTTACCAGGGCTCCAAGGTTATGTTTGCTGGACACTTCTGAATAAACTTTTAACCAAGTCTAAGGGTTCACTGGCAATATTAACATAGGCTGCATGTTCCTTGCACGTTGACTTCATCACCTGCTTGAAGTGCAATAGCAAGTTGATACTGGTCTATCTGCCTTCAGAATTCGTTGTTTGGCAATGCCCCGTCTTGTCTCTTAATTTCATATCATGTTTTAATGGTAAGTGCCTTATCCAGTGGATAGGCTCTCTGAACTTGTAAGCAGCGTGTTGCTTATTTTTGACTATTATTTACTCCTTACAAAAAGTATTCATTTAAGCTTGCCTACGCTTTACATGCACTTAAGAGCAACCCCTCAGTATTCTGCAATGTTAAGTTTTGCCCCATCGAAATTCTATTTCTAGTGCTATTATTCTTAGCACTGCAAAGATCAAAACAATCTTTCTACTGGCTGTCCTGTTTCTTTCTGCCATGGAGACCTTCTTTATGATGAGCAAGGTAGTCATTACCATGCAAGGTAGACATCAGTGTATTGCTGTACTTGCTGCAGCACTGAAATGTTCTGTTGTAACACAGCACCCATCTACTCAAGTCAGATGCTCTGTGAAGGGAACCTGAGAAACGATGTTGCTTGTTTTGTTTTTTTTTAAAGTTGAAATATATATGGCCATATTTTAAGAATTCAGTGCATGCGTGGTACCACCAAAATACACATACACAAACAAATATGAAGTCATATGCACTAAACACGTATTCTTACATGAAAAATGGGACCATGTGAACAGAAGAATCCATTTTTAAGCCCAAGTATCCATTCTGCATGTGTAAATGTGAATTTTGCCCATGCATTTAAGTGTCTGTATGTGCATACACACCTGTTATAGGAACAAATATAAGGTGTCAGATTGGGAAACTGTATTAACAGAAAACAAAAGGGCAAAAAAGAACCTAATGCCCATAATCCCTACAGAACCTTTTCTTTTTGAAACCCAAAATATACCTGGCTTTGATTTAGTTTGAACTGGTTGAAGCAGCTGCTAAGAATTTTACAACCAGTTTACCATTTAGAAGTTCTACAGGAAAGGCTGGGAGCTGATTAAGGTCTGCAACTTCTGTATTTCCCCACCTGGCACAGTGTATATCATGCTCAAACCTTATAAAAAAAAAAAATCAGCATCAAACATGGCCCTTAACCAAAACAGCCTCCACCTGAAGTCAAGCAAGTGATGATCATACAGTGCATCTTTTTTTTTCTGTACCCTTGTGAACATCAGATTATATTCAAGTAATTAATAGTAATTAATAACTTTATAAAATTGCTGAGATTCTTAGATCTATGATAAAAGTATGTTTTGTGATATTGAATAAAGCTAATTTACTCATTGAAAGCTTTTATTTGCTAAACTACACACCTGCGTCAAGAAGGTGTGACAAGCTACAGCAGCTGCCAGCTCTCAGTTTTCTTGCAATGCAGTTTTTACTCTCAAAGTTGAGAAATGCAGCCTGGCAAGAGAATCCCTTGTATCCAGGGAATCCACATTTACCATAAAGGAATTATCATCAATTTCTTTTTTTTTTAAATGTGATTTTAACATTTTGGGAATCGTAAGTAATCTAAATCGAATGTAAATAAATAATGTTATAAATCTAAAATGCTCTACTAGAAAAATAAAGTAAAAAATCTCCCACCAACAAAGGTTTCCAAGGTTGAAGCCTTTGCAAATTGGTGACAGAGATTTCCAATATGATGATTCCACTCTTGAGTGATCCTTGTCGCAGACCGGCCTCTGTTGATTCTGCAACAATTATTCATGTAAAACATGGGATTTCCCCTGCATTTTAAGGCACCATGATTTTTCCATTGCAAAGTTCATGGTCAGGTCAGCTAGTAAATTTTAGTCAAGAGTTCCAAGACTATCTCTGGGAATAATCTGGTATCAATTAATTATTATTATTATTAATAATAATAATAATGGGAACCTTCAATAGCTGCTTCCTGCTTTAGCCAACTCAGAACAACTGAATCTTTTGAGTACTCTTAAATAATCCTGATGAAGTCTACAGCAATCACTCAGGATGGATCAGTAACACTATAGTAAGCTGTAGTGTTTTGGATCATTATTGTAGAGTAATGTAGTAATGTATCAAAAGGAGTGGACCAGGGCCGCCCAGAGGATTCAGGGGGCCTGGGGCAAAGCAATTTCGGGGGCCCCGTCCATAAAAAAAGTTGCAATACTATAGAATACTATATTCTCGTGGGGGCCCCTGCGGGGCCTGGGGCAAATTGCCCCACTTGCCCCCCCCCGGGCAGCCCTGGAGTGGACAAAGGAAAACCATGACAAGTAACTCCAGTGAGGGGTGGACATAGACTATATGAGGCCTAGCTCCACTAAATCCCTGGGCCTTTCCCTTCATGTTTCTTCTTCTTTCTTCCATCGGCATTCTTCCCCAGACAACCTCTTCATCCTTGTCCCGTGTCCTTCAATGGACTCCTGCTAAATCCCTCATCCAGAAAGACTGGGATTTTTAATTGCTCCCTTCTTCTTCAAGCACATCAGACAACCAGCCATAAACTGCCCCTACATTCACAAACAACTGCCTGTCTCTAGTATCTTGTCTACAATAGAGAACTCTGGCATTACAATTACCTGCCAGGTAACCATTTCAGTCACCACGTAGGGTAGGGTGACCAGATAGCAAGTGTGAATAATCGGGACAGGAGGTGGGGGGTAATAAAAGCCTATATAAGAAAAAGGCCCAAATATCGGGACTGTCGCTATAAAATCGGGACATTTGGTCACCCTAACGTAGGGCTTCCTGATTTGCATTGCACTGAGTATTCTCAGACACTTACAGTCCGATTCTGATCTCACCACACGGATGTAAATCAGGAGTGACTCCATTTAACACAATGGGCTAGATCCTGGCATCTGCAAAAGCTGATTTGCACCATTCTGGCCATGACCTCTATCATAGGGGGCAGGGAAGAAGGCTGAGAGCAGGTGATGTAGAGCTGGCTATAACCCTGCCTAAACCCTCCACATAGTTGATGTAACCAGGGAAAAGGGGGTGAAGGGGCTATTGTTGTTGGTGAGGCTGCTCTAAGCTGTCCCTGCACATACCAAGAAGCCTGATGATCCACCCACAGCTGGGGTAAGGTCGGTGTTGGAGGAGCCCCTAAAGGCACGTCCCGAGGATCAGGTCCACTGGGGTTATTCAGATGTAAAGCTGTATATGCGAATCAGAAGCAACCCACTCTTTGGGGTCAGTCATAGCTTTGCCACAAATAGTGGGTAGTGCAGGAGGGAGACTGTGACTCAAATCTTCCCACTTCCTTTTATGCCCCTGTGCCACATTAACCTGGCCACGGTTTGGCTCTCTACGAGGACATCAGCCTGAAAACGGAAAGGTATTTCCTACGCTGACCCCATTTCTCAACAGTTTAACTCCTGGAAAACGGACAGACTGGTTTACAACTGATTCTGGAGCTTCCCACTGCACCACAGCAGGGAACAATTTTCCAGATATAATGTACACAGACTGTATGCAGCACATTTCTTTTAAGGCTTAGGAAATTAGTTGCTATGGCTCTCAAAGTGCTATATTAATTAACCCCTCTTGCTGCCCCCTCCCCCAGACTCCCGTGCGGTAGGTATTATTGTACTCTTTATAGATTGGTAAGCAGAGGCGAAGTGACTTGTCCAGCTGATGCATAAGTGTGTGATTCTACACTGCCTTGGACCATGTATAGTCATTGCCACCTGTGCAAAATGGGTGTAAAGTGCTACCACATCAGAATGGTAGGGCCACATTCTCTCTTGGTGTAATCTGGCATAGCTCCACAAAACCAATGGCGCTCTGTCAATTCACAACAGAAGATAATTTGCCCTATGGTGTTTTATACCCATTTCGTACTCGCTTTGTATGGGTGCAAATGACTTCACAGGTGCAAGGTAATGGAAAATCAGGCCCTCAAATTCCTAGCCAAACCAGAAATAGAGTCTAGGAGTTACTCACAGGCCCTTGCTCTATCTACAACATAGAAAAGGCCAGAGGGAATGTCACCAAACCTTCCGGATCCACACATTACACACAAATCCCAGGGGATCCATTGGGAGGCCAGGGTCATCCACATGGAAGTCCTGTGTCTCCCTGCTCGCTGGTCACCCGACTGCACTTGAGCGACACTACCAGGAACTCCCTGGGACTGGGACCCCAAGGAGAAGATAATACAGCCCCATGCTAGATCGCCTTTTCTGACCAAATGAGGCAGGAGGGCATGATGTATGCAGAGGAGATCTGCATAAGGAGGGTCCCCATACATGCACACTTACAGGGGATGACCTAGGTCTGAGCCTCCAGACAAAGCAGCAACAGCTAGAAGCATTGCAACCATTTGCATTCCCCAAGTAACTTCTCCCATGAACATCTGGCATTGCCCTTGCAAATCTAAAGGCTAGTGATAGTTGATTTTTGGTGTGACCTTTTCCCCCCACAGGATTCCCACCTTCAATTTAATCTACTTATAATCCCCAAATAACTAGCACCTATGGAAATATTTTTCAGATAGAAACCCCTCCCTCCCCCCAACTCCCAGTCATCTCCCAAGACCTGTGACATCAGAGTGTATTCACTATCAATTATGAAATTTAGGTGGAAAGCACTATGGTCAGCAAGGCCAAAGAGGATTCAATTATTGGGATAGCTGCATTAAAGGCCCACCTATAAATTACTTAAGTGGACTCTAATAATTATGAAAACTAATGAGAATAATCTTAAATGGCTAAGAACAATCTTATATCATTTTAACATTTTAATCATAAAAATAATATATAAAAAAAGCTTTTTACTACTAAAAAAATTCTGGATCCTCAGCTAGCTTCAACTTTGTCAAATTTAATGACATAGCTGAAAAGCTGGCAAAGTCGAAGTAAAGTTAAACAGATCTGTTGTTTGCCATATTTCTTAGGCTTAAAGTTACAGCGCTCTGAATGACAGCACTGTCAGTGAACCACATTGTTGCTTGGAAAGAGAAAGCCATTGCTACAAGAACTCTCCACGTAGGCCAATGCTGAAAACTAATGTTATGGCTATTGAGTGGGGAAAGAACATACCTTTAGCCTTCTTGAAATTCATTGTACTTTACAGGACAGAATAAACTAATGGCAGCATTTCTGCTACAAAGTCACGATTGGCTGGGATATGGACGGTCAGGTCTAATGGTCAAGCCATGGGGGTGGCTAGATCGGGAGGTTAGAGTAGAGCCAAGCTGAAGTCAAGAATCAAGGCCACAGGACACCCAGGGCATGTCTACACTGCAATTAGACACCCATGGCTGGTCCGTGCCAGCTGACTTGGGCTCGTGAAGCTTGAGCCCGAGGCAGTGTAACTGCGGTGTAGATAGGGTGACCAGATGTCCCGATTTTATAGGGACAGTCCCGATTTTGGGGTCTTTTTCTTATATAGGCTCCTATAACCTCCCACCCCCAGTCCCGATTTTTCACATTTGCTCTCAGGTCACCCTAGGTGTAGATGTTTGGGCTGGCGCTCAGGTTCTAAGATCCTGCAAAGTAGGAGGGTCCCAGCAAGCCCAAATGTCTACATCACAATTAAACCGCCCCTTAGTCCGAGCCCCACGAGCACGAGTCAGCTGGCACGGGTAAGCCGCGGGTGCCTAATTGCAGTGTCGAATTACCCCCAGGAGCAGAGCCATGGGTCAGAGCCAGGGATCAGAAGCCAAAAGCCAGAGCCAGCAGATGAGCTGGAGACATGGTTGGGAAGTGGACCCGGGAGTCACAGCCGAGGGTGTCCAGGCTGGACAAGGACAGGAATTGAAGCAAGCGCAAGAGCAGGCTGAGCAAGAGCAGGCCCAGGAATCAGGACCAAGCACAGCTGCAGATGTGGAATGCATTGAGCAGCCAGGAAGCTCTGGCTCCAGTCGGCTCAAATAGTAGCTTATCTCCACCCTTTCACCAGTCAGGAGGTGCAGCCTCAGGCGGACCCTGCCGGGAGCAGCTGTGCCCAGGGTGCTTCTAGGAGACTGACCCTGCTGCAGCGGGCTCCCTGACAAAAAGGACTCACCTTTTGTAAATAGGGACAACTACAAAGTGATGGGTACTTGAGATACCGAAAGACTCCGCGTTTTGAAACACTCAGCTTTGCTATATGAAAATCATTAGAACTAGAGAGAGGCCTTAGCTTCAAGATGTGGATGTGCATTTGATGCCACATTTGTAAACATCCTTCCACTGTTTTTGGGGTGCTCAGATTCAGGGCTCTAGTTTAGCCCATGATAACTATAGGTCAAATTTTAGGCACTCTTGTTTGGACATTTTGCCCATAGAGCAAAGTGTAGGGGAAAATTCAGCTTCAGAGTTAAAGCCCGTCTTTAATTAGAAAAAAAAAATGTATTGCAGTAGGTCAAGTTTACCTGTAATGCACAATCAACAGCCATAGGGCATAACAGCGCTCCAGTTGAAATCAATGGCAAAACTCCCATTGAATCCACTGGAAACAGGATCAAGTCCACAGCTGAAATTAGCAACAGAATGTAAAAAACTACAGGTGCAAACCAGTAATCAGACAGAACTCTAGTAGAATGTTTCCAGAATAGAGAACATCAGTCAACAAGCCCCCTTAAAGCGCTTCAACTTTCAAGCTCTTTGCCAGTTTCATAGTAGGTTTGCTTTTCTTGGTGGAGGTGAATATGACCATCAGATTGGCAATAATGAGGAATAAGCCCAGCCCATGGCCCCATCTCTCATTTGGCAGTAATTACTATTGCAAGGAGTGCCAGGCAGCAGAAATCCCTGTAATCAAGAGAGTGCAGAGAGAGCAATTGTGACTGGCTCCTGTGTGAGGCAGTGCAATTTGGTGTGGAGGGAGGAGGGAGATTCCTTGTGACATATTTTCATAGGACGGTAGGATTTTAAATGTAGAATTAATCAAAAAAACAAATTTCTATCCCAGGGGAATTCCAATATTTCAGGATTTGTTTTCATCCTGAATCAGGACAAAATATACAAATATAGGAACTTTCTGTGGAGTAGAAAGTTCTGAATAATTTTAATTCAGAGATGTCAAAACATTTCATTTTAGGTCAACATTAATTGGCATTTGCCTGACCTGCTGTGGGAGTTATAGTTCAAGTGACTCATGCCCCCATTTCCTCCCCTGCATAAGCTGGACGCCCTGGGTGAACTATATCTCCCATGATGCACCATGGTTTCTCCCTCTGCCTGAGCCACTGCAGTGCATCATTGGAGGTATAGTCTGGTCAGGAAGACTGGGAACATGAGACACAGTGGTGGCTTGGGCAGACAAAAGATTAATGTTGAACTGACCTGAAACAAAATGGTGAACTCAGGCAAAATGAAATGTTTTGTTTCAATTTTTCTGATGGAAAATAAAATTCATGTAGGTGGAGGGTGCAAAAATAAAATAAAATAAAAAAAAAAATCAATATTTTTCCCATGGAAAATGACAATTTTGCAGAAACCACATTTTCCATTAAAACCCCCAAACTCCATTTTGACAAAAAATTCCCAACCAGTTCTATTTAAATGATTTTAGAAATGCCTCTTGTCTTTATCTTTTGGCCCTAGTCTAGAGATACGAGTCACCTCAGTCACTGTCCCATGGTAGTTCAATGAGGTTTGGGGGATGCACATCTACAATGCAAACACCTAATTTGAAAGGGGAAGGATCCCCTGGTAGGAATTTCTTGGCCACTACCCTCACAGGGGTAAAGTCTGTGCATTTATATGGTGGAAGTGACATTAGGGGAGTTAGTAAGCAGCAATGTGAGTTCCTCTGCTAACCTTACATGAGGGGGGGATCTTTCCTGGGTGACTAATATCAAATCAACTTGGTAAAAACTAGTGCAGCCCAAAGAGCCATGCTAGTTGGGAACCCTGTTTTGTAGCTCCATCAGGGAGAGGAAGTGAAGGGCCATGAACACAAACTTTACCATACTTTGTCACTATTGGTGTTGGAAGAAATGAGCCCGCACATCTGCCAGCAGAGCAACAGTGGAGGACAGACGGTCCCTTTGCCTCACCATGGGCTATACAAGGTGAGTTATTCACATCACAGGATGGGAGGAATTTCTGCAGGCTATGTGGCCCCAGGAGATAGCCAGCTCCTGAGAACCGGGAGTGGCAAGCCTCCAGGAGGTATGGGGTCATTTATTTCATTCATAAAAGCTCTATTCCCCCATCACCATGAGAAGGTCCACCACTCCTTGCCACAGAACGTGGTTAATCTGCTGCAGAGTCAACATTCTAAGCCTTCCCAGGTTTGTGCAGCAAACAAGTCCCTGGATATCTCCAGCTAGATCAGGCCCCAAAGTTATTGGAACCCCCTCCTCATCTATTAAATAGAATAATAATTTGTAAATTATTTATGCTTCTTTTTAAACTGCAAAGTGATCCTTATATTCCCTTAATGTCTGTTGTCATATATTGATGGAGGCAGAACTGTTGAGCAGCGGATTAATCTGCTGATTAACGGAGGCTTGGTCTACACTTACCCCCCAAGTCGAAGTAAGGTACGCAACTTCAGCTACGTGAATAACGTAGCTGAATTCGACATACCTTACTTCGAACTTACCGCGGTTCAGACGCGGTCCACACGCGGCGGTCAGGCTCCCCGTCGACTCCGCGGTACTCCTCTCGTATAGCTGGAGTACCGCAGTCGACGGCGAGCACTTCCTGGTTCGATTTATCGCGTCCAGACCAGACGCGATAAATCGAACTCGGAACTTCGATCCCCAGCCGCCGAACTAGCGGCTGGGTGTAGACAAGCCCTGAGCCATTTTTACTGCCTTAACACCAACAGCAGATTCTCTGAAGTATGTGCCAGATTCATGCCTTCTGTCTGAGAAGTGAATCCAGAATGAGTCAGATCTGAAAATTCATTACTAGACTTCCAACTGTGAGACAAATTCACTGTCCCAGCACTTTTTAATTTGGTAATATACAGCCCTGATTCTAAACCCATGGAAGTCAATGGAAAAACTCCCATTGACTTCCAGTGGATTTTGGATCAGGCCCCTGATGATTTTCCCGGTAAGTCTTAGAGAGCCCAGCGTCCTTTCTCATAACATTAATGAAAAAGAGATAATAGAAATATCTCCTATAATTAATCACTAAGGCCCTGATTTAGGAAATGATCTCTATTCAGGAAGGATACTTAAATGCATACTTTAAACTTGTATTTAAATCTAGGGGAGCAGTGTTTCTTCTGAACAAGGATGGATTTTAGCATGTGCTGAAGAATTTTCTGAAGTTGGGGCTAACCCAGGGGGTCTTTCAGTACAGCACTTTGCAATCCATATTGCTGCTTCTTGCTAGTTTCTTAAACCTCATGTTTTAGGGCTCAAGTCCATCTCTAACTATTAGAAATCAGGATGAAATCTAATATGGTGGCAAGATTACCCCACAGCTGCCTACTGCAGGGTTTTTACACCTGTCTCTGAAGCATCTGGTACTGGCCACTGCTGGAGACAGGATACTAGGCAAATAGGCCATGGGTCTGATCCAGTATGACATTTCCATGTTCCTATGTTCTCTTTATTCCTGCTTTTTTATCACTACGTGAAATGTTTTTTTTAGTATTATTATTTCTGATATTCTAACCTAGAAACTTCTAATGAGATCAAACATCTCATTTCCAAGGGCATTCCGGGCCAGGAAAAAAAAACCAGAAGAAAAGCAGGCATTTGACTCTCCTCCTGGCTGTAGGAAAATCAGTGCTGTTGCGATGGTTGCACCATCTAGGAAAGGAGCAGGGAAAGGCTCCCGTCTGGAGTGCCGGTTGCCAGCATCAATTGGTCCCCTTAGGCAGAGTTAGATAAGATGCAGCTGTAGTTGTCCCAGCTGCATAGTTCCCTTTTGGCATAAAATGCACAGGCAGCCGGTACAATGAACCCACCAGGCTGGAAGGTGGATACAATGAGGACAAAACATAAGGAGAAAAAGGATAAATAAAAACACTGCTCAGCTATAAAGCATTCCAAGCGCACTGCTCACTTCATAACAGAGAGGCATCCTCTTTAGGGAATCAAGGAATCACCTGCCTTAAATGTCCAGCTCATAGCTTTTGCAATGAAGAGATGCTAGTCCCTTCTCTGTCCATCTTTATGGGCAGTCTTATTTTTTTAAATAGAAAAAAAAGTTTACATGCTGCAGAAGAGAAAGTGTGGGTCTTTCTTATTAATGTTGTAGAAATACAAATATGTCCACCTAAGAAAGGAGTCTTCATTAACTCCCACAGCCCAGAAAATTAAGGCACGGCTCATCAGGATCCGTGCTTGCTGTCGGGTAAATTGCAAGGGACTAGTCGAGTTGCTGGGGTTCATAATGCTGATAGAGCGGTTTCCACGTGAATGAAGGATAAACAGCGATTAATTTCAGCCAATAAATAATGGTTTGAGGCCCACATTGAAAGAGGAACAATTACTTTTCCATTTTTCCTGCCAAATGAGCTGATAAGAGAAAACAGGGGAGTTGGCCACGTAAATCAGTCTTAATTTTATCTTCCCCATTAAAAAGCAGCCATTAAGACCATCTTCGGCTCATTTCATCCTCTTCTTGTTTCACTTTTTCAATTTGCACAAAAGGGGGGAGTTTGCTCGTCATAAAATTTCACTTTGGCCAGCCTATCATTTGCATCTGAGCCAATAAATAGCAATTAGCATAAACATTTAAATCAGGAACTGGAACAAATTCTTGTTCCCCCAGCAAGCTGTTAAATTACAGTATTTCACTATATATAAGAAGCGTTAAAAACAAGATCTGCTGGGCACAATTATCCCTTTCAAACAAGACATGCTTGAAATAGAAAAAAAAGAGATAACTTGCTGGGCAAACTTCTCGCTTGTAGCCAATGAGTATATCCACATGGAAAGAACTTGTGCTATTAATACTGTTCAGTAGATCCCTATTTAAAACATCCCATCTAAGGGGATTTATTTTATCTTTATCCAAAATATATTCCTCTGGAATGAGTTTTAATTTGGACTGATGTAAAAATCATTAAGTTTCTTTCTTTTTACTTTGCTAATATCTGGTATTTATTGTTATAGGGCTAGAATCAGATGCAGGGCCGGATTCCCAATTAGGCATAGTAGGCATGTGCCGACGTTCTATGGGCACCTAAAAGTTAAAAGTGGGTTAAAAGTTTCATTTTTTATGGAAAACACGAAGGTCAACTGTAGGCAGGGAGGGGGGCGCTGAAGACGCTGTGCCTAGGGGCATGTAAGGTGTAAATCCAGCTCTGTTCAGAGGTGAGTCTGAATTTACACCTTCTATTTGCCTATAACATGTTAGTTAACACTAACTTACACCCAGTGAGCCTGACTCTGAAAACAGTTACCCTAGTGTAAACCAGGAGTAAGTTCGCTGAAACCAATGGAGTTATTTTGGAGTTAAACTGGTTTAAGTAAGGCAAGAATCAGGCCCAGTTAGACTCCTTTACAGTCAATTACAATCACACACACTTATGGACGTGTAACAACTATACTTCTTCACTCTTATACTACACTTTTCATCCATAGATTTAAAAAGAAGGTAAGTACTGTATCATTATACCCATTTTACAGGTGGGGAAACTGAGGCAAAAAGAGATTAAGTGACTGGCCCAAGGTCACCTAGCAAATCAGCAGCACAGCCAGGAATAGAATTTGTATTCCTTTACAAAAGCTTCTTAATATGGCCCTCATATAAGTGAGTGTAAGTCAGGGCTGGCTCCAGCTTTTTTGCCGCCCCACGCGGGGAAGAAAAAAAAAAAAAAAGAAAAACCCGATTGAGAGCTGCCGCCAAAGTGCCGCCGAAGAGGAAGAGAGGGAGTGAAGGACTCACCACCGAATTGCCGCTGAAGACCGAAGCGGAGCAATGGAGTTGCCGCCGAAGTGCCAGCGAAGAGTAAGAGAGGCACTGAAGCACCCGCCGCCGAATTGCCACCTTGAATTGGCTCAGGACGTGCCGCCCCTTTCTATTGGCCGCCCCAGACACCTGCTTCCTTCGCTGGTGCCTGGAGCCGGCCCTGGTCTAAGTAAGTCTAAATTCATGTAACTAACATACTCAGGAAGCCAGAAGATATAAATTAATAACCCCTTCAATCACTTAGGCTTGCCTCTGATTATGGTCAATATGCTTTAACTTCTGAACTGGAGACAATTTAAAGACAAATAAGCAAGACTGATATAACTTTTTGGTCTGTGTATTTTATAACTCTAAACTTAGGGGGTTTGTCCACACACAGAGTTGCACTGGTTTAATTTAAGATGTGAATTTAAACACAGTTAATTAAATTGGAGCAAAAGGCTGGGTGAATATTTCATTTTAAACCTGACTGATTTTGATTTAGCTTAAATCGAATAGGGACATGTTTAAGCTAAACCAAAATGAGCCACTCTTAAACAAAAGCTCAGTGTTTGCATGCCAGCTAATGGTGAGCCAATTCATGGGGAAAAGATAAAGTCAGTGTAATGTTCAATCCAACTTAGGTATGCCACATAGAAAGACTTGCATTAGTGTATTTTACCTACTGATGAAGATAACTTTCAATGCCTTTCTCTGATTGAAACAGGGACTGGGGAAAGCGGTGGGGGGAGGGAAATATGATTATATTGGTGCAGACGAATGGACTTTACTGGGACAGTGGCTCTCAACCTTTCCAGACTACTGTGCCCCTTTCAAGAATCTGATTCGTCTTGTGTACCCCCAAGTTTCACCTCACTTAAAAATGACTTGCTTACTAAATCAGACAAACATACAGAAGTGTCACAGCACACTATTACTGAAAAATTTTCATTTTTTACCATATAATTATAAAATAAATCAATTGGAATATAAAGATTGTACTTACATTTCAGTATATAGTATACAGAGCAGTATAAACAAATCATTGTCTATGTAATTTTAGTTTGTACTGACTTTGCTAGTGCTTTTTATGTAGCCTATTGTAAACCTAGGCAAATATCTAGATGAGTTGATGTACCCCCTGGAAGACCTCTGTGTACCCCTGGTTGAGAAACACTGTACTGGGAGACTTGAGAGCTGCAAAGCCCTGCCTAGGAGGCAAACACAAAGTCCAAACCAGTAAATTCATGCAGGCATTTTCCACTCTTGCTCTTTGCCCCAAATTCCCTTCCACATCAGCGGAAGTTCTATGCAAAGGTGAATACAAGCATGTGGCAAGAATTGGAGCTCACACTGGCTGAATGTGTCGTTGGTCCTCCTAAAGTTTCAAACAGGGCAATTAAAAATAGCATCAGACGCATAAGGAGCAGGGAAAGCAGCACCTTCTTTCTATTGGTGCTCCATCCCCCGCATAGGCTGGCCCTTCCACTCACCCTGCCACAAAGACTCCTTCTTAGGGCTGGTCTATGCAGAAACTTGCACCAAAATAACAAAGCTGATTTTAATTTACACCTAAATTCAGTGCAAAATCTGTACAAGGAATTAATTAAAAGTGCCCTGTTTTGAGGTCTGAAATAAAAGCCATTTAATTATTTCAGCACAAGTTTGGATGTAGACCAGCCCTCAGTGCCCTCCCAGGCACTAGCCAGTAATAATACTTAGCATTTCTGTAGCACTCTTCCTCTAAAGATCTCAAAGCATTCTATAAAGGCAAATAAATATCCTCCTCCCCAGTTTATAGATGTGGAAACGGAGGCCTGGTCTGCACACAAAATTGCACAATTTTAACTAAAGCTGCACCTTTAAACGGATATTAGTTAACTGATGCAAAAACCTATATAGACCATCTAACTTCTTTGGTTTGAGAGTGGCTAAGCCTGATACAAGTGACTTATAAAACTAAATAAGAACCTACACAGGGTATTTCACTGTTCTAATTAATTTAGTTTAAAAACTAAGATGTTAAACCAGGGCCATTTGTGCATGTAAACAATGCCTGAGAGACAGAGAGGTTAAATGAATTGCCCACAGTCACATTGTGGCAGAATCAGAACGAGGACCCATATCTAAAAGTTTTGCTGATATAACACTCGCCTATACATATGACACTTCCTGGAAGAGCATAGAAACAGATACATGACACAGCCCTCAAACTCTTCAACTTCCATTTCCACATGAAGATCATTATGGAAAAATCTACTTGTCTGACCTTTAATGTAGTGAGTCAGAAGAAAACAAAAAGCATTAGATTTAACTTAAAGATTATGAAACTATTATTTGCTCTAGGAAAAAGTATAAAGCTAAAAGATGCAGTCTAATAAAAAGGGTGGCCCAATCCTTCATAAGTGATTAGTCATTTTGGGTGGTTCTGTTATTAGGTGGCCAGGCCCAAATTTCAGAGAAAGGATGCTCAACACTTTCTGAAAATCAGGCCCTTTTAAAGCATCTCTACTAGTACGCCCAAAAACAGAGGCATCCAAAGTCAGAATCTGCTTCTGAAAATTTACATTAGTATGATTTGCGCTCGCACATCTTGAAACATTTCAGATTTGCACCCCTCCAGCTGCACTTCATTGGAGTGGTATATCGTGCTAGTGACAATAGCTAATTTTATGATATAATGACAATGTTCAGTCTTCAAGCAGTGATCTTTCCTGCCAGTTGTAGCCAAGACCAGGACTATCTTAAGGTTTTGAGAGGTCTTTTTTGATTGATTAATTAATTAAACTAAAAAAATTCCTAAAGTAAGCTCCATTGTGCATAGCAACTCTATAAATGTCTTTTTAGGTGTTTCTTTGGTATAAAGTTAATCACAATCACATGCCAAAATTAGCCTAGCCAACATCTACTAGAACAGAGGTAAGCTACAATATGTAGTAGGGGACACAGGTAACAAGAGGAGATTTGGTTCTAGTAAAGCTGTATACACCCCAAGCGAGGAAACAAATGGATTCAGAATGGGGAGAAATAACCCACCAACCATACTCAGTGCATTAAAAAGTGAACTGATTTCCATCTGGCTGCCTTAATAATATGTTTTTACATATAACCAAGCTCAGAGGGATGGGGTCGGATCAGGAGTGCAAAACTGGAAGAAGAGGTGACCAAAAGAGACATCTGGAATTTAAGAAGCCACAATTTGAGAAAGTTTGAGAAACATTGTGTAGAGTTTTGCTTTGTGTTTAACACCCATCCAGAGGTGTGGAATGGAGACTGCAAATCATGCTTCACAATCACGCTTTGAAATAACTCAATGAAGATGTTACACAGAATGAATAAAATGAATTCATCTATGAATAAATTAAGACTTGCCAATTTAGTTAAACCAATTTCTGTGAAACCGTTGAAATTCTTTTGACAATTGCAAAAAATATTAAATAAGCAGGCTCTTAGCAGAGTCCATGGATTCATTAAATCAACAGATTGATATCAGATTCATGAATTTGCTAACATACCTCTAATAAAGAACGGACACGTAAATCTGAGTTTAGCCCTGTTGTTCTTTTACACTGCAGAGTGTTTGTAATAATTAAACTGAGAATGAAAAATATGAGCCTGGAATATGCTGTGCTTTATCCTGCCAGGCTGAGGGTTCACTGTGATAGCCAGACATATGTCTTTCTTTCTCCTACAGATGCTACTGTGTTTCCAGTAAGGAGAAGGTGGACTGTTCTAGAATGGTAGTATAAATGGCTTCAGAGAACTCTACTGCATAGGGAAATTTTGTCCTTTTTAATTTTGGGAGCAAAGGGGCTGTTGCAAACTGCGATATTCTTGAATCAAATCTCTGAGAATGAACAAAGTAGTAAATGCCCATGGGCTTTGTGATCAAATCTGCACTGAGTATTCACACAGCACAGATTCAAATCCCAGAGTCCCGTCCCAAAATGTACCAGGCATAGTGTAAAACTTGGGACGGATTTTCTAGGAGATGGTTTCTTCTTCAGTTGTTTCAAAGTCCCGACAAGGAATTCCTTCAGGATATTACAGGAACCTTGGTTGAATTCCAGTCTGTTGTTGACTTTCTGAGTGGCCTTGGGCAAATCAGTCAAAGCTAAATAGTTAAGTGCCTGCAAAACAACAGCTGCATACAGGCATATCAAAAATTTGCATCTGTACGTATGTTTGCTTAATGTTACCCTGACCTGCAGTGAGTATTCTGTGTGCACAACTCTGACCCATACAAAGTTGTGCATGCACACTTTTAAAAGTGTTGATCTTCTCTGTGGATCAGTTTCCCCATCTGTAAAATGGGGCAATTCATGATGCTTTCCGAACTTTCTAATCCATTTTGAGACACACAGATTAAAAAACACTATCAGTGATAAGCAGTAGTACTATTGTTGGTAATAACAACAAACTTCGATTAGATTTTTCTCTTTCTAAAATTTGCCGCACTTGTTATTTAGCTGAGGGGTGAAAACATCATCTACTTATACATGGCATTTCATAGCAGAGATTAACCCAAGTCAAAAAAAGACAGCTCCAGCTCCAAATATCCTCACCTTTTTACAGAGTTCAGAACCAGTGTCTTGGCTTCATCCACTACAGAGCAAGGGGGTATGAAGCACAGATTTGAATGTGAATATCCACAAAGTGTGAGTGTGTTCAAAGCCAGGGTTTTAGTTTAGGTCCATATTTACCTGACGACAGCAAAAATGCACATAACAAATCAAAGTTCCTTCACCAAAGATTTTCTGATCTACAAGGCACAAACAGGAATAGTACAATTAACATAAGTAGGGGCCAGTGAGGTAGCGCACAGTCATGAGTCCACATTCACCTCACAAATGAAGTGGATCTTTAGCAGTGATCTTTAGGCACGTAACAATCATGGGTAAGTATTATCTCTGTTTTTCAGATTGCCACACAGTGAATCAGTGGCTAAAACCCACAACTCCCAATCGCTAGACCTATGCTCAAGCTATTGTCTAATGCTTCTCAGATTGGGAAATTGAGGCAGAGAGAGGTTAGAGACTACAGTGATGGTATAGAAAACCCATAGATAGATAGAACGAACATTTTCAAAAGTCCCCAAGTGATTTAGGGGCCTAAATCCCATTTTCAAAAGTAACTTGAATACTTGGGAGCCAAGGTCTCAAAGAAACTCAATGGCTCCTAGATGATTTTGAAAAATTTCCCTTGGAAGAATTGGGAAAAGAAACCAGGCGTCAGATTCTACTCTCATTTACACTACTGAATTCAGTGGTATGACAATAGATTTACACTGGTGTAACTGTGGTCAGACTCTGGACACCAATCCCTGCTCTACCCTCCAGACAACACGGTCTTTTGTTGCAAGGTATTCACAGATACTATACAAGTATAAGGCACATGTGTGGTTATTTCTGGGTGTACCAGTGTTCAAGTCAAGCTGTAATAGCTTTTGGATCTACTTATTTTAATTAAATATCACTGTGCGGTCAGGATTAGGGATGGGGTTTAATTGATGGGAAGCACCAGAGCCTGTGGTAGATGTATTGCTGTTCTCAGAAGAACAGCATGAGTTGGGTTATATTTCTTTTAGGAGAAATCTGTGTCTAACTGTTCTGTCATACATGTTTTGTGCATTATTCATATCCTGCTGTATTTTGTACAAGACCTAAGGAAAAATAATCACATCCCCACCAAAATGGGGGTGGAAGTTGTGCCAGTTTAGACTAAGAATTTTGTCTCTCTCCCGCAAAAAAACAAGAAGGGCTTCTGCAAGAGTAAACCTAAAAAAGATGTTCAGAAAAGGATTGTCCAATGGTTAACGGCTGAGCCTCGGCTGTGAGAGACCCAAGGTCAGTTCCCTGTTCTGCTGCAGACACCCTGCGAGATCATGAGCAAGTCACTTAGATTTTTTAAAGGTATTTAAATGCCTAAAAGTGTCGACAGGCACCCAATTGAGTTTTCAAAAGAACTTAGATGCCTAAC
>NW_020664613.1:3479535-3499535 GCF_002925995.2 Terrapene triunguis | reverse complement strand
TCGGGTCATTACTAAAGTTTTTACTTGGGCCAAACTCCCACTGATGTCAATGGGAGTTTGCCTAAATCGGGACTTCAGGATTTAGTGCATGGGGAATAGGCTGATGTAGAAATTTGCTACAGACCACCTTGAATCAGAACACAGATTGAAATAGAAAAAAACATATGTATTTGTGAGCAGAATGAACTTGGGGCCTGATCCTAGATCCCTTACATATACAAGTTGTTCTTACTTACGTGAGCAAGGTTTGTAGGATTCAGACAGGTAACGGGAGTTTGTAAATCCATCCTTTGGGATTTAAATGAAAATGTACTCAGTAGAAAGATTATAACAAAACACAATGGGTATGACTACGCTACAGGGCAATTTTGTGGCACAATGCATGTATTAGAGATTTAGAAAGAATGTTTGGTTTTTGGCTGGCGATGAAGAGGTCAAGGAGCATAGTGGCTATAATCTACCAGAGGAAGGTTTATCATTAAGTGAAACCCCAGTTTTGAAAGGCTACAGGAAAGCATTGGGTGGAATCCAAAGGGACAAAGCAATGGAGGGAAAGGACATAGAGGGGAAAATGAGAAGTGTTCAAAGACTATTTAGTGAATACTCAATGTTTACTGCTGGTCCTCTAGCAATTACATTTTAAAGGGCCTGTGGCTAAGCAAAGAAGTAAAAACAAATAATCAGGGATCAGAAAGAGACGTGTGAGGAGTAAATGGATCAAGAAATTGATTTGGGGATGTGGAAGCTTTCAGTAGTGGGTTATTGGTTCAAATCCTGTCCAGGCCAGTTGTAATCACAAATTGATAAATGTTGAACTGATGGTCTTAAACCAGTTCCTAATGAATAGGAATCCATTTATACAGGCCACCATCACAGCTGATTGTACCTGGCACCCTGGTTGGCAGTTTAAACCAGAAGGCCAAGGACTGAATGAGTATTAACTGAACTGCATTATTACCCAATGTGTTTGTCTGTGTCCGAGGTGAGGTGCAGTGGTAGGACAATGTGAAGAAGCTTACACTGCTGCTACCTCTGATGTACCTGTCTTGTGAATATACAGTGCTATCCATCCAGCTCCTTTCATTATCAAAATCATTTTTTAGAGTGCATAAAATTGTCATAGGCTGGAGCTAGGGAATCGCAGGAAAAAAGACAAGAAAAAGCAAAGATAAAGTGAAAAGATGACTGCACAGGAAGTCAAGAAAAATAATAGTGAAACCTGAAGTTTACTGAGGAGGAAAAGGTCAGCAGAAAAAAAAAAGACCTCTAAGGCCTTGTCTACACACTGCTTTAGTCTGCACCGGAGGGGTGTAAATTTTATATCACTCTAGCATGTAGTGCACTAACTGGCCCGTGTAGATCCTGCTGGCCAGCACTAAAAGTTTCCTACTACACATTAATGTAGTCCCATTTCAAACAGTGCTACATTAATGCATGCAGGCCAGTTAGCGTGTGACATGTTCGTGTAAACTAAAAATCACATCCCTTTGGAGTGAATTAAAGCACGGTGTAAACAATCCTGAAGGGATGGGAAAATTGAGAAAAAAAAATGTAGACATCGCTGAACAATTCAGTGAATTCTTTTCTCTTGGGTTCACAAATGAAGGTGGGGGACTAATGCCCCACACAGACACAGCAGTGAATCAGGCCTGGTTTTATTTACAATGGAGAAGGAAATACTATACAGATGAAACAGGAATCGTATCAGAAGAGGTGATCAAGAGATTAAGAGTGGCTGGGAGGATCTGATGATTCAAGAGACCAGTAATCTAGCCCAGATCTGCAATGCCTGAAAGTGAGTACCATCTGCGAAAAGGTGTTGTCAGTCCAATGTCCAGTGCTCATGTTAGAAAAACCACCATCACGACCGACAATAATTGGAATCCTTGTTGGCATTCTCAGCAGAGAGAAACCAAGAGCTAACTGGACATAGAGATTCATTTACCCTTTCACATTGAGAGGTGATTCCTTCAGACCATGGCTATGCGGCACACTGCTCTGCCAGTGAACGTGAAAAGCGTGCCACACTAGTACCTATGCTGTGCCCATGCTATGGACACAACTCCAATTTCTGGAGTGGTCAATCTAAAACCTTTAAATAGCTCTAAGTTCACTTAAATTTAGGGAGGAAAAAAATTAGAACGCATGAAAACTGACAAAATCAGGTGTCACGATCAAATCTATCCCTCTGGGGAATTCTGGGGGAAAATGACCAGTGAGATCAGAAACTTGTAGCAGCTAGTTTTAAATACATTGGCTGAGGTTTAGGTAAGGTCTTTTATCGTTAATTCCTGAGTTTAAAGGAAACCTAGTCAATTTAATAAATAAGGTAAAAGTACTATCAGGAAATACACTTGCCCCGAACTCCCTGCTAGGTTTGCATCTCCCATGTGTTTGCATCTCTGTGGAAAAATGATTGAATATACAGGAGAAACAGGGAAGGTGATTATACACAAAATACTATCAAATGTACAAAGTGAGTAACTTGAAAAAAAAAGATTGAGATCTGATTCTCATTTACATTACTGCCCTATTACATCACTCTGACAATGTTAATTTTTAGTTGATAGGGACCCTTTAAATTCTGCCTTCAGTCATAAATTGTAAGTGAGTTTGATGGTCATCTTAGTCCCTCTTTATCCATCCCACAATTTGGCACAATTAGCCATTTCTCTTTAAGAGAAATTGAGGCTTTAGCTACACTGCATCAATGCAGATCCCTACTGTCGATGTGGTGCATTGGTGTAAATCATGACTTTGCACCTGTAAAGCTTACCCTGGTTTGAAACTTTTCCCCTCCCATGGCCTGTTGTGCTCCTTTATTCCTGCCCTACAGAGGCTATGCCAGTTCTGCTGTCAGGAGCGTTCCCCTGCACCATGCAGCGTGGGAAGAATTTGAAGCGAGTGCACAAAGATTGGGGGATTCTGCTGCCAAAAGAGATGCCAACTTCCATGGAGGTAGGCCAGTATTGAAACAGGCAGCACACTACTCCATGGGGCAAGGACCATCTTTTATTCTGTGTTTGTACAGCGCCTAGCACAATGCAGGTTCTAGTCTATGTCTGGGGATGCTACTGCAATACAAATAACAATGCTAACTATAACTATGCCCTAAAGCAGCAGTCCCCAAACTTTTGAGGGTTGCACCCCCTTTACCCGTTCATGCCCCCCCCCGCCCCGTCTACACCCAGACGGAGCTGGAGAGAGGGACACGACAGGGGTAAGGGAGCCAAGATTGGGGCCACAGCTGGGGGTGGGTCTAGAGCCGGGAGCGGGCCTGAGGCTGGGGTGGGGGGCAACGAAGCCGCAGTCGAGCAGCGGTGGGGGCCGGCAGCTGGGCCTGTGGCCAGGTGCGGCTCCACTCCCAGCCTTGCCCCAGCCTCAGCCCCGGGCTTGGAACAGAGTTGCGGCCAGCGCCCGAGTCTGGGGCAGAGCCAGGAGCGGAGCTGCGCCAAGGCTGGGGATGGGGCCAGGAGCTGGGCACGCAGCTGCAGGCGGGACTGGAGCAGAGCTGGGGGCAGGGAGGGGCTAGGTGGCGCTCCCTCCCTGCCCCCTGTTGGCGCTGGCCTGGGCCCACCGTGCCTCCCCGGATGGTCATCCACACACCCCCTAGGGGGGCGTGCCCCACAAGGACCTCTGCCCTAAAGGATGCAGCAGTAGGCACTACTTTGTGTGCCCCCACAGTGCTCTCAGAGCATTAGGCCTCTGGGAATAGCTCCCAGGTTGGGATGCATTTGCATCCCACCCTACCATAAGTCATGATTTAAAGTCACAGCCCAGTCCATAGTGTCCTTTAGAGGACAAAACAAGAAAAGGGACTGGCTTTATATCCTGGATGGTGATGTGCTACAACACAATGAGAAGCAGAAGAATCTGAGTGCTGTGAGAAATAGAATTCTAAAACTGGAAAGGCCTGATTCTTGTCTCACTTACAGTGATGTAAACCTTGAGTACACCCACAGAAGTCAAGGGAGCTACATTATCTCACTATTTTAAAACCTGTGTAACCAACATCAAAATCATCTTCTCAGTGAAGCTCTTAAGAGCAGTAATTAAAAGAGACAAACATAATTCTGTCATGTAAAAAACAGAGGCATTGTATATAAATCAGAGAAAATTATTCCAACATGGCACAAGGAAATAATGAGGCCACATTTGGAACACACTGCATAGTTCTGGTCTTATAAGAAGGCTATTATAAAAATGGAAAGAGGCAAAACAAAGGGCAGCCAGAATGATACAGGGACTCCAGGGTCTTATATATTCAAAGAAGGTTAGTGAAAGTAGGTCTGCATTGTTTGGAAAAGAGGAGCTTATGAGGGACTGCAGTGAAATACACTAAATTCTAAAGGGACTGGGGAAGAGAGATGCAGCTACTCCAGCTACTGTCAAATGCAAGCTCAAGGGGACACAAAATTATGCTACGAAAAAGTCAAGCACTGAAGGAATTTAAGTGGAATTCTCTTACACGGAGAAGTTAACATACAAAGAAAGCTACCGAAGACAGCAACAGGCACAACTAATTTAAATAGTTAAAAAATCTAAGATATTTTGTTTGGAATGAAAGTAATTAAGAATACACCAAATAATAAAAAATAGAACAGATTGTCCTCTCAGTTACAGAGTAAATATGGGGTAACTCAGCTGAAGTTATGAGTCATGGAATTACTGTGGCTTTATATGCAGGAGTGACTCAAGTGGAATTTGACCCACTCAATTTTATAAGAACGTCACTGAATAGTGTATAAAGTACTCCGAGCTTCCACCCACAGAACTCCCATTATAGCACACCCAGTGTGCTCCATCAGGCAATCAAGTCAAAATGCCCTAAATCAATGAAACACCAAGTTAGAAGAATGAATTGCACCATTAATCCCTGGGCTGCCCCTGCACATTCTCCTCTGCTTTTCACTGTCTCTTTACTACTCAGCTGCACCCCTTGCTTGGTCTCTACCAGCCACATTTCCAGCTGTGAACTTTATTCCATATCCACCTACGTCAGGAGGCGCTCAGTGAGTGCCTCTTCTCCTCCCCAACTCCTGGCATTCCAGAGAGAACCAGTGCCATGGCTGTATGCTAGTACAGGCCACCAACTCCTCCCTCTGCAGCTGTGTGACATGAGCCGAAATCAGGCTGGCTCTGAGTTAGTCAATGGCAGAGGAGCTTCTGACCCATTCCATCACACAGCCCCTGCTACAGTCCCACTGGGAACATTAATGATTGTGAGACGAGGAGAGTCATCCACTGAGTATCATGTAATTTTTAATAATTAAAAAACAAACAAGGAAATTCCAAGTTAAAAACAGTTAAACTGGCATTATGGTTGATACTATAGATCAGTAACAGAAGGATAAAAAAAGGTAAGTCACAGGAATGTAGTGATTATCCCAAAACCAAGCATTACAAACCAATCACTCTTAATTCTCCCCTGTAGTGACACCATGAGAAAACAAATATGAAAACTCCCTAAAGTTTAAAAATCAGTTTCACCTACTTTGGGACTACAAACACAAAAATACATGAATCATAATGATACAGCTATTTCATGGCGTAATTACAGGGCAGAGTTAAGGTTGTGTTGGTATCCTAATTGCACTTCCATGCCTTACCATGTTTAGATTTATTTTAAGTTTAACCTTAACTCTGAGTTTCCTGACTTTGTAGTGCTTATTTTGGAGATGATTATGACATCACTGTAAAGTTTTTTGCCCTTCAGTTACTCAGAGGCACTCTTAACCTGAACATAAAATTTTGTGTGGCAATTAGTATTAATTGTTTTTTATATATATATATATATACACACACACACACACACACACACACACACCCTTAAGTGAACTTGAAGAAGTATACATATTCTAACATATATCTAATAAAATTCATATTTATTGGTGTTTCTGGCATCATGGATTTTTCTAAACCTCACTTACTCTTGGAGGGATTATTTTTTAATCTATCCAAGAGCTGCATAAATTCTTAGGCCATGATTTAATTTGGAAGGGAAAAATAGTAATTTTCACATATATTAAATGGTGAGTAAAGTAGCAAATGGGTATTAGAACTAAATGTAGCCTCTGCCATTCTTTACTAATCAGAACCATACTTGGAAAAAGAAGGAGATGTCCCAAGGTGCAGGGAAAGAGGATATTTTACATCTAATTAGGTAGACAAACCAGCTGAATGGGTTAACAATTGCTACTGCTTCCAAGTAAGTGATTTTCTTAACCCCCAAGGGTTCAAATTACATTGGGAGGAAAAGCAATTATGCAATTAATAGGAAAGGAGGGGGGGAAAAAAAAACCTTCCTTTGCAAAGAAGTGCAGGTTCCTTGGTGGCCTGGAGGGAAGAGCTCAGCTCCAAGGCTTATTTTTTGACCACACCCAAAATAAAAACTAAAGGATATTTTGGGGAATAGGAAAGCACAACAGCTCAGATAATGTCCCCGGCAGTATATTCATTACAGGCTCATCAGAGTGGATGCCTGCAATAGGAAGATTAAATACCCATTTACCAGCATCAGAGGAGAGTTTGGTTTTATAATGTATTGTGCCCTAGTCCCCGTGAGGCTGCTTTGTTTGATAAAATGCTGAGTGCAGAGTAAAAATATCCCTCTCTCTGTAATTTGCACTCCTCTCCATTTAAAGCTATTCTTGCTGCAAACGAGAATTGAAAGCTGCTAAAATTAAGTGGTGTCAGTTCTCAATGACACTTTAATGATAGAGCGCTCAGCAAATGAGATGAGAATGAATTCCAGCATCTCTGCTAAAGATAGTAACCAGCACTAAACAGTATAATGCTCCAACCGGGCTACACTTCACCTGCTTCATTCATATTTAGTAGAACCGAAATAGGGAAACTATAATTAAAATGGTCATAAAAGGAAAAATGCAAATTTCTAATAGAGATGGTGTGAAACAACTGAAGTCTGTGAAGTCAAAACATGACCCCTCTTTGTCATGTCCCTGCTCCAACAGACTATTTCTGACTGACCACAGGGCTAATGTAGGTCTGTGGTACTTTCAGACAAATGCAAGAAGTGCCATTTCAAGCCTGCGTTGTGTAAGCTCTCTGTAAGAAATATTGACTTGGGAAACCCTTCTCTGTTATTGTGACAGGGGAAATTGCAGCCTCTGAGGCTACGTCTTCACTACAGTGGGGGGTGGATTTAAGATACGCAAATTCAGCTACGCGAATAGCGTAGCTGAATTCGACGTATCGCAGCCGACTTACCCCGCTGTAGGGACGGTGGCAAAATCGACCTCTGCGGCTTCCTGTCGATGGCGCTTACTCCCACCTTCGCTGGTGGAGTAAGAGCGTCGATTCGGGGATTGATTGTTGCGTCCCAACGGGACGCGATAAATCGATCCCCGAGAGGTCGATTTCTACCCGCCGATTCAGGCGGGTAGTGTAGACCTAGCCTGTGACAGCCTTTCAGAAGGAAAGGATCTCTAAATCTTCCTTTAAGTAATTATTTTACATGGGCTACTCGATCCCCTTCCAGGGCGTGCACACCCCACCCCCAGCTATAATTTCAACCCTACTGCTGTATGGCAACTTCTTTGAAAGTTTGCAGGCCAGATTCTGGTCCCCACTGGGTTGTTACAGCAAGGTTTTATAGTGGCTTGAATGACCCACAGGAATACCTGGGTGAAGGGCTTCCCACAATGGCACTTCCACAGTGACACAAGTAGGTGACAGCGTGGCAGGAGCACACTGCACTCCAGCTACTCTGGGATGCAGAGTGGCCCATTGGCAGTTATGCAAAACCCCTGGGGTTGCTCTAAATTGTGTTAATGCCCTCCTGCCTGACTTCCACCACCTGTGCCGCGGGTTCTTTGTAGCACAGTATAGAATCCACACTCAATAGGTGTTTACAAAGAGAATCATTAGTTCCAGAATCTGGTAGGAAAATGTTTCTTTCCATATACTGCAATGCCTCTTAGTTGGCTGCCAAGGTCTGTCAAATAATTGGATATAAGATAACTTTTAAGGTGCCTGAAGTATAAAAGTGGTTAGGATAACTTTAATATGGGGGTGACATAAAGGAACGGAAAAGACTCTTTTTAAGCTAAGTTACAATAAATACAAAATCCTTTTTGTCTAACTGCTGTAGAGCAATGGGACTGATTATTATTTATTAAATATTATTAATCTATCATAGACCAGGACTCAATTGTGCTAGGTGCTGTACAAACATAGACTGCTTGCAGAATAAGTTGCTACTTAGTGTGAGAATGGGATTACTTGTGGACTAAAATACTACTCCATATGAGTAAGGGTGGCAGACATAGACCATGAATTCTGGTACGTGACATATCACTATATAATACAGAGGGATAACTGATGTCATGGGATAAAAGTTTTATCAGAATGATTTTGCAATAGCTTTATTGCTCACAAGTGGGGAAGCCATAGAATCATAGAAATGTAGGACTGGAAGGAACTTTGATAGGTCATCCAGTCCAGTCTCCTTCACCATGACTGAGTTCTGGAGGTCATTTCAAATAAATATCAACAAAACCTTTTTACTGTATCATACCATCAGTTAGTCTCTTTATGTCATATATTTTATGGAAAAATATATTCTGGAAAAGTTTACAGAGTTTTAGAAATTTGTGCCAGTAGTATTTTCAATATCCCTATCCCTAAAAAGCCAGGCTGTATTAATACTATGAATCCAACTGCAAATGCCTCTGAGGGAGGCAGAAACTACAGTCTGAAAAGGACCTAAAATGGTTTTTACATGTTTAATAATCTCATCAGAACATAAGAACGGCCGTACCGGGTCAGACCAAAGGTCCATCCAGCCCAGTATCCTGTCTACCAACAGTGGCCAATGACAGGTGCCCCAGAAGGAGTGAACCTAACAGGTAATGATCAAGTGATCTCTCTCCTGCCGTCCATCACCACCCTCTGACAAACAGACACTAGAGACACCATTCCTTACCCATCCTGGCTAATAGCCATTAATGGACTTAACCTCCATGAATTTATCCAGTTCTCTTTTAAACCCTGTTATAGTCCTAGCCTTCACAACCTCCTCAGGCAAGGAGTTCCACAAGTTGACTGTGTGCTGTGTGAAGAAGCAGTCAAAGGTTTTATTTGTTTTAAACCTGCTGCTCATTAATTTCATTTGGTGGCCCCTAGTTCTTATATTATGGGAACAAGTAAATAACTTTTCCTTATTCACTTTCTCCACATCACTCATGATTTTATATACCTCTATCATATCCCCCCTCCCCGTCTCCTCTTTTCCAAGCTGAAAAGTCCTAGCCTCTTTAATCTCTCCTCATGTGGGACCCGTTCCAAACCCCTAATCACTTTAGTTGTCCTTCTCTGAACCTTTTCTAATGCCAGTATAGCTTTTTTGAGATGAGGAGACCACATCTGTATGCAGTATTCAAGATGTGGGCGTACCATGGATTTATATAAGGGCAATAAGATATTCTCTGTCTTATTCTCTATCCCTTTTTTAATGATTCCTAACATCCTGTTTGCTTTTTTGACTTCTGCTGCACACTGCGTGGATGTTTTCAGAGAACTATCCATGATGACTCCAAGATCTTTTTCCTGATTAGTTGTAGCTAAATTAGCCCCCATCATATTATATGTATAGTTGGGGTTATTTTTCCCAATGTGCATTACTTTACATTTATCCACATTAAATTTCATTTGCCATTTTGTTGCCCAATCACTTAGTTTTGTGAGATCTTTTTGAAGTTCTTCGCAGTCTGCTTTGGTCTTAACTATCTTGAGCAGTTTAGTATCATCTGCAAACTTTGCCACCTCACTTTTTACCCCTTTCTCCAGATCATTTATGAATAAGTTGAATAGGATTGGCTTTAGGACTGACCCTTGGGGAACACCACTAGTTACCCCTCTCCATTCTGAAAATTTATCATTTATTCCTACCCTTTGTTCCCTGTCTTTTAACTAGTTCTCAATCCATGAAAGGATCTTCCCTCTTATCCCATGACAACTTAATTTACATAAGAGCCTTTGGTGAGCAACCTTGTCAAAGGCTTTCTGGAAACCTAAGTACATTATGTCCACTGGATCCCCCTTGTCCACATGTTTGTTGACCCCTTCAAAGAATTCTAATAGATTAGTAAGACATTATTTCCCTTTACAGAAACCATGTTGACTTTTGCCCAACAATTTATTTTCTTCTATGTGACTGATAATTTTATTTTTTATGATTGTTTCAACTAATTTGCCTGGTACTGACGTTAGACTTACCGGTCTGTAATTGCCAGGATCACCTCTAGAGCCCTTTTAAAATATTGGCGTTACATTAGCTACCTTCCAGTCATTGGGTACAGAAGCCGATTTAAAGGACAGGTTACAAACCATAGTTAATAGTTCCGCAATTTCACATTTGAGTTCTTTCAGAACTCTTGGGTGAATGCCATCTGATCCAGGTGACTTGTTACTGTTAAGTTTATCAATTAATTCCAAAACCTCCTCTAGTAACATCTCAATCTGTGACAGTTCCTCAGATTTGTCACCTACAAAAGCCGGCTCAGATTTGGGAATCTCCCTAACATCCTCAGCCATGAAGACCGAAGCAAAGAATTCATGTTATGTTCTTATGTTCTTAACAAAAACACCAAATGAGACAAGAAAGGGAAGTTCCCAATACGACAGGGAATAATAATGGTTACATTTCTATGTGTTTACTGTGGCACAATAAACCAAAACTACAAAATGAACTTTGACTCAACAGCTTCTTCTCTCCTATTCATTTAACAGGAAAAGTTTAAAAATGTAATTATTACACAACATGCTTATATCACAGAAAATACTTCTCTTCAGGGGCCATAATGATCAATGCATCCTAATCAAGGAATTATAGTGTTATGTTAGCAAATAATCACAGCTATGGTTATATAGGTACACAAGAAATTTCACTACTGGAGACAGGGTGATTAGTGGACAGGGGATAAGATGGAAAGTCAGACAAGGGACCACATGTATTCCTCACATAGGCAGGCAAACCCTCATTGGCTTATGTCAGGGCTGAATGTGTTCCCCGGAATTTGACACTGACTTACTTTGCAAAGTTGGGCATCTCACTTAATCCCTCTGCACACCTCAGGTGCATCATGGGTAAAACAAGGAGGTTTGTATTTACTCTTCTTTGTAAGAGCTTTGAGCTCTGTGGATGAAAAGTAATATAGAAGTTTCAAATATAATTACTTATATTTTTTTATTTTCATTGAGGCTAGTATCTCTGTCTCACACACACACCCCAAAAAAGGTTCGATTCTGTACTCTTTGAACACCCAAAAGTACTCCCCTTAACTTCAGAGGGATAAGTCTTATAGTCAATAGCAAAAAATAAACTGGATGAGTCACCACAAATCCTGCAAAAGTACTGAGAGCCATCAGCTCCCACTGACTTTGGAGGTGCTCAGTACCGCGTATCTCTGGGAGCTTAGCCCCTTTGAAAGAATCACCCAAGCCAATGAAAATATTCTCTCCATCAAAGCAATTTTACAGAGCTTTGGAAACAGCAAAAAGACAAAACAAATATTGAGTGAGAAGCAAAAAAAGCCAGTATTGCATCAAATACTAGCCCCAGGCCCTGTGACAACAAAATGAGGTGACATGCAGCCATACATGAGTGGACAACATGTCAGCTGCACAGAGGGTCTCTTCATCCTCACACATGTCCCCTAACTGGCAGTTTACCCCCTCAAACACAATGTTAAGAGACACAGGAAGAATGTTCTCTTTTTGAAAAGTGTCACATAAAGTAGCTTACCAGACTGGTTGGCAGAAAATCATATTTTCTGATCTCTGATGTCACATTTTATTAGATTTAGGATACTATTATCCTACTTACTTAGGGGTTTTAAAGTATCCTTTTTATAGCTAATGCCACAGGTAGAATGTTAAGCTACAGACATTTTGCAGTAGAGGATTAGACTGTTCTTCACACACATCTGGTAATTTTTGCCCCAAACAATGCACTCAGTATTTTTCATCCAAGATTTTTTAAAGCCCACGCAATTATCCCCAATTCTTCCATTAACCCAAGAATGAATCTGCTTATAGAGTTTGCTAAAGAATGCAACCATTTTCTATAACACAATTACTGAATACACATTATATGGCTTTAGATTTAATTCCAGACTCCAGAAGGCAGAGACCTTCCAGTTCAAATGTGAATACCCCTGCAGAGTTTAGAGTTTGCTGGTGGATTTCCATCTTCTAACAACAACAATACATAAATTGAACTATATATCTTTTGCCATCTAGCAATTTAAATTGTTATCAAATAAGAATTTCCACCTCCCCTTACATTTGTGTGAAAAAATCTGTTTTAACATGCTGTTCTTAATCTTTTGGTTTAATATCTAATATGTCCTCTACCCTGACCTGGCAGGAGATAGACTCAATGATACACATTTGGAGAAGTTTTTGCCATCTTTAATTATGATGATCCCAGTGAATATTAGATCCCAAAACTGAACAGTTTTCCCAAGCAGAAACATTGCAAAAGATTCAATAAATGTTAATCCTTGAAATCTTTAACATAGATTCTGATTATTATTAATTGAATTTTGAAACTAATATTTGAATGTAGTTTTCAGCCATTTTGCTTTAACCAGTGTTATTTATACTGAGCATGATCTTGCTCCCATTTAAATCTAATAGCAAAGCTGCATTTACTCAAGGGCAGATTTTTAACCCACAGTACCAAATGCCAGCACATGACATTCTGACTGGGCAGTAGAAGCAATGCCTTATTTACAGGAACACTGCCACATGCAGGCAAACCATGCAAAATATAGTATTTTGAAAAAAATCCCACTAGAATACAAATACACCCCTTACTGTATTGTCATGGTAATGTTTGATTATTGCATGTGAACTGTAGCTAGCTTATTTCTAATCAGCCTCCACCTTTCTGATTCATTCAGTGGTGCCACAATTCAGTGACAGATGTCATAGTTGCATTCATGACACTAAACACCAGATTGTAGCAGTATTGGAGAACCAGGCAAAAGAGATCGGAAAGGTTATGGACTGGTTGACATGATTATACACAAACTGAAATCATAATCATTGTGAGAAAGGAGGAACAGAAAAAGTTCACGATAGTGTAACAGAATTTTAGAGAATATTAACATTTTAAAATCTTGTTGGAATTTTTGTTGATTTCTTTAGTGATTCTTAAATTCAAACCAAAGGGAAACAATTTAAAATGGACTCAGAAAACCACAAAGTTTTGGCAAAGCAACTAGAGATTACTTGCTACATGATTGGTCTTTGTGGGCTTTCAAGTAAAAATCCAAAAGACAACACGGTACTTTTCACCTAGGGTGATAATTTTACATAGGCGTGTGACACATGGCATTCTACATTACAAAGTATTTTCTCTGGACAGAATGGATCTTCTTGTCAATTTTTTTAAAATGTTATTTTGCATATTTTAAAATGTTAAGTCTATTTTCTAGTCTACAAATTGTCCAGCACTTGAATGAGACACATCCAAGGAAAACTTGGGTGCAATAGTAAATGGCATATGTAATTCAGTAGGTGGTGTTCTCCCATTAGTGTCATACTAAATTATAGTGCTGGAATGGTGTCAGAGCATTGTGCTAGTGGAGCCACTGTGTTATGGATGAATTGTAGGGCCTCAGCTCTGCCCACGTCTGGTCATTAAAGTTGTCATGGCATTTTTTCTGAAGACGGGAATATTAGTTTCAATATCCTGGACATAGTTTAACAAAAGTAATTGCATTCTGCCCACCAAAATTCCCTCTAATTTTAATTCCATAAGGGATCCTAAATAACCCTGTTATATAGAGTGACTAGCACAGAATGGGTGCTACATTCCACATCAGAGGTGGGTACATCTCAAAGTCATTGTTACTGACCAAAATAAAATTGTCACAAAGTTTACTAAATCATAGGTTTTTGTGGTTACCAAAATATCTCTGGTATATTATGAACAGAGCCTGAGAAGTATTCCCACTTATTTCAACTTCTCCCAGTGCAGCTCTTTACAAGTGTTCCACTCCATGGCTCAGGTTACTGCAATAAAATCAAATATTTTGTTCACCCAAACCAACAATTTTATCTTTTCTAGCTAGCTGTTGATATAGCAAGCCCTCCCAGACAACTATGACACTTATATCTCTCAACTATGTTCATGTATAAACCATGTACATTTTTAAATAATCTTTAAATTAAGGCTCTTCTTTATCTTCTAAGAATCATTCTTGTCATGCAGATACATTATTGCTCCAGTCTAGTGGCTCTCTTCATTTCTGACCCTGTGCCTTCTATCTCACCTGAGAAATCATCTCAGGTTTTTATGTTTTCCTATCCTTGTGGAGAGTTATTCCAGTATTTTGTGAATTATTTCTAATTATCAAAATCCCTTTCTCTTTTTTTAAAAAGTTATCCAAGTTCCTATTCAGGTCCTCTTTCTGACACATACAGTTGACCACCTTAGTCAACCTTCTGAACAGGCAGAATTGTCTCCGAATCTGAATTTAATTGATGGAGGTCGCACCCTCACACTGTGGATTGTTTTAAAGGAGCTGAATGTAACCTTCATCTGTGTCTTAATTCTGTAGAGATTTTATCTCCAAAGCCCTTCCCAACAAGTTGAGGTTGAAAGCTTACCAATATTTGAAGAACACCATTGAGTACGAGGTTGTATTTGTTTGTATCCTGCATTCATTCAATTACGAAAATAATCCATTATGGAACATCTTGATTAAAAGTTGTCTTATTCTCCCATTTGATTAAAATCCAGCATTACATGGAATCAATTGTTCAGTACTTTTGTGAAACCTGTGTAAACTGCAGAAAGAAGACTAATTCATCTGTTGTTCTTTAGCTCCTGTTCACCTTTGTTGTGTCCTCTGATTAGAAAAGCCAATGAAAAACAACAAACAAGCTATTTCAAAGTTCTTCTTCGTAATATGTCTATCGTAATTTTAGTAATTTGCCCGCTGTAAGTCTTTTTTAATATTAGAAAAAATAGCAAGCATTAGCCCAATCGTGGGGTTAACATCAAGTGCTTTCAGTGTTAAAGCCACTAAAGCAAATGGGAGCCAAGGATCCTGTAGGATCAGGCCTTTTGGCCTCGTAGTTCCTACTCAGCCAAAATTCTCACTGACTTAGATGGTGGCATCAGCTGTTCTTGGCAGGGACTTCAATGAGCATTTTAGCTGGATAAGCCCTTAATAAAGACTTTTGGACTCAGCCCCTTGTATGATTCCACCATAATATCAGTAGACAGTGCTTATCTTGCATGCCAACAAAACAATTCTGTAACTGTTTAGTAAATCTCAAACCAAGCCTTCAATTAAGGTTGCTAAGTGATAACCTGTATTGTCACCTACTACATCACACTAGAACCCATGTGGCGTATCATTAAACAACTACAACCCATACTTGTTGGGGACCACATCCCGAAATAAATCTTTCCTGAATGTCCTCTTCTGGCCTTCAAACAACCCTCTAGTTCTGTCAAGCTCATCATCAAAAGCAAGCTCTCAGCAGACCAGGACACACCAACTCAAAGTGGCACTAGACCCTGGCAGAACAACAGATGGAAAACCTGCAGACAAATTTGCACTACTACAGTGATCAATACACTTCACAACACACCTTTCAAGATCCATGGGTCCTACGCATACCTATCACAACATGTGGTGTACCTCACGCAGTGCACTAAATGCCCCAAAAACTACTATGCGAATCCAGACAATTACTATGCTCTCGAATGAACTCACACAGAAAAATGATAAAAGACAAAATCACCACATCCCCTGTGGGAGAACACTTTTCACAAAACGTTCACTCAATATCTGACATCTCAGTAATCATTCTCAAAAGAAACCTGCACGATACCTTCAAAAGACGAGCCTGAGAATTTAAATTCATATCTTTGCTGGACACTAAAAACCAAGGACTTAATAGAAACAGTGGTTGTATGGGCCATTATTTGCAATACACCCTACTGCCTGCTAACCCTTAATTGCCCACTTCCTTTTTAAGTGGTCACCTACAGCAGCGTTTTTCAAAGTTCGGCTCGCGACCCAGAACTGGGTCATGGCATGTCAGGCTAGTCCCATCGGTGGTGCTGCTCAGCTAAGGCAGGCTAGTGTCTACCCGCTCCAACACCGCACTGCGCCCCGGAAGCAGTCAGCCCCGGGTCCGACTTCTAGGCAAGGGGGCCATGGGTCTCCACGCGCTGGCCCCGCCCCGAGCACAGGCTGCGCACTCCCATTGGCTAATGGGAGCTGGGGGGGCGGTGCCTGCGGGTGAGAGCCACGCCCCTCCATCTAGGAGTCGGACCTGCTGCTGACTGCTTCAGGCGCAGCATGGTCCATGGTGCCAGGACAGGCGGGAAGCCTGCCTCTGCACCCTGGCTGTGCCGCTGACCTGGAGCCGCCGAAGGTAAGTCTGAGCCACAACCCCATGCCCCAATCCCCCGCTCCAGCCCTAAGCCCCCCCAAACCCAGAACCCCTGCCTGCACCCCAAACCCCTCATCCCTGGCCCCACCCCAGAGCCTGCACCTCCAGCCCAGAACCCTGACCCCCTCCTGCACCCCAATCCCCGCCCCAGCCCAGAGCCCCCTCCCACACCCTGAACCCCTCATCCCCAGCTCCATTGGGTCGCGGGCATCAACAATTTTCTTCAACTGGGTCCCCAGGAAAAAAAAAAAGTTTGAAAACCATTGTCCTACAGCATGTGTGAAACCCTTATGCTTAACAATACGTCCCAATTTGTATTTAGCGAAGACACTGATTACTTTATCCAGACTGAGAAAATGCTTGGTGAAGCTTGAAAGCTTGTCCCTCCCATCAGTAGATGTTGGTCCAAAAAAAGATATTACCTCACATAGCTTGTCTCTCACATCCTGGAACCAATATGGCTACAAACAATGAACTAGCGATTTAGAAATGAACGGCTTTTTAAACCCATAGAATACCCTGACCCAACCTGTCCTCCTCCTGACTAGGTTCTTTAACTCCAGAAGTATCGAGCCTGTGCTATAGTTTATGATGTTTGACAAATTCCAAAGGTGAAATCCTGGGCCCACTGAAGTCAATGGCAAAACTCCCATTGACCTCATTGATGCTAAGATTTTACCCTAAATGGGATTTTAAAGAGCTAGTGAAGTAATACTAGCCTTTTGCCTCTGGACACCTGAATTTAAATCTAGCTTAGGTATGACTTTTTGTAGATGCAAATGTAACAGTTTGGAGCAATTAGGAATTTTGGGTTAGAAGGAACCAATCACACAAACAGCAGAACTACTGTAGGTTGCCCAGTCAGTGGGGAAGCTTGTACAATACATTCCTGAAGCATGTTTGGGTCTGATTATTATTTCTATGCTGTATCAGTCAACCAACATTTTATTAAAATCTAAATAAAAGTTCATTTTAAACATAGGTGGTAGCTTTTGCTAAATTTAGCTGGATTCTAATAATTAATTCATTAACTTCTAACACTAAAATTCTACTAGTAAG
This sequence comes from Terrapene triunguis, assembly GCF_002925995.2. NCBI lineage: Eukaryota > Metazoa > Chordata > Testudines > Emydidae > Terrapene > Terrapene triunguis. The sequence continues at coordinate 3,482,030 of NW_020664613.1, read as the reverse complement.
ATTGATTTTCTTTACAGACACGTTCCCTTACATCAAAAATGCTTTATTCTCTGCTGTTCTATCTTTCCTTTAGATCACTCATAGAAACAAGTTCTTACACCTCAAGAGGTTTGCCTACTGAAACATTGTAAAAATAAACCATGAACCTGTACCTCCAGTATGTTAGCAGCAGGAAGTAATGTTAGTTATAGGAACAGTCTCCTTTATTACTTGATAAGCATAAATGACATCGAAAAATTGACATGCACTTGGAAAAAGACCTATGGGGTGGCACATAATGGTCAGAGCTGAGGATCTGACTCAGGACTGGTCTATACTTACGGCTAGATCAACACTGCTGCAATCAATGCAGCTGTGTCGATTTAGCAGGTCTGGTGAAGACCAGCTAAGTTGATGGCAGAGCGCTCTCTCATTGACTTCTGTACTCCAAGCTCCCGGAGAAGCGTAAGGTAAGTCGGCGAGAGAGCATCTCCCATTGACACACCGCAGTGTAGACAACGCTGTAAGTCGACCTAAGTTACATCTACTTCAGTTACGTAACTTATGTAACTGAAGTAGCATAACTTAGATCAACTTACAGCTGTAGTGTAGACCAGCCAGCCCTCAGTGTCTGTCCCAAAAAATGTACAGTTTAAAAGTTACTTCTGAAACATTGTAGGATATTGAAAGGAAGGGTAATTTTAATAAACATTCACATATAAGAACATGAGAATGGCCATACTGGATCAGACCAAAGGTCCATCCAGCCCAGTATCCATCATAGCACCTAATCACATCAGCCACGCCATCGGGAGCTCGTTCACCTGCACATCTACCAATGTGATATATGCCATTATGTGCCAGCAATGCCCTTCTACCAAGTACATTGGCCAAACCGGACAGTCTCTATGCAAAAGAATAAATGGACACAAATCTGACATCAGGAATCATAACGTTCAAAAACCAGTAGGAGAACACTTCAACCTCTCTGGTCACTCAGTAACAGACTTAAAGGTGGCAATTTTGCAACAGAAAAGCTTCAAAAACAGACTCCAACGAGAAACTGCTGAACTTGAATTAATATGCAAACTAGATACCATCAATTTAGGTTTCAATAGAGACTGGGAATGGCTGAGCCATTACACACATTGAATCTATTTCCCCATGTTAAGTATCCTCACACCTTCTTGTCAAACTGTCTGTAATGGGCTATCTTGATTATCACTACAAACGTTTTTTCTCTTAATTAATTAGCCTCTTAGAGTTAGTAGGGCAACTCCCACCTTTTCATGTTCTCTGTATGTGTTGTGACAAAGTTCCTCCTCTATCTTGGTGGGTCCTGCGCTTATTGGCGGATTTTCTTGCCGCAGAGATTCACCATGTGGGTTGGGGAACAGCCCAGAGACCTTCCCCTCTGGAAGAACCCACAGTCCAGGTCAATTGGGAGGTTTTGGGGGAACCGGGGCCCGCACTCTACTCCGGGTTCCAGCCCAGGGCCCTGTGGACTGCAGCTGTCTATAGTGCCTCCTGTAACAGCTGCATGACAGCTACAACTCCCTGGGCTACTTCCCCATGGCCTCCTCCAAACACCTTCCTTATTCTCACCACAGGACCTTCCTCCTGGTGTCTGATAACGCTTGTGCTCCTCAGTCCTCCAGCAGCACACCCTCTCACTCTCAGCTCCTTGCGCCTCTTGCTCCCAGCTCCTCACACTCCCACCACAAACTGAAGTGAGCTCCTTTTTAAAACCCAGGTGGCCTGATTAGCCTGCCTTAATTGATTCTAGCAGCTTCTTCTTAATTGGCTCCAGGTGTCCTAATTAGCCTGCCTGCCTTAACTGGTTCTAGCAGGTTCCTGATTACTCTAGTGCAGCCCCTGCTCTGGTCACTCAGGGAACAGAAAACTACTCATCCAGTGACCAGTATATTTGCCCTCTATCAGACTCCTGTACCCCACTGGTCTGGGTCTGTCACAGTGTATATATATCTCCTTACTATATGTTCCATTCTATGCATCCGATGAAGTTGGCTGTAGCCCACAAAAGCTTATGCTCAAATAAATTTGTTAGTCTCTAAGGTGCCACAAGTACTCCTGTTCTTTTTGCGGATACAGACTAACACGGCTGCTACTCTGAAACCTGTCTACTGACAGTGGCCAATGCCAGGTGCCCCAGAAGGAGTGAACCTAACAGGTAATGATCAAGTGATCTCTCTCCTGCCATCCATCTCCACCCTCTGACAAACAGAGACTAGAGTCACCATTCCTTACCCATCCTGGCTGACAGCCATTAATGGACTTAACCTCCATGAATTTATCTAGTTCTCTTTTAAACCCTGTTATAGTCCTAGCCTTCACAACCTCCTCAGGCAAGGAGTTCCACAAGTTGACTGTGCGCTATGTGAAGAAGAACTTCCTTTTATTTTTTTTAAACCTGCTGCCCATTAATTTCATTTGGAGGCCCCTAGTTCTGATGTAAGCAGAGTCAGGATGAGCTCTACCCTGACATCTGGTGGTGA